>NC_044031.1:623055053-623405361 GCF_901765095.1 Microcaecilia unicolor
CCCCAGGTACAAATAAGTACCTGTATACAATATGTAAGCAGCATTGAGCCTGCCATGAGTGGGAAAGCACAGGGTACAAAAGTAAGAAAAATAAAATAAAACCTAATTAATATGAACACAATAAAATGAATAGGAAAGCACAACCACTCGAGGTCAGTCAAACAACACACAAACATCCAGCTTAAAGTCTAAAATAATTATTTACTTCTTATATTCCGCATCTACCCATAGAGTTCAATGCAGGTCACAACAAGAAGCAAACAGGCAGACCCTGTGAATAACAATCAATTAATTCATATTGATAAAGAAAATATGTACTAATTATTAAACTTCTTAAAATGAAAAGATTTTAGGGCTTTCCTAAAAAACAAATAGGCTCTGACTTTTTCTCAATTGTGTAGGGAGAAAATTCCAATAATGGGGCTTAATACTTAAGGCTAGCAGAATAAATGGTCTTGTTTTTCAATTTGGTAAGACTGGGATAATGAAGTAGTAAATTATCTCGGAAGGCCTCTATCTTTGTTGGTCATTTGAACCCAACCGAGCAAGTATTCTGGAGTTAGTCCAAGAATCTTATGGACCTGATAAAGACCTTAAATTGAATTTGAGCCTCCACTGGCATACTTGTGCTGTGTTTTGAATAGTCTAAATCTTCCTCAGAAGGCCTTTTTGACATCCTGCATAAATGACATTATTATAATCTAAGATAAAAGTAAACTTTGCACAACCAATCTGAAAGTATGGTTATCAAAGCAATTACGTATTCTTCTAAGTTTTCTCATCAGCAAAAATGATTTCTTAATGAGTCTAAAGATGAGTACCTGATAGAGTAACACCAAGGATCCTAATGTTTTGTTCAAAAGTGAAGTGTGTACTACCTAACTTCAGCACATTTTCATTCTATTATTTGTTGGTTGTCCTAACAAAAGAAACTTTGTTTTATCCTTATTAGGCTTTAGGCCATAAGTTTTAATCCAGGTTTCAAGGAGATGAATAATATGGTACTCTAATTGCAGTATCCTTGACTGTCTGAGATACAGGAAGTAATAAGGTAATATCATCTGCATAACTAAAAATCTTGAAACCAGCAGAACTCAAAACCTGGCCTACAGCAGATATTAATACATTAAACAAAGTTGGTGATAAAGGAGAGTGTGGAACGCCACAAGTTGCTCTCCACAACTCAGAATAGAATCCCTGAAGTTTCACTCTATATGTCCTTGAAACAAGAAAACTCTCTAACCAAGATAAAACATTACCTTCTACACCAAACTCATCCAAAATTTCCAGCAACAAACAGTGATCCTCCAGATCAAAGCGCATGAGAGGTCAAATTGCGAAATAATAGCCCTCTACTGATAAGGCACCCAGCACTGTTTCTGTGCTAAAACACTTCTGAAAACCAGACTGAGAATCATGAAGTAAATCAAGATAACAAAAAAAAAGTCATTCAACTGCTTTGTAACTAGACCCTCCATAATCTTAATAAATAGAGAATCAACCAATCTTTTAGGCACTCAACCCTCACTGCCAACATAAGAAAATGGTCAACACCTTCATCCCAGTGGTGTGAATATTGAGAAGGCAGTTTGTCTTCCAAGTGTCACAAGAGGTTCAGGAAATATTCCTGCCATCATGGAAATCTGCTACCAAGTTCAATTTATTTGATAAACCTCAAATTTTCAAAGAGAAATCTAAGCAGAAATCATACCAGCTTAAACAGACTCGGTTCTGTCTTACCTTTTCTCACCTGTTGAAGTCCGAATAAAAGACTCGCTCATTGTGCTTGCTTCTGGTGACAATTTCAGTTTATGAACATGGATGGAAGACCTGGTATCTATCCACTGCCATGTCTCCAGATTTATGTAAGGTTTCTTGAATTCTGCCCCTTCCCCAGCACCACCACCATCAAGAGCACTGCACCCACTAAAACTACTCCAAGGACTTGCATACCGCTATCATAGAGGCTATCAAAAAGAATATTTGTAAAGTTTTTTTTTTAGGGTGGGAGGGGGTTAGTGACCACTGGGGGAGTAAGGGGGAGGTCATCTGGTCAGATCGGGCACCTTTTTGAAGCTTGTCGCAAGAAAAAATGGACGAAGTAAAGTAGGCCAAGTGCTCGTCAGGGACGCCCTTCTTTTTTCCATTATCGGCCGAGGACGCTCATGTGTTAAGCACGCCCCAGTCCCGCCTTTGCTATGCTTCCGACACACCCCTGGGAACTTTTGTTGTCCCTGCGATGGAAAGCAGTTGAGGGCGCCCAAAATTGGCTTCTGATTATGCCGATTTGGGCGACCCTGGGAGGACGCCCATCTCCCGATTTGTGTCGAAAGATGGGCGCCCTTCTCTTTCAAAATGAGCCCATAATTCTCCCATACAAGGAAAGTGGAAGGCCTGACCCACAGTTAAACGTGTCATCATATCCGCTAGTATCTTAATTTTTATACAGTCGGGTGGTATTACTACTACTACTACTATTTAGCATTTCTATAGCGCTACAAGGCATACGCAGCGCTGCACAAACATAGAAGAAAGACAGTCCCTGCTCAAAGAGCTTACAATCTAATAGACAAAAAATAAATAAAGTAAGCAAATCAAATCAATTAATGTGAACGGGAAGGAAGAGAGGAGGGTAGGTGGAGGCGAGTGGTTACGAGTCAAAAGCAATGTTAAAGAGGTGGGCTTTCAGTCTAGATTTAAAGGTGGCCAAGGATGGGGCAAGACGTAGGGGCTCAGGAAGTTTATTCCAGGCGTAGGGTGCAGCGAGACAGAAGGCGCGAAGTCTGGAGTTGGCAGTAGGGGGAAGGGAACAGATAAGAAGGATTTATCCATGGAGCGGAGTGCACGGGAAGGGGGTGTAGGGAAGGACGAGTGTGGAGAGATACTGGGGAGCAGCAGAGTGAGTACATTTATAGGTTAGTGGAAGAAGTTTGAACAGGATGTGAAAACGGATAGGGAGCCAGTGAAGGGTCTTGAGGAGAGGGGTAGTATGAGTAAAGCGACCCTGGCGGAAGATGAGATGGGCAGCAGAGTTTTGAACCGACTGGAGAGGGGAGAGGTGACTAAGTGGAGGCCAGCAAGAAGCAGATTGCAGTAGTCTAGACGAGAGGTGACAAGGTGTGGATGAAGGTTTTGGTAGAGTGCTCGGAAAGAAAGGGGCGGATTTTACGGATGTTGTAAAGAAAGAAACGACAGGTCTTGGCGGTCTGCTGGATATGAGCAGAGGAGAGAGAGAAGAGTCAAAGATGACCCCAAGGTTTCGAGCTGAGGAGACAGGGAGAATGAGAGAGCCATCAACAGAAATAGAAAACGGGGGGAGGGGGGAGGTGGGTTTGGGGGGGAAAATGAGAAGCTCGGTTTTGGTCATATTTAATTTCAGGTGGCGTTGAGACATCCAGGCAGCAATGTCAGACAAGCACGCTGAAACTTTGGTTTGGATGCAAGGTGAGATATCAGGGGTAGAAAGGTAGATTTGGGAATCATCAGCATAGAGATGGTAGGAAAAGCCATGGGATGAGATTAATGAACCAAGGGAAGAAGTGTAGATAGAAAAGAGGAGGGGACCAAGAACAGAACCCTGAGGTACGCCGACAGGCAGAGGGATAGAAGTAGAAGAGGATCCACCAGAGTGAACACTAAAGGTGCGGAGGGAGAGGTAGGAAGAGAACCAGGAAAGGACAGAGCCCTGGAATCCAAGTGAGGACAGGGTATCGAGAAGTATGCTGTGATCGACAGTGTCAAAAGCAGCGGAAAGATCAAGAAGAATGAGGATGGAATATTGACCTCTGGATTTAGCCAGTATAGGTCATTGGAGACTTAGTAAGCGCAGTTTCGGTTGAGTGGAGAGGGCGAAAACAAGATTGTAATGGGTCAAGAATAGCTTGTGAGGAGAGAAAATCAAGGCAGCGGCGGTGAACAGCACGCTCAAGTAATTTGGAGAGAAAAGGAAGGAGGGAGATGGGTCGGTAATTAGAGGGACAAGTAGGTCAAGTGAAGGCTTCTTAAGGAGAGGTGTGACCACAGCATGTTTAAAGGCAGCAGGGACAGTCGCAGTAGAAAGTGAGAGGTTGAGAATGTGACAGATAAAAGGAATAAGAGTAGGAGAGATGGCATTAAGAAGGTGGGTGGGAATGGGATCAGAGGAACAGGTGGTACATTTTGAGGAAGAAAGGAGAAGTGTAGTTTCCTCAATAGTAACTTCAGGAAAGGAGGAAAGGGAATGAGGGGAAGGAGAGAGGGGAACGGACTAGTGGAGGGAGAGGTGGGGAGGTAGAGAAAGCAAGGTTTATCTTTTGAAGCTTGTTGTGAAAGAATTCAGCAAGGGTCTGAGGAGATAATGAAGGGGGAGTTGGGGGAGGGGGCACCTTGAGGAGAGAGTTCAATGTGGTGAAGAGAAGTCGAGGATTAGAGCCAAGAGAGTTGGTCAGTTGGATATAATAATCCTGTTTGGCACGTAAAAGAGCAGATTGGAAGGAGGTCAGCATGAACTTAAAGTGTAAGAAATCAGCAAGGGCCCGAGATTTCCGTCAGAGGCGTTCGGCGGAGCGGGTACAGGAACGTAGGTAGCGGATATTAGAAGTCAGCCAAGGTTGGGGTTTTGTACGCCTTACAGGGCGGGTCATCAAAGGTGCAAGAGTGTCTAAGGCAGAGGATAGAGTATTGTTGTAAGAAGAAACAGCCTCGTAGACAGACGTGGATGGTGCCACAGTAGAGAGGAGGTTTGAAACATGGGAGGATAGAGATGAAGGGTCAATATCGTGAAGATTCCTAGATAAATTAGATAGGATAGGACGGGACTGGGAGGGGGAGATTTAAGTGTGAAAGTTATAAGATGGTGATCAGAGGAGGGATGATCAGAGGCAAGGAAACTAGAAGGTGAACAGTTGGAGGAGAAGATGAGATCAAGACAGTGACCATTTTGATGAGTGCGGGAGGTGGAGCATAGTTGGAGATTAAGGACGACGTTAAAGCGAGTAACTTGGAAATATAAGAGTTGGAAGGATCATTAGCAGGAATATTAAAGTCACCAAGGATGAGAGAGGGGGAGGAAGGATCATGGAAGAAGGCAAGCCAGGCGTCAAAGTCACTGAGAAAGGATGAAAGGGACTTATCAGGGGGACGATAAATGACCGCTATTCGAAGAGGCAGAGGAGAGAAAAGGCGGATAGAGTGGACTTCAAAGGAGGAAAAACAGTGAGATTGAGGTGGAAGAAGGGGTTGAAATCTGGAGGAGGGAGAGAGAAGTAGTCCAACACCGCCCCCACGGCCAGCAGGGCGAGGAGTATGTGAAAATATAACCACCATGGCACAGGGCTGCGACTGAAGCAGAGTCATCAGGCAGAGCCAGGTTTCTGTTATGGCGAGCAGATGGAGGTGACGCGAGATAAAGAGGTCCTGGATATAGGGGAGTTTGTTACAGATAGAGCGGGCATTCCATAGGGCGCAAGAGAAGGGCAGAGTATTAGTAGTTTATAACCAGCAGAAGAAAGGAGGTGTTGATGCATCTCTACAAGTCTTGGTGAGGTCCCACTTGGAGTATTATCTTCCGTTTTGGAGGCTATATCTTGCTAAAGATGTAAAAAGACTGGAGGCGGTGCAAAGAAAAGCTACAAAAATGTTATGGGATTTGTGTTGCAAACCGTACGAGGAGAGACTTGCTGACCTGAACATGTATACCTTGGAGGAAAGGAGAAACGGGAGATATGATACAGACGTTCAAATATTTGAAAGGTATTAATCCGCAAATAAACCTTTTCTGGAGACGGGAAGGCAGTAGAACTAGAGGACATGAATTGAGTTTGAAGGGGGGCAGACTCAGTACTAACGTCAGGAAGTATTTTTTCACAGAGAGGGTGGTGGATATGTGGAATGCCCTCCCGCGGGAGGTGGTGGAGATGAAAACGGTAATGGAATTCAAACACGCATGGGATAAACACAAAGGAATCCTGTTTAGAAGGAATGGTTCCATGGAATCTTAGCGGAGATTGGGTGGCAACGCCGGTAATTGGGAAACAAAACGGGAGCTCAGCAGACTTCTACGGTCTACCCTCTGATCGTGACTGAATAGATAGGGATGGGCTGTAGTGTAATTTTAAGGGGCTTTAATGTTAGCTTCAGAACTTAGTACAAGAACAGTACTGGGCAGACTTCTACGGTCTGTGCCCTGAGAAAGGCGAGGAAAATCAAACTTGGGTATACATATAAAGTATCACATACCATGTAAAATGAGTTTATCTTGTTGGGCAGACTGGATGGACCGTACAGGTCTTTATCTGCCGTCATTTACTATGTTACTATGTAATGCTGAACTTAGTGCTAGCAATGAAATTGTTGTAGTTTGCCTGTAAATTTAACCTAATGATACTGTTACTAAACAAGGAACATTGGCTCTCTATTATAGCTAGAATCAGATTTATGGTCTTGATGCTAACTTTTAAGGCCTATTTGCACAGGTTTAGCATGCTGTCTTGCCTCAGCTTTTTTTTCTTACACCCCCTTCTAAGACATTGAGAATCTCTCAGGGGACGGTTTCTAATAGTGCTTCCACTTTCCCAGATTACATTGGAGGAAACTAGATGCACTGCTTTCTGTTATTTGTCTCTTAAATTTTGAATGCACCACTCTTGAATGAAATTTGTGTGAAAGTTTGTTCTGTAAGCAGTAAGGCTGTGAAAATTTGGCAGTTTGCTCAAGTTTTTACTTAAGGAGACTTTGGCATTGGGAAATTTGTTTTTTTTTCTTTTACCTTCTCTTGTTTGTTGCTTTTTTTTTTCCCTCTTGCTGTTGATGGTTGTAGTTTGTTGCCTATTGGGTGCTACTTGTTTTTTGTTATTAGTAAATTTTGGTCTTTTTTTGTCTTAAATTTTCATTTCACTGCCTTGATGTCATTTTTGAATCACAGTATATAAATATTTTAAATAAAAATAACCCCATGCTGCTTGGGACCTCAATATTAGCCTTGTATATTTAGAAGTCTGTCTTTAAACCATTGGGCTTTGCATCCCTCAAACACCTAACCTGCTTGGAGGGTTAGCAAATTTTAGGTTCTGGTCTATTATCTGCCATACATAGTCCTTTCCAAATAGTCATTCAGTAAACTTGCCCCAGGCTGCTCCCTAAGGTGGTCTGAATTCCACCTTAACCAATCCATTGTCCCTCTGGTGTTCTTCCCAAAGCTATACTTGAAAAAGGCCAAAACAATTTGCATATCTTGGACTGTAAATGCTTCCTATTTTACTATCCAAAGACCACCAAGGATACAAGAAAGTTTCACAACCCTCAGCTTTGCAATCTAAACTGCTTACTTGTAACTGAGGGTATGCTATAGACATTAGGGAAAAGCAGTTTCTCAGTTCTTATAACATTGAAGATAATGGAAGATAGAGATCATACAACCCTCCCAGTTTGCTCTGGGTCACCTCTCTACCCTGTTCAAAGGATATCTCCCAGCTACCACTGTAAGAAGCCTTATATGTACTGCAATAGATAGGTCATCACTCTTCCTTGCCCTTATTACTCCCAGTGTCATCCAAACAGACTTAATCACTTGCAGGAGGTTGCTATGTATCCTTTATGTCCTTGCCTAGGAATTATAGCCAGATCAGTTTGCATCCCATGCTGGGCAGCCTGATGAGTGGCAGAGAAAGCAGTGGTAAATAGAATTCACTCTAGAAGAGATAAAGGTTAGGAGTAGTATGCCCTGGGGATACTGCAGAAGGGTTAGAAGGAAAAGTTTACCTCTTTGTGGATGATGCAAAAACTGTAAACACAATAGATACCCTGAGAGAGTGGACAAAATGAGAATTGGTCTTAAAAAAATAGAGATCTGGTGAAATGCTTGACATTTAAGCTTTGGGTTGCAGAAATCCAGTGGCATTTTATGTGAGGAAGAAAGACCATCTGTGGAGCCCATACCCCTTGCTAAGGAGCCCATGAACCTGTTCTTCTCTCAGTTGTACTCTAGTCTCAATTTTTTCAATAATATTTTTCTGTAATGTTTTTTTGTTTTGTAAACTACTTAGCTGGTTGATGTAGTGTATCTAGATTTTTAGAAATCTTTTGACAAAGTTCCGCATAAGAGACTTCTGAAAAGATTAAAAAAATCATGAGATAGGAGGCAATATCCTTCTGTGGATTACGAATTGGTTATTGAACAGAAAACAGATGATAGGGTTTAAAATGACCATTTTTTTCTAAAATGGAGGAGGGTGTAATAGTGGAGTGTCACCATGGATCTGTACTGGGATTGGTGCTATTTGAACATATTTATAAAATGAATCTGGAAATCGGAAAAACGAGTGAGGGTGATTAAATTTGCATGATGACACAAAACTATCAAAGTTGTCAAAACACGTGCGGAGTGGTGAAAATTGCAGGAAGACCTAGGAACCTGGAAGGACTGGGCATCCAAATGGCAGATTGAACAGTTCAGTGGTGGACAAATGCAAAGTGCTGCACATATAGGAAAAATAATCCAAATCGCTATGGACCATCCTTATGGAGTTAGCACTCAAGAAAAATGTCTAGGTGTCATTGTAGACAATACGCTGAAATCGTCTGTTCAGTGTGCAGCATCAGCCAGAAAGCAAACAGGATGCTAGGAATTATTAGGAAAGAAATGCAAAACAAGACCGAGAATATTAATGCCTCTGTATCACTGCACAGTGCTACCTCACCTTGAGTATTACATTCAGTTCTGGTTGCCGTAGTTCAAAAGAGATATAGTGAAATCAGAAAAGGTTTAAAGAAGAGCAACTAAATGATAAAGGGGTGGAACTCTTCTCATATAAGGAAGGCTAAAGAGGTTAATGCTCTTCAGCCTGGAAAAGAAACGGCTGGGGGGGGCGGGGATATGGTTGAGGTCTACAAAATCCTGAGTGGTGTAGAATAGGTAAAAGTGAATCAATTTTTCAGTCTTTCAAAAAGCATAAAGAACAGGGGACACTCAATAAATTTAAATGAAAATACTTAGGAGGAATATTTTTCACTCAGTGAATAGTTATAGTAACATAGTAACATAGTAGATGATGGCAGAAAAAGACCTGCACGGTCCATCCAGTCTGCCCAACAAGATAACTCATATTTGCTGCTTTTGTGTATACCCTACTTTGATTTGTACCTGTGCTCTTCAGGGCACAGACCGTATAAGTCTGTCCAGCACTATCCCCGCCTCCCAACCACCAGTCCCGCTGCCCACCACCGGCTCTGGCACAGACCGTACAAGTCTGTCCAGCACTATCCCCGCCTCCCAACCACCAGCCCCGCCTCCCGATCTTGACTAAGCTCCTGGAACTATACTCTGGAACTAGTTGCCAGAGGATGTAGTAACAGCGGTTTATGAATCTGGGTTTAAAAAAGGTTGGACAAGTTCCTGGAGATGGACATGGGGGACGCCACTGCTTATCCCATGATTGGTTGCATGGAATGTTGCTACTAATTGGGTGTCAGGCTTCTCACGGAAGCACAGGGTTTGTGAGCCCTTGGACCACTGCCGTGGAGCGGCAGTGGCAGGCAAAACCACCCCCAAACCAGAGGCATGGCAAAACAGGACTGGAACCCTGGACTGGAGTTGCAGCAGAGGCAAACCAGCTGGGACAGGCAGAGCAGGAACAGCTAGACTTCACCTGCGCTTGGACCGCCGTTCTCCAGGAGTTGAGCCCCTGGGTGCAGGCGGCCGGCAGGATTTACAGGGCAGGAACTGGATACCAACAGGAAACACACAACAGAGTCAGGACTAAAAGCTGCCAGGCAGCCACTAAGACAGAAACACAGACAGGTGAGAGTCAGCACTGAAAGCTGCCAAGCAGCCACTAAAAAGGAACACAGACACAAGACAAGGAAATGCAGACCAGAAACAAGACTAGAACTAAGCAATAAAACCAAAGCTAACTACACACCAAAAAACTAGAACCAGTTAAGAAACTCAGACTAGAACTGGACTAGGCAGAAGTGCACAGAGCACACCCACATACCAGGGGCCTTAGATGATGCAAAGGCAAACACAGAAGTTTCCAGATGGCTAATAAAGCCCATCAGCAGCTGAAGTTGTAAGTAAGTACATAAAATAAATGTGCATGAACCTGGGGAAAAACCTAGGGATGATAAAGGCTGAAAATCTCAGGTTGGTGAAAGTCTGAAAAGGCACTGGCCAGAGAGGGAGGCATAACTAACAGTAAAAGAAGGTGGTGATGCCCCTGTTCAGGTCATTAGAAAGCCTCACTTGGAGTAGTGTGCTCAGTTTTGGAGGCTGTATCTCAACGAGGATATAAAGAGGCTAGAGGCAGTCCAGAGATGTTGTTTTTTTTTAATGGTATGGATTCTGCATGAAAAACAGAGACTTAGCTTAAATATATACATTCTAGAGGAAAGGACAGACATAAAAATATTTAAAGAAGAAGCCAACCTTTTCTTAAGAAAATATGATACATAACTAGGACATATATGAACCTGCAAGGAGACAGAATCAGAAGCAACATCGAGAAATATTCACAGAAAGGTGGTGGATGCCTTGCTCGCACTCCCTGGGGTGGTGATGGTGGAGACAAAAACAATAAGACCATTCAAAAAGGCATGGGATAAATATCATGACAAGAAAATTGAAACCAGCCATTGGGCACCTTAGATCAGAATATCAGTGAAATAACTTTTTGCATTTTCAGGAAGAGATGGGTGTAGACTGCACATTGTGGTAGTTACAACTCTAACCTTACTGAGCAAACTAAATGGGGCATTTCAGTCTTTATCTACAATCATCTGTGCTACTATCACATCTTCATACTTGCTTTCTAGTTTGTAATTTTTTTATCTGAACTTTTCTGCTTCATAGCTCCATTGCTTACACTGGTCTTATTCTGAGGTCCCTATTCATTTTGTCATTATGTAGTTCATTTCTTAGATTTGTAAACCTTTTTTTTTTGGGGGGGGGGGGGGAATAAAATGGTTTAAACAGTGTATTAGGCTCCACCCTGTTTTTAAAACTGCTTTTCCCTGAGTCACCACTGTAAGTCTACATAGTGTTTTCCATTATATCAGGGGTGGGCAACTATGGTCCTCGAGGGCCACATTCCATTTTTTCAAGAGTTCCACAATGACTATGCATGAGATCTATTTTGCATACAGTGGAAGTAGTACATGCAAATCAATCTCATGCATATTCATTGTGGAAATCTTGAAAACCCGACTGGGTTGTGTCTTTAGAGTTTCATGGTTGCCCATCACTGCATTATATTATTGTGCTACTTGCATGTGGTTTTGATGGATCCATTGTCAACTGTTTCTTCATGGAGAGAGTGGTGGATGCTTGGAATGCCCTCCCGCGGGAGGTGGTGGAGTTGAAAACGGTAACAGAATTCAAACATGCGTGGGATAAACATAAAGGAATCCTGTTCAGAAGGAATGGATCCTCAGCTTAACCGAGATTGGATAGCAGAGCCGGTAGTGGGAGGCGGGGCTGGAGGTTGGGAGGCGGGGATAGTGCGGGGCAGACTTATACGGTCTGTGCCAGAGCCGGTGGTTGGGAGGTGGGGGATAGTGCTGGGCAGACGTATACGGTCTGTGCCCTGAAGAGCATAGGTACAAATCAAAGTAGGGTATACACAAAAAGTAGTACACATGAGTTGTCTTGTTGGGCAGACTGGATGGACCGTGCAGGTCTATTTCTGCCGTCATCTACTATGTTACTATGTCTGTGCTGTATTCACACTTTACTCTTCTTTAGCAGTGGTTATCTCCATAGGAGTCAGAGGTTGTAGTGTTGGTTTTCTATCTAATTTAAATTTTGTAGTTTCAACAGTATGTAAGGATTATCCTTTTACATGTGGGGTTCCGCAGAGATCTGTGCTATCACATATAACAAGCCCTTTGGCCCAAGGATAGTGAAATGGCTACTGTATCTAGGTGTAACTTGCCTTGAGCTACTGTTCAAGATCATGGAATAAGTGGTTATTTGTTTGCAGATGATATCCAGTTGGTAAGGTTTCGTCTGTATCTTTGGATCATACACTTCTTCAGAAATGTTTGAATGCAGTTTCAATGTGGCTTACAAATCATCGCTTCATCCTAAATGTCAGTAAGACTACAGCTTGCTGGCTTTCTGTATATAATTCCCTACCAGCTTTAACTCTGGTTGGGACACCTGATAACAGTACTGGATACTTTTTCATATTTAGGGTTATTGATAGGTTATCAGCTCTTTCAAAGAACAAGTTTCCAGGTTGGTATGGAGGATTTTTTCTTTTATTTTGCATCGGTTGTTTACGTTAAGATGCCATTTTGATAAGGAGGGATTTCATACTTCATGCACTTTTGATATCACAAATTGACTATTGTCCATTTGATCTCAAAAAGTTGCTTCCATGATTATATTTCTCTAGTGCTGATGGGCTCCATTGTCCCCTATTTCACTGAAATTTGGTTGGCTTCTACTCATAGTCTTTGTACTTTCTGAAAGAGTGAACAACCAATCCTCAGTATTTTACAGAACTCTCTGATATCTCCCTTGATCTTCTTTTTCCCAGCCAAAGAACCCTAACCACTTTAGCCTTACTTCATAGAGTCGCTTCTTCATCTTCTTTATGTTTTTGGTCACTCTTTTCTGTATCTTTTCTAATTCCTAGACATATTATGATATTCTCCATTCCGTTCCTAATACTTCTTAGTGTTCTATATGCTTTCTTTGCTGCCACTGCACGCTGAGCAAAGGATTTCAATGTATTATATTCATGGTGACACCTAAATCCAGTGGTGTGCTGAAGCCGGCTCGCTGGAGCCGGCTCGCAAGAGCCGCTTGTTAACTTTGCTTGGCTCTTGCGAGCCGGTTGTTGAAACCCGTGAGCCGGCTCTCCTTCCTCCCTCTTCCCTCACATCACCGACCTGGATGAATTCTTCGGGGCAGGCAGTCTTGCCTGCCCGCTGCAAGTGCTGGACTCTCCCCCGCTGGCGCTGCAGGTTCGCGCTTTAAAAATGGCCGCCAAGACTTCCAGAGGCGACCTTGCGAGACTTCACCCTTGTAAATCTCGGCGGCCATTTTGAAGCGCGAACCAGCAGCGCCAGCCGTGGACTGAGTCAGTCTTGCAGCGGGCAGGCAAGACTGCCTGACCCGAAGAATTAAAGGAGTCAGATCGGGAGGGAGGGAGGGAGGAGAATTCTATTAACACTCAGGAGGGGGTGGCAGGGGGAGAGAACTAGGGAGTCGCTGGGCATGGGTGGATCATGGAGGGGAGAGAAGGGTCGTTGCTGGGCATGGGTGGATCCATGGAGGGGAGACAAGGGTCGTCGCGCTGGTTATGGGTGGATGGAGGGCAGGGGAGAGGAGGGTCACTGCTGGATTGGGGGATGGAGGGCAGGGGAAAGGAGGG
Source organism: Microcaecilia unicolor (assembly GCF_901765095.1). Taxonomy (NCBI): domain Eukaryota; kingdom Metazoa; phylum Chordata; class Amphibia; order Gymnophiona; family Siphonopidae; genus Microcaecilia; species Microcaecilia unicolor. Next base: position 623,068,409 of record NC_044031.1, read on the forward strand.
TCACTGGGTAATGGGTGCATGCAGGGCAGGGGAGAGGAGGGTCACCGGACATGGGTGGATGGAGGGCAGGGGAGAGGAGGGTCACTGGGTATGGGTGCATGGAGGGCAGGGGAGGGTCGCTGGGTGCATGCAGGGCAGGGGGAGAGAAGGGTCACTGGACATGGGTGGATGGAGGGCAGGGGAGAGGAGGGTCGCTGGACATGGGTGGATGGAGGAAGGGGAGAGGAGGGTCGCTGACATGGGTGGATGGAGGGCAGGGGAGAGGAGGGGAGAGAGAAGAAATGCTGGACATGGATGGATGGGAGGGAAGAGTGAGGAATGAGATGAGGAAAAGGAAGAGAGGAGAAAAACTGCATATGGATGAAGAAAATAGGCAGAAGTTGAGGACCAGAAATGAAGAAGAAAGGAAAGAAATAAATGGAAAGGAAGCCCTGGAAACTGAGTTAAGAGGACAGATAGCAGCAGAATCGGATACTGGGCCAGCATGATCAGAAAAAAGTCACCAGACAACAAAGGTAGAAAAAAAATCATTTTATTTTCATTATAGTGTTTGGAATATGTTCACTTTGAGAATCGGGTGCTCAACATTAAAAGTTTATATTTATTTACTTATTTATGGCATTTTATCCCACATTAAACATGAATTAGATTGGACCCTGGGATCATTTAATTTTTTTCCTGGAGAGAGTAATGCATTGCCGCCCCCCCCCCCCCCCCCCCCCCCCCGGATATAGCCAGCTCTGCAATTGTGGGGCGGCGCAGAGGTGGACGGGGGGGGGGGGGGCGCAGAGGTGGACTGGGGAGAGAGCCTGTTGTTAAAAAAAATTTACCAGCACACCACTGCCTAAATCCTTTTTCCTGGGTAGTGAATCCTAAAGTGGAACCTTGTATCGTTTAGCTATAGTTTGGTTTGCTCTTCCCAACGTGCATCACTTTGCACTTGTCCAGACTGAATTTGGTCTGCCATTTTGATGCCCAGTCTCAGTTTCGCATGGTCTCCTGAAGTTTCACACAGTCCTCCTGTGATTTAATGCCTTCAAATAAATTGCTGTTGTCATGAAACGCCTAGAGACACTTTTTACTACCTGAGTAGTACTTAGGAGGGTTCAGAAAATATAGCTGATCACAGGTTATAAAATATAACTGATCACAGGGCCTCAGTGAAGAGATTTTCTCTCTCCTCTCCCTGTCTGAGACTAAAGATTACCTCATAGCTGGGCAGGAAAAAACTCACTTCTATAACAGCTTTACAAAAAAAAGACAGTCACCACCTGCTGGTCAGACAAGGGAAAAGCACTTTATAGAATAATTAATACAGTTCACAGGTTTAGAAACCCACAATTTCGCCACAGCTGTCATCTGCAAATTTGATCAATTCATTTGTTTTTATGTCAGAGTTATTTATATATAATGTTAAAAACAGTGCTTTCAGCATAGACCTTGGAGCACTCCAGTAGTCACCTTTCTCCACTGTGAAAATTGGCTATTTAATCCTAGTCTTTGTTTTCTGTCTTTTAACCAGTTCCTAGTTCACAGTAGGCTATTGCCTCCTATCCCGTAACTTTTTAATTTCCTCAGGAATCTGTCATGAAGGACATAGTTTTCAAGGGTAATGATATGGAGGAACTAAAAGAAATTTTGGTGAACCTGGAAGATGTACTGAGCCAAATTGACAAATTAAAGAGTAGTAAATCACCTGGACTGGATGACATACATCCAAGGGTACTCAAAGAACTCAAGCATGAAATTGCTGATTTGCTGTTAGTAATATGTAACCAGTCGTTAAGAGTCTATAGTACCTGAAGATTGGAGGATGGCCAATGTGACACTGATTTTTAAAAAGGCTTCTAGGGGTGATCTGGGAAATTATAGACAGGTAAACCTGACATCAGTGCCGGGCAAAATAGTGGAAACTATTATAAAGAATAAATTACAGAACATGTAGACAAACATGGTTTAATGGGACAGAGCATGAGTTCAGCTGAGGGAAGTCTTGCCTCACTAATTTGCTTTATTTCTTTGAAGGTGTGAATAAGCATGTAGATAAAGGTGAGCCGGTTGATATAGTGTTATCTAGATTTTCAGAAAGTTTTTGATAAAGTTCCTTATAAGAGACTCCTGAGAAATTAAACAGTCATGGGGTAGGAGGCAACATTCTGGTGTGGATTAGGAATGGTTATTGGACAGAAAATGGAAGGTAGGGTTAAATGGTCATTTCTTTCAATGGAGGAGGGTGGAGTGCCGCAGGGATATAGAAATTGGAACGACGAGTGAGGTGATCACATTTGCAGATGATACAAAACTATTCAAGGTTGTTAAAACATGTGCAGACTGTGAAATATTGCAGGAAGACCTTTGGAAATTGGACGGCTGGGCACCCAAATGGCAGATGAAATTTAATGTGGACAAATGCAAGGTGATGCACATTGGAAAGAATAATCCGAATCATAGTTACCATGGGGGGTCAGCACTCAAGAAAAAGATCTGAGTGTCGCTGAAATCATCTGTTCAGTGTATGGCGGCAGCCAAAAAAGCAAACAGGATGCTAAGAATTATTAGGAAAGGGATGGTGAATAAGACCGAAAATATTTTTATGCCTTTGTATCGCTACATGGTGTGTCTGCACCTTGAGTGAATGAAAACAGTGTGTAGCATTTTTTTTTTTCAAACTTTTGGTAACAAAAGTGCTGGCTGGCAGCTGACACTTGAGTTTGTGCTTCCTGTCCCTTGCAGTGTGAGTGGCGCCCAGGGCCAGGTGCTGGTGCTCTGAGTCCACCCGGAGAATCATGTGGCCAAAGGATGTCTGAATTAGGGGCATAAGGACTCGCACTTGCCCGGGGACTTCCAAGCATAGCACTACTGGCAGCACCAGTTCCCACTCTGGCCAAACATTGCCTCCTCAAGAAACTTGCCCCAGCCATCGATTCCCTAGGGTCTCAGATTCCAGGTGCACTTTTTCTTTGCAGGACCGATCATAGAGCAAAGCCAAAAGACAGCAGTGTGACAACATCTGGGGGCAGTTTCTCTGCTTTTCTCCAACTACCAACAGTTCCTGACCTCCAATTAAAATTCCCTCATACGTGATAGGCATTCCTTTCTGTGCATCGCTCAGAATGCACATTTACATTTTAATCAGCTCATTATAATTGTTCAGCATATGATTCCTGTTGGTTGCTACCATGAACAGAAAAAAGCCTGCAGAGCCCTTTTGTGCATTCATCGCTGAATACTGTGCTCACTAAACTGTCTTTAACTGGTCAAAATCGCATGTTGCTGCCCTGGTAAGTTTTGTGCATTGGGGCCTGAGTGGCCAAATGGTCCTGGTCTACTGACACCTCTAAATTGCTATGAATTGAGTTTTACTCCATAAGCAGCCCTTTTTTAACACCAATACACCAATTTCTGAATGTCAAGCAGGCAGAATCATACTGATTTTATGTGGTGAACTTGTGCACTAAATGCCACACCACAGTTTGATACAAATTGAGCTACCAAACTCTTCATTATCAGAATAGCACAGGCAAGAAAATCATAATAACAACATACAATCTAGATTCTATTGTTCTTTCTCAATTGAAAATCAAGTCCCAAATAAAACAAAAGCTGGGTGTCACGTCTGTGGCAGTGCCCCTTCTCAGACTCACCTTATTTCCTGTGGTCAGCTTCTGAGCTGGCTTCTGTCTGTTCTTTGTGAGTTAGTTCTGTCTCTGTGTGCTGGCTTTATTAGATTGTGTGCTGTCACCCGTTCCAGATTTCAGCGCAGTCCGGTCCGGATCTTCCAGACTGCCAGACCTGCATGTTTTGTTTGAACCTGCACAGCACCCTTAGTTGCCTGGTGATTATTGCAGTAGAGTCTCAGCTGCTGCTGGGCTTATTAGCCATTTTGAAACCTTTCTGCTTTGCCTTTGCATTGCGTCTAAGGCCCTGGTATGTTGGGGTGCTGGTGCACTTCTGCTGTTTCCAGTTTCTAGTTTATTCTTGCCTTGATTCTTGTCTGTTCTTGCTAGTCTGTGGATAGTTAGATTAGATTGTTGTTTGTTGGCTTGTCTTGTTTCTGAGTTGTAGTTCTGGGTTGGTCCTTGTCTGTTTGTATCTTACTGGCTGCTCTGCAGCTTTTAGTTTTGTGTCTTGTTTGTATGTCTTTGTCTAGTTCTGGGTTTATCTGCGTTTGTTCCCTGCTTCAGTGGCTGCTTGCAGCTTTCAGTTTAGTCTCTTGTCTAGCTGTGTTTGTTCCCTGTTTCAGTGGCTGCTCGCAGCTTTCAGTCCTGTCCTTTAGCCTATGCTTTCCCTGCCTAGCTGTTATTCTGTCCTGCCCTGTCCAGTAAGTCCTGCCGGCCACCTGAAGCCTGGAGCTCAACTCTTGGTGAAAAGTGGCCAGGTGCAGGTGAAGCCTAACTGTTTGTCAGAGATCTGCCACTGCCGCTCCTCGGCAGTGGCCCAAGGGCTGACAAACCCAGTTTCCAGCTTTGAAAACATGACACTGGGTGACCTTCTAAGGCCTTTAGCTCTTTGACAGTGTAGCACATATGGGGCAGCTTCTTTTTCAATGTGGGACTTAGGAAAGAATGATTTTTTTGCTTCAGTCTTCATTAAGGAACAGATAAGGAAATTACCCATGCCAGAAATATTTAAAGCTGATGATTCAGAGGAACTAAAATTTCAATGAACCTGGAAAATGTAATAGGTCTGTGACACCCCGAGCGAGGGTGGGCTGGTGGAATAACATAGCTGGACAAAGGATATATGTGAAAACAAGTGTGTTTATTTAGCTTAATCCTCAGGCCTGTTACATCACAGGATCAGGCACAAAAGACTAAACGCCTCTGTAGTTCAAATAAGCTGCCTTAAGCAAGCCTCAAGCTAGCAACGCCTGAACACAGTCTGTGGCTGGTAGGGATCCCCGCCTCAAACACAGCCTGGGAGTCTTTCTTGGTTCTTCTCCGAATACTAGGGTCTGGCTCCAGCCAGACCTCAGAGCAAGGCTTATCAGTCTCAAACAAGAAGCAAAAGCAGCTTACCTCAGCCAGCTCACAATTCTTAATCATGGGTTGTGGCATATGCTGGGGCTTCGATTCCTTCTTCCCTCTGTGCCTCCTTAACCTCAGCAGGCCCTGTCTAATATACTTCCTAGTTTAGGTTCCACCCCTTCTCCCGGCACACTTCCTCCTTGGTGGGACTAGTGCTCTTAAGGTGGCTCAGGCTGCCTAAGGTACTGTTCTTAAGGGTAAGGGGCAGAGGTCTATGAACCCCCTCACAAGGTCAATTAGACAAACTATATCATTTCAGATCACCTGGACAAGATGGCATACATCCAAGAGTGCTGAAAGAACTGAAGAAATAAAATGCAAACTTGTATCCTTTCAATAAAAATTGTCCATGATACCTGAAGTTTGAAAAGTGGTCAGTGTAAAGCCAGTTTTAAAAAAGGGTTTCAGGAATTATCTGGAATACTTCAGAATTATAACACTGATATCAGCATCAGATAAAATAGCATAAACTATTATAAAGAACAAAATTACCAAATATATAATCATGGTCTAATGGGACAAGTCCACATGGATTTAGCTAAGGGAAGCCTTTCATGATTAGTTAACTATATTTTTTTGAAACATTTAAGAACATAAGAGTAGCCGTACTGGATCCGGCCAATGGTCCATCTAGTGGCCAAGCCAGGTCACAAGTACCTGGCAGAAACCCAAATCGTGGGAACACTCCATGCTACAAATCCCAGGGCAGACAGTTGCTTCCTATGTCTGCCTCAATAGCAGACTATGGACTTTTCCTCCAGGAATTTGTCCAAACCTTTTTTAAACCCAGATACGCTAAGTGCTGTTACTATATCCTCTGGCAAAGAGTTCCAGAGCTTAACTGTTGTTGAAAAAAATATTTCCTTCTATTTGTTTTAGAAGTATTTCCATGTAACCTCCTCGAGTGTCCCCTAGTCTTTGTACTTTTGGAACTAGTAAAAAAATCGATTTACTTCTACTCGTTCTACACCACTCAAGATTTTGTAGACCTCAATCATATCTCCCCTCATCCGTCTCTTTTCCAAGCTGAAGAGCCCTAACTTCTTTAGCCTTTCCTCATATGAGAGGAATTCCATCCCCTTTATCATTTTGGTCGCTCTTCTTTGAACCTTTTCTAATTCTGCTATATCTTTTTTGAGCTATGGTGACCAGAACTGAATGCAATACTCAAGGTGAGGTTGCACTGTGGAGCGATACAGAAGCATTATAATATTCTCAGTCTTATTTTGCATCCCTTTTCTAATAATTCGTAGCTTCCTGTTTGCTTCTTGGGCTGCCACCACACACTGGGCAGAAAATTTCAGTGTATTGTCTACAATGACATTTAGATCTTTTTCTTGAGTGCTGATTCCTAAGGTAGACCCTAGCATAAGATAACTATGGTTTGGATTATTCTTCTCAGTGTGCATCACTTTGCATTTGTCCACATTAAATTTCATCTGCCATTTGGATGCCCGGTCTTCCTGCTTCCTAATGTCTTCCCGCAATTTTTCGCAATCCGCATGTGTTTTGACAACTTTAAATAGTTTTGTGTCATCTGCAAATTTAATAACCACTCATTGTACTGATTTCCAGATCATTTATAAATATGCTAAATAGCACTAGTCTCTGTAGCATTTCACTATTCACCCTCATCCATTGAGAAAAAAAGGCCATTTAACCCTAGCCTCTGTTTTCTGTCCAATAACCAATTCCTAGTCCACAGAAGTACATTGCCTCCTATCCCTTGACTTTTAAATTTTCTCAGGAGTCTCTCATAAGGAATTTTGTCAAAAGCTTTCTGAAAATCTAAATATACTACATCAACTGGCTCACCTTTAGCTTCAGATCATGATCCCTCTTTGGATATCACTGTCCTAGGGCCCATATTTGCTTCAGAGTTATCTTTGGTTACCAAATAAAAATAAAATAAACACATTTACTCCTTTATTACGGCAACCCTTATCTAGATAATTTCTTGGGTGGCCCAAATACAAGTGTTATGCTTAATGGGGAAAGAAAACTTAGCTGTAGTTTTTGTTCTTGAATGAGTAACATCTCAGTGGGATGAGTTGGTCAGGTCAGATGCATCTAAACTAAATTTCATTACAACGTAGCCACCACTGTTAAGAATGAATGTTACTAGTATGTACCTGACTATGGATATGGCAATAATATTTGGCAATATGGTTGCTGTTGGAGATACCCGTACAAGGTATAATTATGTTGCTGCTTCTACTTGTGAATCTCCCTGTTCCCTCCATAACTTAGAAAGATATTTTGTGGCCATATATCAGTTTATATGGTCAAACTTGATTCATTGAGCAGGCCAGGCAGTTTAAAGTAAAGCAGTTCCGTGGTCCATGCCCGATGCTGACCACAGAAGTACTTTTAAATATTGACCCCATAGAATGTGAAAGTCCCCATGGAATGGTTTTCAAACATCCTGCATTGCTGCACCTTACCTGTTTCAGTTTTCAGAGTGAAAGTACACAGAGCTTCACTTTGAAAACTTCCTAAGAGAAAAGTACCCGCAGAGACTTGTGCCTGTGCTTCCTGCAGATGCCTTTTCTGACCAGAAATATGGGCCCAGTTTTCTCCCACGACCTTTTTCAATACTCTTAGCATGGAGGGATGGCGCAGAGACAGGCGATACAAATGTGTGTTTTCCTTGTGGAGACGCTGAAGGAGTTGGCTAAAACTGCTTATTAGGTGTTATTTCAACTGGTAAATGTGAGACACTTAAAGAGAATTTGTATGCTATATTTGCTAGCATTTTCAAATAAATTGTCTTAAAACTCCTCTCAAATCGAACTTAATCTAAGAGTGTTCCCCTTTATTAGCAAGTTTTTCATAGTTCTGTCTGCCAGGTGGCATAAGAAGTGCTGGTGATCAGGATTCGTACATCTTTCTCTCCTTACAGCTCTTTTTGCCCGGATAGTGCTGGGTGGTAATGTTCTGGGTAATGCTGGGTAATATGATCCCTGCTTTCCTCAGGGAAGATTCCTAGTTTGTTTATTAACGCATTTGGTATACCACTATTTCTAATAAAAGGTTATAGCAGTAGGAATGCACTTTTACCTTTAACCCTGATGAGCGGTTGATATTAGAACTTAAATAAATCTCCCCCTTGCGTCACCCCTACGATAAATGCAGCCTTGCTTGATCGCTGATAAGAGAGAATTGATTGGCTGAGGCGGTCCTTGTAATTCTGTGAAGTATTTAGGACTTCCATCTCTGGCTGTTGGATGAGATCAGGTAATGTAGATCAGTATGACAGGGGGTTATCTGACTGACCTGAGCTCCCAGATCAGAACAATGGGGGAGACATCTCACAGATCAGTATTGGGGGGGGGGGGGATCAAGGTACTTTGAGAGCAGTAAGAATGGAGTGAGGTATCTCAAAGAGGAGTATAAGGGCACAGTCTCTAAGAGAGATTTCCCCTGAAGGGTCTTCTGTCTTCATTCAGGGGAAATCTCTCTTAGAGCAGTTTGATGGAGCACAGAACTCTTAACAAGAGAGTGTCTCTAGATGAGTATGATGGTGAAGGTATCTCACAGAACCAGTACAGCATTGAGCAGCTCTGACAGAAGTAAGATGGGGGCAAGGTACCCCCATCTTACTGGAAATGGTTTTGTTATTTTTTGTCTATGGGGCAGTTGCTTAGTGCATCTAGATATAAGAGTAGTCTGTTAGAGCAATATGATGGGGAACTTTATCTTACAGTGGTGTGTTGTGTGATGGGGAGGGTAGCCTACAAGCTTGCCAACTGGATGTGTTCTATAGCTGAGCTGAGGGAAGCAGGATTTTGCAGTTGGAAGATGATCCGGTGTGAGTTTTTAACAAGTATGTCTGCAGTCATTGCTCTCTGTTGTTCTCTCTGCTTAACCTGATTGTGATTCTGCTTCTAGTTAACACTCACCATTCTGCGTCAGACTGGAGGTTTGGGTATCAGCATCGCTGGAGGCAAAGGTTCCACCCCATACAAGGGAGATGACGAGGTAAGACAGCTTTGGTATTTTTGAAACAGAAAGAGGGGCTGCAGACTCTACAAAAGTAAAGGAGGGAAGGAGGTTGCAGATCTGGGTCAAAGAAAGAAAGGGGCAAAGGTGCTGCTAACTGTCCAGACACAGGAGGGAGATGTGATAATGCCTCTCTACAAAGCACTACTAAGATCTCATCTGGAGTATTTGACCAGTTATGGAGTTAATATTCCCAGGAAATTATTGGGAGATTGAAAGTGGTCCAGAGGATAGCCACTAAAATGGTACTGTCTGCCAGGCCATAGTGACCTATGTGCGGGCAGTGCAGCTGCACAGGGCACAAGGGAAGCAGGGGCTCCAAAATTGTGTTCTGTCCATTGTCTTTCCCGCTTGGCTATGATGCAGTGGGCAGTAAAGGAGCTCTTAGGGGCACAAAAGAACCTAAATATGGCTTGAAGAAGCATCATATAATTGTATTTTAAAGTTACTGCCACAAATGGTTGAGCAAGATGTAGCCTGTGATGCAATACAACCTGTGAAATAGTAATAATAAGAAAGTCAGAACCTCTGAAATGATCTGAGATTTTCCTTCCTTTCCTGCTATGTCAGCCCTTTTGTTAGAACTGAGCAAGCCAAGGCAGAAAATGACCTAGAGCAGTGGTTCCTAAACCTTGTCCTGGAGGCATCCCAGCCAGTCAGCAGGGCCGTGCTAACACGGTAAGCGAGGTAAGCATGGCAGGGGGGCGCTTCCCTCTGGGGGGCGCCGCCGCACCATGCTCACCTCGCTCGCCCTCCCGCAACATCCCTTTTCTTTTTTTTTCTTTTTAAATTTACCTCCGTGGTGGCGGTTCCGGCAGCACAGCGTCAGGGAAGGAGGCAGCGCTCCCGACGTCTCTAGCCTTCCCTTCGCTGTGTTCCGCCTTCTTCTGACGTCAAGGATGACGTCAGGAGAAGGCGGAACACAGCGAAGGGAAGGCTAGATGTCGGGAGCGCCGCCTCCTTCCCTGACGCTGCGCTGCCGGAACCGCCACGGAGGTAAATTTAAAAAGAAAAAAAAGAAAAGGGATGTTGGGGGGGAGAGAAGAGGGTGGGCAGTTGAACAATGGGAGCGAGAGGGCAGGGGAGAAACGAAAGCATGGATGCGAAGGGGGGGGAGAAGAGGGCGGGCCAGGCTGGGACATGGGAGAGAGAGGAGCAAGGATGCGAGGGGGGGTCATGGAAGGGAGAGAGGGGAATTGCTGGATAGGGATTAATGGAGGGGGCAGGGGACAGAGGAGCATGGATGGTAGGGGCAGGGCTCAGGGAGAGGGGAATTGCTGGAAAAGGATGAATGGAGGGGCAGGGGACAGAGGAGCATGGATGGGCATGGATTGGGAGGGCAGGGCTCAGGGAGAGAGGGGAATTGCTGGAAAGGGATGAATGGAGGGGGCAGGGGACAGAGGAGCATGGATGGGCATGGATTGGGAGGGCAGGGCTCAGGGAGAGAGGGGAATTGCTGGAAAGGGATGAATGGAGGGGCAGGGGACAGATGGGCATGGATTGGGAGGGCAGGGCTCAGGGAGAGAGGGGAATTGCTGGAAAGGGATGAATGGGAGGGGGCAGGGGACAGAGGAGCATGGATGGGCATGGATTGGGAGGGCAGGGCTCAGGGAGAGAGGGGAATTGCTGGAAAGGGATGAATGGAGGGGGCAGGGGACAGATGGGCATGGATTGGGAGGGCAGGGCTCAGGGAGAGAGGGGAATTGCTGGAAAGGGATGAATGGCGGGGGCAGGGGACAGAGGAGCATGGATTGGGAGGGCAGGACTCAGGGAGAGAGGAGAAATTGCTGGACATAGAAGGGAGGGAAGAGAGATGAAGGAGTTGAAATGAGGGAAAAGGAAGAGAGGAGAAAAACTGCACATGGATGAAGAAAATAGGCAGAAGCTGAGGACCAGAAATGAAGAAGAAAGGAGGAAAGAAATAAATGGAAAGGAAGCCCTGGAAACGGAGTTAAGAGGACAGATAGCAGCAGAATCAGATACTGGGCCAGCATGATCAGAAAAAGAAAGTCACCAGACAACAAAGGTAGAAAAAAAATCATTTTATTTTCATTTTAGTGTTTGGAATATGTCCACTTTGAGAATTTACATCTGCTATCTTATTTTGCAATGTATAGCAATTTGTTTCTAAGAATATTGCTGACAATTCCTGTCAGTGTGGCAAGTGGTGAGCGATCATTTTCACGGGGGGTGGGGTGGGGTGGGGGGCGCCAACTGATAGGCTGCAGGGGGGCGCCAGAGACCCTAGGCACAGCCCTGCCAGTCAGGTTTTCAGGATATCCACAATGAATATTCATATGAGAGATTTGCATTCACTGCCTCCACCTCATGGAGATCTATCTCATGAGTATTTATTGTGACTATCCTGAAAACTTAACTGGCTGGGATGCCTGCAGGATCAGGTTTGGGAGCCACTGCTCTAGGGAACTACTTAGGCTATATTTACTTACTTTTGTTAGTGCAGTAACATGTATTCATTTGTATTTAATGCACCTTAAAGTGATTAAGATAAGTTATTAGTAACTAGGCCCTTTGACAGTAATGAGGCTTGCAATAAATGCTTTAATGTGCATTGATGATTTTACTTATAAAAGCTTTATATACTGCCAGTGTGTTACATACCTCTTTCCCTAACCAAATCATCTCTCAGATTTACTGCTAACTTAATCGCAGTACATTATCTCCTTTATATTTTCAAGAGTCTGCTTCTCTTTAGTTAATGCTCATAATCTTTTCTTCAGTTTCTATGTGTGTGTGTGTGTGTGAGGGGGTTCTCCTGTTGCAGTAGGTTCATGAACAGGGTCACCCCGGCTTGAGGCTGCAGCAGGGATCTTTGTCAGTTTTTGTCTATTTCTAGCCTTAGTGCTCGAACTAAGGGGGAGAGAAGTGCAGTCAGCATTTAGTTGCATTCTATTTAGATTTGTTCTGGGGTACACTATTTAGGCATTATCATTTAAGCCTCATTTTAGGAATTTGATAAGGAGATTTCTCTGTAAGGTACATCTTTTTTTTTTCTCCCTGCTGAGGAATTCCATATAACATTGCAGCATTTATTGCTGTCTGCCAGTGACTATAGTAATGCCCTGGATTTAGGTTTCCCTTATTCTGTGTTGAGGGCTTTGCAGATAATACAGCATGCTGTCATGAGGTTTCTCACCCACACTCCTTTGAGAGCGCATTTTATGCCTGTGATTAAATCTGCATTGGCTATCAGTGGCTGCCTGGGTAAAATGTAAAGTTTTGCTTTTATTTAAGGCGCTGCATCTTCCTTTGTCTAACTGGTTGGCACAGTCTCACCTTCTTAGAGTTTTACACTCTCAAGATCAAGATCTTTTGTAAGTTCTTTTACCATGTTGTGAGAAACAGACGACTGGGCGAAATTGAGCCTTTTCAGTTGCTGCACTGTGCCTTTAGATTTGTGCTTTTGCTGTGTTTCAAAGGAATTTGAAAACCACCTTGCTTTCAGAAGTGTGTGCAGATTGAGTTCTAGATACTTGTTGCATTGCATGACTCTTATAGTGCATGTTTGTCATTGTTTTGTTTAAAGATTTGTGTATGTATTCTTGTAAATTGCGAAGAAGCTTGAGATCTGTGGTACTTAATGATTTTTTAAACATTGAACTTTATAATTTTCCATCCGGCTATACTTGAGTTTTAGTGGCCTTCTTGCCTAAGATTTGGTAGAGATATTGTACCACAGGATCAGCAAGTCTTGGGGAGAGAAATTTACAGTTTCTCCACCAGGGAATATACAATTGTTCAGTAGCTCTGCTGATGAATTGCATCCTGTGATCAGCACAAACCCTATTTAATGTGGAAGCTATTTTGTGCAGGTCTCCTCGTATTCTGTCCCGCAGAACTGTATCAGGTGCTGCTCTTCAGTCATCCACTCGAGGTCACTCCTGTGAGCAGTACAGGTCATCAGTGCTACTGCAGCAGCACTGATGACCTACGGAATTTCTTCTAACATGCTTTTGTACAATCTGAAAAGCAAGTCACCTGTCCAAGCCATAGCAACTGAAAAGCAGAGCCATGTAAAGGGGAAAGGTAGAATCAGTGTAAGGCAGTGAGGAGCCTAGAGGAGAGCCCAAAATGAAGAAATTTATTTATTTAGATTTTGCTCACACCTTTTTCAGTAGTAGCTCAAGGTGAGGTACATTCAGGTACACTGGGTATTTCTCTATCTCAGGAGGGCTCACAATCTAAGTTTGTATCTGAGGCAATGGAGGGTTAAGTGACTTGCCCAAGATCACAAGGAGCAGCAGTGGGATTTTAACCATCTACCTCTGGATTGCAAGACCAGTGCTTTAACCACTAGGCCAAGAATTGGTGTTTGTGGATAGGCAGTACAGAGTCAGCAGGAGAAAAGTAAGATGAGGAAGTGTTAGGACCCTGAAGGGAATGAAGACGAAGGTAGGTGCGGGCAAAATGCCTTCAGACCTTCTGATAACCATTAAATGCAGATATTTCCATTTCAGAGATGCCAATTGCAATGTAGTGCTAGGGGGACAAACTGGGGCACTTGGGATGTTTTTTGTGAAATCTTTGGTGCTCCATAATAGGGAAATTTTTTTGACAAGGTTACAACCTAAAACATTATCATATAAAGCTCCAACTTCCCAGGAAGCATGGATGCATGGGAATCCTGCTTTTTCTGTGCAGCCTGTTAAAATGACTGTTGAATTCCAGGCTTGGAATCACAAAAAAAGTTCCTCTGATAAAAGCAGAGAATATATTCAAAAAAGCTTTATTCAAAAATCTTCTTTCTTAGTCAATAAAATTTTTGAAAACATAGTATTTCAATTTGCTAGTGGTTCTCAGTGTTCAAAATTAATCCACTTGTTGGCGGTTATCAATAGTGAAAGCCAGACGGCGTATTTAAAGCCGTAGTATTATGACCTGTTGTAACCAATGGGACCTGATCACGGCTTCTTCACTGTCTTTTAACAAACAGTTCTGCAGTTGCTGTATATATAGTTCAGATCTTTAAACCGATCATGGCACTGTTTAAAGATCTGAAATATATACACAGCAACTGCAGACTTGGTTGTCTGTCTGTTAAAAGACACCAAAGAAGCCATGATATCGGTGAAACGGGTCCCATTGGTTACAACATGTCGTAATATGACTTTAAATGTGCTGTCTGGCTTACGCTATTGACAACTGCCAACAAGTGGATCAGTTTTGAACACTGAGAACCAATAGTGCATTGAAATACTGTGTTTGTTTTGGTCTCTCTAGATTCCAGCTTTTCGTTGGTATTGTTTATGATTATAGGGATGGCTAGTAGCCAGTTTAAGACTGTGTATGAATCCCAGATTTGGAACAGATTTACACAGGGTATGTGCAGTTTTCTTATGTGGGCTATAGGGCTGGCTGATAATTCTCGGGCCTGGCTATATACACTGCATGGAATGTGGAAATCCATCTTTCCTTATTCAGGTTATGGGTCTGATTTCAGGGGATCTTCATTTCCCGAGTTGCAGAGGAGGGACCAGCAGCCCGAGCTGGAGTCCGTGTTGGAGATAAACTTCTTGAGGTAAAATTCTTGATGTCCAGACAGCTTACTCTCCTTTGGTGTTTGAAGGTAATGCAGAATGGTGCAGAGGTGCATGAGGGAGCGTGTGTCAGGGGGTAATGCAGTGGTGCAAAAGTATGTGGGGCAGAGTTAATGTCCGAGTTTAATGCAGAGGTACAGGGGAAGATCATGTGTCAGGAGTGCAGAGGTACAGTGCGGAGGGCATGTGTTGGGGTAATGCACAGTGGTGTAGAGGTATGGGAGGATGATGTTTGTCAGGTGGTAATGCACACTGGTGCAGAGGTACAAGTGGGAGGGCATGTGTCATGGGGTAATGCATAGTAGTGCAGAGGTACAGGAGAGAGTGTGTGTTGGGATAATGCAGAGTGGTGGATAGCTACGGGGGAGGGCGTATGTCGGATAATGCAGAGTGGTGGATAGGTACAGGAGCATATGTTGGGATAATGCAGAGGGTGCAGAGATATGGGGGAGGGCTTGTGTTATGAGTAATGCACAGGGTGCAGATGTATAACAGGAGAGTGTATGTTGGGGGTAATGCAGAGTGGTGTAGAGGGGAGTATGTCGGGTAACACAGGTACAGGGGGAGGGTGTGTGTGTTAGGGAGTAAATCAAAGTGGTGCAAAGGTAGAGGGGAGGGCGTGTGTCATGTGCCTGTAGACTGGACGCAGATCTCTGAGCATGGAAATCTGTTCCCTGAGTTTTTCTGAGCTCTTGGCTTGACAGTGAATTTTATGCTCTACTACCTGTTCTTTCTCAGGTGAATGGTGTGGACTTGCACAATGCGGAGCACCATATAGCAGTGGAAGCCCTCCGCAACTCTGGGAGCTCTGTTAACATGACAGTGCTGCGAGAGAGGATGGTAGAGCCAGAAAACGCCATCACTGTTACACCCCTGCGGCCGGAGGATGATTATAATCCCCGAGAACGGCGAAGTAGCATGCGGTTCCCAGAAGAGCCTCAGGTGGCAGTGCCCAGAGAGCGCTTTTCCCTTTGTCTAGTGCGCAATGAAAAGGGGCTGGGCTTCAGCATTGCTGGCGGGAAGGGATCTACGCCTTACAAATCTGGAGATATGGTGAGTGACCCCCTTAATCTAAGTTAATATGTGCTGCCCCAGCTTTGCATGGAGATCTGTGCCAGGCTGCATTTCTTGATACTTCCCTTGCAGATAATTCCATGCTGGATTCCTGGATGTCTCTCGTGGATGGAAAGTGCTGAGTTGGCAGGTGCAGTGCCAGGTTGGGTCCCCACTACCTTTCTGGCAGGTACAGTGCCAGGTTGGGTCCCCACATACATTCTTCTGCAGATGCAGTGCCAGGTTGGGTCCCCACATACCTTTCCTGCAGATGCAGTGCCAGGTTGGGTCCCCACATACCTTTCCTGCAGGTACAGTGTCAGGCTGGGTCCCTATGTACCTTTCTTTTAAGGTACAGTGTCAGGTTGGGTCCCCTCATAGCTTTTCCTGCATGTGCAGTATCAGATTGGGTCCCCACATACCTTTCCTCTAGGTGCAGTGACAGGTTGGGTCCCCACTTACCTTTCCTGCAGGTGCAGTTCCAGGTTGGGTTCCCACGTATCTTTTCAGGTAGGTGCAGTGCCAGGTTGGGTCCCTGTTATGAAACGCCTAGAGCCCACCTAGGGGGGTTAACCCTGCGATCACCTAAAGGGTCTGTCCCACTAACACCTGCGCACATGCTCTACACTGGCATACCCTTCCACCCACCAGTGATTTATAGGTTACTGGGGCCACACTCTCAGGAGTCCCACAGTTCCCAGAAAGCATCCACAGAGCAAAACACAAACCACCAGGATTCTTAGTCCAGGACAGCAGAGCCAATAAACTAATAGGTTTGTTACAGTAACGTTTGAAGAAAAGAACAGCAAACAATAACAGATATACAAAACAAAGATCAGGTGAAAAAGTACAGCAAGCAATAGCAGATAACCAAAACAAGGATCAACATGAAAACTAGCTAACTCTTTTTACTACTTGGGTAGCACCTGGGGAGTTCAGGACATATAGCTGTTCACAGGTTATAAAATATAACTACTCACAGGGCCTCAGTGAAGAGATCTTTCTCTATCCTCTCCCTGTCTGAGACTAAAGATTACCTCACAGCTGGGCAGGAAAAAAACTGTCATGTACCTTTTCCGGCAGGTGCAGTGTCAGGTTGGGTCCCCACTAGAGAGTTGCACGGGGACAGAAATCTCCCATCCCCGCTCGTCCCTGCTGAAATCTCACCCGTCCCCACTGGAATCTTACCCATCCCCACTGGAATCTTACCCATCTCCACCCATCCCTGCAAAAATTTAACCCATCCCAACCCGTCCCTGCAAGAATTTAACCCATCCCCACCCATCCCCGTAAGAATTTAATGGTACATAAAAGAAAATTCCAGTCTGCTCCCTCAGTATCTCTCTGGATTTGAGCCACAGCACTGTAAGCAAGGAAGGAAGTTGAAACTTAGAACACTAGTGTGCACATATTGCACTAAATGAAAAATTGGATATAATAGGCATTACTGAGACCTGGTGGAAGGAGGATAACCAGTGGGACACTGTCATACCGGAGTACAAAGTATATCGTAGTGATAGGGTGGACCAGACTGGTGGAAGGGTAGCATTGTATATTAACGAGAGCCTTGACTCAGATTAAAAATTCAGCAGGACACAGATCACACCTTTGAATCATTGTGGCTTGAAATTCCATGTATAAAAAGGAAAAGGACGGTGATAGGAGTGTACTACAGCAGACTGGATGAGCAGGTAGATGCAGAAATGATAAAAGAAATCAGAGATGCAAACAAAATGGGCAATGCGATAATAATGGGTGACTCCAATTATTTATTTATTTATTTATTTTTAGCACATTTATATCCCGCTTTTTGCCACTGAAAGCAGCCTCAGAGTGGTTTACAATGAACTGGGAAAATTACAATTACAAAGACAGGGAAAAAGGAAGAAGGGAAGTGAAATCAATTACAGTTGCATTAGATAGGGGCGAAAAGGACAGGGAAGAAGGGAGAGGGGAAGGGAAGAGAGACAAAGACGGACGGCGGACAGCCAAATATAGACTGGGTAAATGTAACATCGGGACACACTAGAGAGGTACAATTCCTTGATGAAATCAAGGACAGCTTTATGGAGCAGCTGGTTCAGGAGCTACGAGAGAAGGAAAAATTCTAGACTTGGTCCTTAGTGGAGCACATGATCTGGTGAGGGACATTATGGTACTAGGGCCGCTTGATAACAGTGATCATAATATGATCAGTTTTGATATCAACCTTGAAGTAACTATACACAGGAAGTCAAATATGTTAGCGTTTAACTTTAACAAAGGAGACTATGATAAAATGAGAAGAATGGTTAAAAAAAAAAACTTAGGGGGGCAACTGAGAGGGTAAAAACTGCTCAACAGGCATGGACGCTGTTCAAAAATACCATCCTGGAGGCCCAGGCCAAACATATTCCACAAATTAGAAAAAGACAGAAGTCCAAAAGACAACCGGCGTGGTTGAAAAGTGAGGTGAAGGAAGCTATTAGGGCTAAAAGAAACGCCTTCAGAAAATGGAAGAAGGAACTGTCTGAAAATAACAAGAAGCAGCATAAGGAGTGTCAAAGCAAATGCAAGACGCAGATAAAGAAGGCCAAGAGGGATTACGAAAAAAAGATAGCATTAGAGGCAAAAAAAAAACATAGCAAAAATTATTTTCGGTATATTAAAGGCAGGAAGCCGGCAAAAGAATCAGTTGGGCTGCTGGATGACCGAGGGGTAAAAGGGGCCATCAAGGAAGATAAAGACGTAGCAGAGAGATTGAATGAATTCTTTGCTTTAGTCTTCACCGAGGAAGATTTGGATGGGATACCGGTGTCAGAAATGATATTTCAAGCGGACAAATCGGAGAAACTTACTGACTTCACGGTAAACCTGGAGGGAATGGGGCAGTTCAGCAAACTGAAGAGTAGCAAATCTCCTGGACTGGATGGTATTCATCCTAGAGTACTGATAGAACTGAAAAATGAGCTTGCGGAGCTATTGTTAGTGATATGCAATTTATCCTTAACATCGAGCGTGGTACTGGAAGATTGGAGGGTGGCCAATGTAACGCCGATTTTTAAAAAAGGTTCCAGGGGAGATCCGGGAAATTATAGACCGGTGAGTCTTACGTCGGTGCCGGGGAAAATGGTAGAGGCTATTATCAAAAACAAAATTACAGAGCACATTCAAGGACATGGATTACTGAGATCAAGTCAGCACGGCTTTTGTGTGAGGAAATCTTGCCTGACCAATTTACTTCAATTCTTTGAAGGAGTAAACAAACATGTGGACAAAGGGGAGCCGGTTGATATTGTATATCTGGATTTTCAAAAGGCGTTTGACAAGGTACCTCATGAAAGGCTACAGAGGAAATTTGGAGGGTCATGGGATAGGAGGAAAAGTCCTATTGTGGATTAAAAACTGGTTGAAGGATAGGAAACAGAGAGTGGGGTTAAATGGGCAGTATTCACAATGGAGAAGGGTAGTTAGTGGGGTTCCTCAGGGGTCGGTTTCTCAGGGGTCTGTGGTAGGACAGCTGCTTTTTAATATATTTATAAATGATGTAGAGATGGGAGTAACTAGCGAGGTAATTAAATTTGCTGATGACACAAAGTTATTCAAAGTCGTTAACTCGCGACAGGATTGTGAAAAATTACAGAAGGACCTTACGAGACTGGGTGGCTAAATGGCAGATGACGTTTAATGTGAGCAAGTGCAAGGTGATGCATGTGGGAAAAAAGAACTCAAATTATAGCTACGCCATGCAAGGTTCCACGTTAGGAATTACGGACCAAGAAAGGGATCTGGGTGTCGTCGTCGATAATACACTGAAACCTTCTGCTCAGTGTGCTGCTGCGGCTAGGAAAGCGAATAGAATGTTGGGTATTATTAGGAAAGGTATGGAAAACAGGTGTGAGGATGTTATAATGCCGTTGTATCGCTCCATGGTGCGACCGCACCTTGAGTATTGTGTTCAATTCTGGTCGCCACATCTCAAGAAAGATATAGTAGAATTGGAAAAGGTGCAGCGAAGGGTGACTAAAATGATAGCGTGGATGGAACGACTTACCAATGAAGAAAGACTAAGGAGGCTAGGGCTTTTCAGCTTGGAGAAGAGACGGCTGAGGGGAGACATGATAGAGGTATATAAAATAATGAGTGGCGTGGAAAAGGTGGATGTGAAGCATCTGTTCACGCTTTCCAAAAATACTAGGACTAGGGGCCATGCGATGAAACTACAGTGTAATAAATTTAAAACAAATCTGAGAAAATGTTTCTTCACCCAACACATAATTAAACTCTGGAATTCGTTACCGGAGAACGTGGTGAAGGCGGTTAGCTTAGCAGAGTTTAAAAAGGGGTTAGACGGTTTCCTAAAGAACAAGTCCATAAACCACTACTAAATGGACTTGGGAAAAATCCACAATTCCAGGAATAACATGTATAGAATGTTTGTACCTTTGGGAAGCTCGCCAGGTGCCCTTGGCCTGGATTGGCCGCTGTCGTGGACAGGATGCTGGGCTCGATGGACCCTTGGTCTTTCCCAGTGTGGCATTACTTATGTACTTATGTAAAATTTGTCTCTGATTTACTGGCACTGTGTGCTGAGAGGTCATCACATGCACACGTCAGTAGGTCAGGTGACATCTGATGCTCATGCCTGTGTCAGAGCTGAGGTCTGCACCTCAGCCTGGGAGCAAAGAGGATTAATTGCAACATAGTAAGTGACAGCAAATGAAGACCTGAACGGTCCATCCAGTCTGCCGAATAGTCACGCTCATTATCAATTCATAATTAAATCAACAAGTGTGATATTATATACTTGATTATGGTCTTTCTTTCGTGTTTCTGGAACATAGACCATAGAAGTCTATCTGGCCCTATCCTTATGTTCCAACTGCTAGAGTTGTTGTTGAAACCCACTCCAGTCTATTCGTCTTCTCATTTGTGGGACACAAACCGTAAAAATCTATCCAGCATTGTCCTTATGTTCCAGCCACTGAAGTTGCTGTCTAAGCCCTTTCTAGAAGTTGCTGTCTAAGCCCTTTCTAGCCCATCCTAAACCAGACTGCCATATATTAGACACAGACCATACAAGTCTGCCCGATATCGGCCCTAGTTAATCACAGCCAGAGTCACCATCTAAGCGTCACTTGACACATCCACACACATGCAGCCATTTAAGGTTAGGTTTTTTATAACTTCCATTTTCTAATTATGGATCCTCTGTGTTCATCCCAAGCCTTTTTGAATTCCATCATCATTTGTGTCTCTACCACCTCCTTAATGGAAGACTTTCCACATTTGTGCTGTTAAAGCAAGGAGGAAGAAGAGGAGGAGACAGCACTCAAAGAACTTGGTACTCAGTAGATGAGAAGCTGGTGCAGTGCAGCTTACATTTCCACGGGAATCCCACAGAACTGCTTCCATCCCCGCGGGAACCCCACAGAACTGCTTCCGTCCCTCCGTGAACCCCATTCCCGTGCAGCTCTCTAGTGCCCACGTACCTTTTCCTGCAGGTGCAGTGTCAGGTTGGGTCCCCACGTACCTTTTCTGGCAGATGCAGTGTCAGGCTGAGTCCCCGCGTACATCTTCTGCAGGTGCAGTATCAGGCTGGGTTGCTACGTACCTCAGGCTGGGTCCCCACGTACCGTTTAGGGTAAGTGCAGTGTCAGGTTGTGTCCCCATATACCTTTTCCGGCGGTGCAGTGGCAGGTTAGGAACCCACGTACCTTTTCCTGCAGGTACAGTGTCAGGTTGGGTCCCCACGTACCCTTCCGGCAGGTGTAGTGTCCGGTTGGGTCCCCACGTACCTTTTTCTGCAGGTGCAGTCAGGTTGGGTCCCCACGTATCTTTCCGGCAGGTGCAGTGTCAGGTTGGTCCCCCGCATACCTTTCTGACAGGTGCAGTCAGGTTGGGTCCCCACATATCTTTCCGGCAGGTACAGTGTCAGGATGGTCCCCCGCATACCTTTCTGACAGGTGCAGTATCAGGTTGGGTCCCCACGTACAATTAATAATTAATACAGTTCACAGGCTTGGAAACCCACTGTTCCACCACAGTCCCCACATACCTTTTCCAGCAGGTGCATTGCCAGGTTGGGTCCCCACATACCTTTCCTTTAGGTGCATTATTAGGTTGGGTCCCCACATACCTTTCCTTTAGGTGCATTATTAGGTTGGGTCCCCACATGCTTTTTCCGGTAGGTACAGTGTCAGGTTGGATCCCCACATACCTTTCCTGTAGGAGCAGTGTCAGGCTGGGTCCCCACGTACCTTTTCCGGGAGGTGCAGTGCCAGGTTGGGTCCCGATGTACCTCTCCTGTAGGTGCTCTTAACTCAGGAAAGGTGTTCCTTTTGAAAAACAAAGAAAGAATAACTCCAGCTCTAGAAAAAAAAATTTTGAGCAGGAAGTTTAAAATAGAAACAAGTTGATATTTAATCCTACTTGCTGACTGCTGATTGGGGCCAAGTTTGTGCTGGTATTTTGGGCTCCTTGCTGATTCATATGCTTTTTTGGTACTGGAGAGAAAAATAAAAAGCACACAGTGACCTTTTTCTATTTGGGAATATCGGCAATTGCCCCTCTGACACTGTTATATGTGATCTCCTTCTGCTCTGGATATCTGTGAGTACCCCTCTTCTCTCGCTCTGCCATTAGCCCTCTGCTGTGATTAAGTTCTATTTACTCAGCTTTTGCTAAACTTACTGCTGTCCATTATAATGCAGTGATTTGAGAACTTGGTTGCTTCTGCTTTGTCATAGTATCACCTCAGATCCTCTTTCTGTGTTTCCACTCGGTATCCGTGAAGGTGCGCAAGTCCCTCCATTATCAGGTCAGGATAGGTGATTTATGTTTTGATATACCACCAGGCTTGCAAACTTATTTGGTTTACAATATCAAGGAAAGAAACGCAAAAGGAGCTACAGTATGTCATAGGAAAGGAAAATATGCAATCCATAACGTAAAGAGGAGGAAATAATTAAATAATAATTAATGCACATTCGTGACCACTGCCAAACCATGATATTTCATATTTGAAAGGGAAGGTGCAGTATATACCAGGGAGATCATTTATATGTGGTATGTCATCTTTCAGAGGGACAGTGCATTATACACCCGGAAGATGATTTATAATATAGTGTGGTATTACATCTTTGAAAGGGACTGCACGGAGATAATTTGTATATGGTATGTCATCTTTCAAAGGGAAAGTGCATTATACACTTGGGAGATGATTTATAATATAATGTGGTATTTCATCTTTCAGAGGGACAAGTGCAGTATACACCAGGGAGATTATTTATAATATAACGTGGTATTTCATCTTTGAAAGGGACACTGCAGTATCTGTACAGTTTACACCAGCAAGATTATTTGTAATATAACGTGGCATTTCATCTTTCAGAGGGATGGTGCAGTGTACACCAGGGAGATCTTTTATAATATAACATTGTACTTCATCTTTCAGAAGGATGGTTCAGTGTCTGTGCAGTATACACCAGGGAGATCATTTATATAATATATCATGGTATTTCATCTTTCAGAGTGACAGTGCACTATACACCTGGGAGATCATCCTATATAATAATTCTCACCTCCAACATTCTATCTTGCTGCCTGTGTCGGTGGCTTTCTTCAGAGTTGGTCTGCTAGGCTCCGTAGATCAGGCTGATGTCACACACAGCACTGACCAACCGCACAACAGCAGCACGAGGCCATGCCCCTGCTGCCCTCGCCGCCACGCCCCCCCCTCCAAGGTCTCTGCTGCTCACCCCCTCCACCCCCCCCCCCCGAGGTCGCCACCGCTCCCCCCCTACACCCCCACCACCCCACCCCCGATGAACACCCTGACCCCGTCTCCCCTTTTCTTCAACCTCCTTGGGCGGAGACGTGCGTGCTTGCATCATGCCCTGTTTCGCGCTGGCGGAAGTACGCCGGAGGAGGTGAGATCTGGTTCGTTCGGAAAGGGATCCTGAATGGAGGATGCGTTGGTGTCTTTCTCAGATGTGAGCCGTTTCATTTCCTTCCAGGAGTTGGCGTAAGCTGGTGGTTAGTTATGTTTTAATGTTTAGAGTGGAAGCGCAGCTTCTAAGAATACCTCAGCATTAAGGAGGAAGCAGGTAGTTTCACTGAGTCGTCGAAAAGCTGGGATGTGCCGTCGTTGGATGTTAATATACTGCTGTTAAAAGTCAATTTAGTAAAAAAAAAAAAAAAACTGTACTGGGAGGGAGGGACACTGAAAGGGGGGAGGGGGAAGACCCTGAAAGTCGGAGGGAGTGGACGACCCTGGAACTGGGAGGGAGGGAAGGGGGGGAGGGGGGCCCCTGGCACACACTCTCATTCTCATACACACACACTCTCTCACAGACACACTCGCACCCAGTCTCTCTCTCTCTCACAGACACACTCGCAACCAGTCTCTCTCTCTCTTTCTCTCTCACAGACACACTCTCTCAAACATACATACTCCGAGGAAAACCTTGCTAGCGCCCATTTCATTTATGTCAGAAACGGGCCTTTTTTACTAGTTTATATTATAACTTGGCATTTTATCTTTCAGTGGGACAGTGCAGTGTACATCAGTATATCATTTATAATATAACGTGGTATTTCATCTTTCAGAGGGACAGTGCAGTGTTTGTGCAGTGATGTTCTCTCACTGCTTGTCTGAGCAGTAGCATCTCTCTCTTAGACCAGTGCTTTTGCAATGAAGTTGGTATTGAAGGCAGTGACATTTTGTCTCTCTTGCTGAAGTTTTCTATGCAGTGAAGTTTGAGTATAATTTTTTCTTTCTTGTTAGGTTATCAATAGAAATCAAACAAAATAAAACATGGAAAAGAAAATAAGATGATACCTTTTTTATTGGACATAACTTAATACATTTCTTGTTAGAAAGAACTGTGTGGAAGGTGTGAGTCTGTTTGCGTATTGCAGTTTTCGTGCAGGGGAGTTTGTGTAAGCTTTATCGGAGTATCTTGTCTTGCTTAGTTTTCCATCTGTGGATTGGAATCTTTTCTTTCTCTCATTGCAGTCTGTTTGTGTGTATGATCGGTAAGAGAATAATCTGTCTTGTTTCAGTGTCTAGTAGGTGACACTTGTGTCTTAGGCAGCCTCTGTAGTAGAGTTTGTATAAAAGGCAGTGGAGTAACAGGGAAAGGGAGGGGGGATTGGAGAAACGGAATAAAAAGTGAAAGCAGTAGGCCTGATTTGTTTGATGGTTGATTAGAAGGGAATTTCATGACTGGTTGTACATATTGAATATTTGATGTTGACAAAAGTGTACACTGTTTTCAATAAAAACCGTTGAAACATAAAAGGCAGTGGAGTCTTTACTGTCATAGCCATGTTCTTATTAAAATGTTTCATAAAAGGTGACTGTCTCTCATGGTGTTGAACAGTGCAGTGTGTTGATGATGGAAGTCACACTGTTGGTGTGAAAGTGGATGTAGTTTTATTTTTGTATGTACAGTCACGGATTCAT
The DNA here is from genome assembly GCF_901765095.1 of Microcaecilia unicolor. Classification (NCBI taxonomy): domain Eukaryota; kingdom Metazoa; phylum Chordata; class Amphibia; order Gymnophiona; family Siphonopidae; genus Microcaecilia; species Microcaecilia unicolor. The sequence goes on from NC_044031.1 coordinate 623,093,497, forward strand.
TTCATTGTAACACTCCTTGTGTTAAATTTGTACAAGGGAGGTGCTTTAGAAATGTAACATAACATAAAAGCCCCTCTTCTCATTTCCTTGCCTTTGCAGTGACATGTATAAGGTGATAGAATCTTTGCTTTGTCTGCCTTGAAAATAGTATAGAAGGTGATAATCTCTCACTGCAGGGTCTATGCAGTGAAGTCTATCTTTCATTCGCCTGACTATTAGTAATGGGTAGTGTTAGTCTTTGTCTTTTCAGTACTTTTTTACTTGTCGTGAAATGCCTAGCCACCCACCTGAGGGTTACCCTGCGGCCACTTAGAGGGTCTATCTCCAGCACAGCTCAGGTCCGCCTGCACCTGCCACTTGTGCTCTATACTAGCATCCTCCTCCCACCGACTGGGTCACAACTGCCTCTGGGCGAGTCTCCCACTCTCAAATTATCCCCAGTGATTTCTAGGTTACTGGGGCCACACTCCCAGAGGTCCCACAGTTCCTAGAAAGCACTCGCAGACCCAACACACAGACCACCAGGGTTCTTTATCAGTCCAGACTGGCAGAGTCAACAAACTACAATTGTTTATTGTTACACTTGAACAATGAACAGAAAATGTGCAATCAGCAAACAATAACAGGTAGCTGAAATATGGATCAATTATAAAACTATCTAAACATTTGTTTACTTTCTAAAAAGTACCTGGGGATATCAGGAAATATGCTGCTCACAGATTATCAAATATAACTGATTACAGGGCCTCAGTAATGAGCTCTGTCTCTCTCTTCTCCCTAGCTAAGACTGAAGACAAAACCAGTAGCTTCTGGGTAGCTTCAAACTCCAGGTCAATCATATCCCAGAACAACAAGTTAAAAAAAAAAAAAACTGGCCACATCACTGCAGGGCTTTTCTTTGTAACTGCTTTAAGCATAAACATGCACCACCTGCTGGCCAAATTAGAGAAATACACTTCAAGAATTAAGGCAGTTTTACAGGCTTAAAAACCCCACTGTTTTGTCACAGTACTATTTTACTCTTTCTCATAGTATATATTGTTTTCCTTTTTTTTAACTTTGTTTAATCTCTGCACCTGTTGCTTTACACCAGCTGATAGTCTGTGCTTACATTGCTAAAGTAATAGAAAAGGGCTTTGTTTTATAACAGGATGCCTGTATGCTTTTAAAAAAGAGACCCAGAACCAGCATACAAAGTTACATCTGTTCTGAGGCAGGTATAAATATGATAATACTTTCAGTTTTATAGGGTTATTGGATCTTCCCAGCACTGTGAAAGTGGTGAAAGGTACAATATATTCCTACCACAAAGTGCTTACTCTATAAATGGGTTCCTGAGACAATGGGAGGTTGCATAAACAGAATTTGAACTCTGGCCTCCCTGGTTTTCAGCCTACTCTTCTACTAGTCCATTTCCTCTCCCAGATGAGAGTTTTGTATATGTATTCTGATAACATATACTTTACAAATTACATGCATTCATTGCAACTCCATCCCCTCCAAGCACCAAATGTGCAGGTGTACCTGCTGTGTTTTATGAGCCCATGTCTTTGGGTAAAACCTGTTCACATGAGGAAAAACTTAATAAAATTACTTCCATGGTGGTTTAAACATGAGAAAAAAAATACAAGTAGAAATAAGTGTAAAAGTACAGAAAGAGCAATATTAACAACCTTTCCCTCACTGCAGTGTGAGTACAGTGCAGGGTATGCAGAAAGGTGACTGTGTCTCCCTCTTTGCAGTGTCAGTACAGTGCAGGATTTGTAGAAGGTGATAGCGTCTCCCTCGTTGCAGTGTCTGTACAGTGGAGTATTGTATATAAGATGATGGTGTTTCTACTACTACTACTTAACATTTCTAGAGCGCTACTAGGGTTACGCAGCGCTGTACAATTTAACAAAGAGAGACAGTCCCTGCTCAAAGAGCTTACAATCTAATAGACAAGTGAACGGTCGGTCCGATAGGGGCAGTCAAATTGGGGCAGTCTGGATTCACTGAACGGTAAGGGTTAGGTGCCGAACGCAGCATTGAAGAGGTGGGCTTTAAGCAAAGACTTGAAGACGGGCAGGGAGGGGGCTTGGCGTAAGGGTTCAGGAAGGTTGTTCCAAGCATAGGGTGAGGCGAGGCAGAATGAGCGGAGCCTGGAGTTGGCGGTGGTGGAGAAGGGTACTGAGAGGAGGGATTTATCCTGTGAACGGAGGTTACGGGCGGGAACGTAAGGGGAAATGAGGGTAGAGAGGTAGTGAGGGGCAGCAGACTGAGTGCATTTGTAGGTAAGAAGGAGAAGCTTGAATTGAATGCGGTATCCGATCGGAAGCCAGTGAAGTGACCTGAGGAGAGGGGTGATATGAGTATATCGATTCTGGCGGAATATGAGACGTGTTTCCCCTCACTGCAGTATCTGGATAGTGGAATATTGTGTACAAGGTGATAGCGTTTCCCCTCAGTGCAGTGCTCTGTACAGTGCAGGGTGTGTAGAAGGTGACAGCTTCTCTCTCTCTGCAGTATCCGTACAGTGGATTATTGTGTACAAGGTGACAGCATTTCCCTTCACTTCAGTTAGTTTTTTTTCTAGTGGAGGGTGTGTAGAAGGTAACTGTCTCTTTTCTCTCTTCCTCTCTGAAGGGAATTTTTATCTCACGGATTGCAGAGGGCGGTGCAGCACACAAAGATGGAACCCTGCATGTTGGAGATCGGGTCCTTTCTGTGAGTATTCCTTGCACACTTCCTTGTTCAGGATTTACTTGTGACTTTCCTACTTCATGACGTGACTGATGTGGTGTAGTGCTGAGTATGTATGTATGGCACTGGGCAGGACTTGCTCCCTGCAGCTCTTCCAAAGGGCTCAGGCATTTCTTCCATGGACATATTTACTTCCTCTTCCTGTTTTGTGTGATGAGTATGCTGATATTAGTGCATTGTTGTATTCTGTCTACTTGCTGGCATCCTAGCTATAATTCTGCCGCTGGGGCTCAGAGCCCACATCTTCCTGCAAAACCTGGGGCCATCATCTCAATGGTGCTCTGGACTTCTTTTTTCCTTGGGGGCTCTTGAGTGAACGAGTAGTCACACTGGGTCAGACCAATGGTCCATCTAGCCCAGTATCCTGTTTTCCAAACAGTGGCCAAGCCAGGTCACAAGTACCTGGCAGAAACCCAAATCAAGGCAACACTCACTACTACAAATCCCAGGGCAAGCAGTTGCTTTCTTGTCTGCCTCAATAGCAGACTATGGACTTTTCCTCCAGGAATTTGTCCAAACCTTTTTTAAACTCAGATATGCTAACCGCTGTTATCACATCTTCCAGCTAAGAGTTCCAGAGCTTAACTATTCATTGAGTGAAAAAATATTTCTTCCTATTTGTTTTAAAAGTATTTCCATGTAACTTCCTTGAGTGTCCCCTAGTCTTTGTACTTTTGGAACGAGTAAACAAATCGATATATTTCTTCTCGTTCTACACCATTCAGGATTTTGTAGACCTCAATCATATCTTCCCTCATCCATCTCTTTTCCAAGCTGAAGAGCCCTAACCTCTTTAGCTTTTCCGTTATCATTTTGGTCGTTCTTCTTTGAACCTTTTCTAATTCCGCTATATATTTTTTGAAATATGACGACCAGAACTGAACGCAGTACTCAAGGTACAGATGCACCATAGAGCAATACAAAGGCATTATAGTATTTTCGGTCTTATTCACCATCCCTTTCCTAATAATTCCTAGCATCCTGTTTGCTTTTTTGGCCGACGCCACACACTGAGCAGAAGATTTCAGCATATTATCTACAACGACACCCAGATCTTTTTCTTGAGCGCTCACCCTCAAGGTGGACCCTAGCATCAGATAACAATGATTTGGATTATTCTTTCCATTGTGCATCACCTTGCATTTGTCCACATTAAATTTCATCTGCCATTTGGATGCCCAATCTTCCAATTTCCTAAGGTCTTCCTGCAATATTTCACAGTCCACATGTGTTTTAACAACCTTGAAAAGTATTGTATCATCTGCAAATTTGATCACCTCACTCGTCGTCCCGATTTCCATATCATTTATAAATATGTTAAATAGCACCAGTCCCAGTACTGATCCCTGCGGCACTCCACTGTTCACCCTCCTCCATTGAGAAAAATGACCATTTAACCCTACCTTCTGTTTACTGGCCAATAACCAATTCCTAATCCACACCAGAACCTTGCCTCTTATCGCATGACTCTTTTATTTTCTCAGGGTCTCTCATGATGAACTTTATCAAAAGCTTTCTGAAAATCTAGATACACTATGAGGCGTATTTTCAAAGCACTTAGCCTTACAAAGTTCCATAGGTTACTATGGAACTTTGTAAGGCTAAGTGCTTTGAAAATGAGCCCCTATATCAACTTGCTCACCTTATCCTCATGTTTATTCACGCCTTCAAAGAAATGAGGCAAATTGGTGAGGCAAGACTTCCCTCAGCTGAACCCATGCTGACTCTGTCCCATTAAACCATGTTTGTCTACGTGTTCTGTAATTTTATTCTTTATAATAGTTTCCACTATTTTGCCTGGCATCGATGTTGGGCTTACCGGTCTATAATTTCCCGGATCAACCCTAGAACCCTTTTAAAAAATCGGCGTCACATTTTCTGCCTCTGCTGCATGTTTTTTGGTTGTGGAGCTCCTTGTGTGTTCATTTACTATTTAATTAGTAATTTAATGTCAGTATGCAAAGGAGGAGAGCTCCTTGCATATCATCCCAACTCCTGTACATGACTGCGTGGAGAGAGCAAAACCGGTGTAGCGTGAAACGCAGTAAATGATGGCAGATAAAGATCTGCATCTTTATCCAGTCTGTCCAACAAGGTGAATGGAGCAAAGTATGTGAAACAGTTCTTTTGTTTGTAGTAAATTCACTTATGTTCAAAACAAGCACACTTAGCTTATGAATCCCAACAGGGTCCTGTTTCACTAAATAGCTTCTTCAGGGAAATTACAGTACTAGCTGTGCTTGAACATAATCAGTAAACAAAGAAAATATTAACATTGCACTTAATCAAAACATCAAACATTGAAAAAATATTAAAATAGCTTACTGGCACAAAGCATAGTGTGATTCCGATCACATTGCTGTCACAAAATTAAAAATGGTGCCACCTCAAAAAGGACGCCAATGATTCATAAGCCCTTGCCCCCCTCTTTTAGTACTGGACATTACCTTATTGCAAGGCTTTGCTACCTTAAGACTAATCTAATCTAGTCTGGAGCTTGTATACAATCCAAAATAATTATAATCCACCAAGAACTTTTGTCATATAACAATACATAAAATCACATAAGCATACATACATCTCAAAATTCATTGTATCACACAATGTACATAATACCGACATACATACATGAAGAAAAACATCTTAGTTTCCTTTAGAGGAGTTGTTACTGTTAATTTAGCCTCCAACAAAGGAGGAATGGATAATGAATTTTTTCCTTATGGTGGTTCTAGGAATGAAATTTTAACAGATATAAATAGAGATCTTGCAATAATGACACTTTTTATGCACATGGGGATGTTAGAAGTGATCAGCTTGATTCCAGAATGGAAGAGAAGTGAGGACACTAGCACAAGTCCACCCTCAGTAACTACAACCCCCTGTCACTGTTTAGGCTTGCTTTTGTCGTATGTGGGATACTGAATGAATTATGAGGAAGGTTTTGCATGAAAGCTGTGCTTAGGAGTATGACTGATTTTGGCTTCTGACACCCCTTCATCCTGTTCTGGATTTGATAAGTCATGTGGTTTGCAGCTGAATTATGAATATGAAATTTTCTTTATTGTCTTCTTAACCTGTTGGCTAACCCTGTTTTCACTTTTCTGCTTTGGGTGAAGCTCTTTCTCTCCCCCACCCCCTTCCAACTCCTTCCCTGAATTTTCCCTATGTCGTTCCTCTAAGTTTGCATGCTCTGGCATTTAATTGACTCCCCTTCAGCTGCTGGTGGTGGTGGTGGTAGGCTTTCTAAACTTGCTGTCATGGTAACAGCATGAGTTACCATAATAGCTATCGATGGTAAGAGCCGATACTGCCTCATCAGTGCTGGTTTCTGCCTGCTCTATACCACCAGGCTGCATTGAATCTTTTAGCGTCATCCAATGAAAACATAGTGATGTCATTCATGAGTGGGAGGTTATGAGAGAAACAACGCAGCATCTGCTTTCTCTCACACGTCTTTCACCATGGAGAATAGAGTCCTCTCTCCATTCTCTTCTTTCTCTTCTTTTCTAGTCCTAGATGCCCTGCTATCCTGCTACTCCCATATGGATTGGGACTTTTGCATCTCAGTTCCAGGTATCCTCCTTTACAGCTTTTATTGTGAAGGATACTGACTGTGATTAAGGCATATCTGCCTGAGCTTACTTGTTGGTCATGTTGCCATCTTCCACTTAATAACCTTACTTCAAACCTTTCCCATAGCGTTAGGTAAAACCCCCTTTTTCCTACATCAGAAGCTCATTGCTGCTTCACCTGTGCCACCTTCAAAGCTGAGGAAGGTTCACACCTCTTCCATTTCTCTGCATCAAAGATTCCTTGCAGTCTTCATGGTGCCTCCATCAAAGCACATGACAGAAACAGATATTTTTCTAAAAATAGGGCTAGTACCCCACCAAATTCAAATTGTTCAAACACAGACCTCCCTCAGAAATCTGCAGTTAGCAGAGTTAGAGAGCATATTTTGTAAAATGTTCTAATACCCAGAAGTGATGCTCTAAATTTTACTCAGTCAGTCTGTTGAGAAGAGTGTTTTTTTTACGTGCTAGACTAATTGTTTTTATCACCTCTCCTGGCAAAGACTTCCAGAGCTTAATGGTACAGTGAATGAAAAAGATATTCCAGGAAATGCCAGGTATCATGATGATGTATTCAACATTTAGCATACTCACAAATAAATGGTATTTCTTAAACTGAATTGCAAAGATCTGAAACTCGCTTTTCAGTTTTGCACCTGCAATTTTGAAAAACATATGTTCTTCAAAAATGCATGAAAATGAACCTAATAAAATGGAATCCATTATCCCAAGATGATTCTAAACCACTTTTGGCAGAAATGAGCTGCTCATAGTTTAGAAAACTAAAACTAATCTTGAGAACCTACTTAGAAAAGAAACAGAGAATTCAGATCAATAGTTGCAATGGAACCAGAATCCCTAGAATAGTGGTCCCAAACCTAGTCCTGGAGGACCTCTAGCCAGTCAGGTTTTCAGGATATCCACAATGAATATTCATGAATGAGGTTTGAATGCAGCGGAGGCAGTGCATGCACTACTCTAGAGTATTCTCTGAACTGCTAGGTTTTAAAGGTACAGACCTTATTTACTGTTGTAAAGGCTTATTATCCCTAGTAAGGACTCATCCATCATAGCGAACTGTTAGAAGATACTCTGGGAACTTAGAGGATCCCCTCCACAGAGCGCTCTTCGGTTGTGACAACTTTAATTCTTGCTTAGTTTCCTGTGCATTGAGTATTTCCCAAGGCCAGCCTTGTGCTTTCATTGGAGAGGAGGCACTGCTAGGGCTAACCCTATGTTTTCATTTGAGAGGAGATGCTGCTTATTGACCTTTTTTTGGCTTTATCCAATTTGCTCAGAACTCTACCCTTGGGTCTAGAACCAGAGGAAAAAAAACAGTTCAGGTCTATTTCTTTCACTTAACATCCCAGTAAACTCAGCTGTGATTGGCTACTAACGATCAGATACTTGACCTGCATTATCTGTGTCACCCTTGCATTCCCCTTTGCTGTGGTAGTTGTCATGTGACTGCAGAAATGGTCAGTCTGTGCCATGGCTAGGTTTGAAGAAGGGGATGCAAGTTGTATCTCCTGTTTTGAAGATAGTCCAGTTAGTGAGTGTGCAGTAAGAAGCACAGCGTTTTAACAGGATAACATGGGAAAGGAGAGGAAGAGATGCTGGAGAGTACTTTGGTTTCCCCATGAGAGGTTGTGTGGATACTTACATAACACTTCATCCACCCTCTTACCTATCTTGCAAATCAGTAGTAAGGCAGTAGGAGGAGAGGTCTAAGGATATTTAACTTGCCATCTTGTGCCAGAGAGAAGCTAAATAATGGAGGGTGCAAAGTAAATAAGAGAGTCTAGATTTCTCATGTGTAGATATGTGATGTGCGTAAAAACTGTTGTGATTATGTAATGAATGGAAAGGTGCAGACTTCCATGCAGCTTTCACCGCAGTGCAGGGTGAGTCTAGGACACTTGACCCTATAGCAGGTGGAGATGCTGCAGCCACTGACATTCTGGGTTTACGGGTTGTTCTAGATCAATGGGGTAGACATGGGAGAAGCCAGGCATGATCAGGCAGTAGCACTGCTTACCGGTTCCTCACCCACCATCACCCTGCTGGTAGAGCGTGAGAGATTAGAGCCTGGCGCCGAGGGAGACCCAGGGGCCTCACCACTTCTGCAGCGGGGACGACCACATTCCCCACCACCCCCGAGCCAGTTGGATCTTGAAGACAGTGAGGACCAAAGAGACGAGACATCCCGCCAAAGGAACCACCTAAGCAGAGGGATGGAGGATGAGTTCCCCATCGAGGTAAGAGCAGTGCCTTTTTACTTCATTGTTTCTTGGGCACCCCCATGGCTATGGAGAGTGGGTACACCAAACCTTTGACTCTGACTCCTCTGTTTGTACTGTCTTACTCAGACTCCTACTGATAAGCTTTTGTTCTGGATCTAAAGTACTGGGAAATATAACTTTAGATCCAAGATGAAAGATATGTATGTACAAGTATAAAATGATAAATTTACCATATATTATAATACTTTTTTATTTTGAAACTAGAGTCAGAGTTGGTACATTTTTCCCGACTCTGACTCCAACTTAATAGACCTGGTCACCCCAATCTGTGGAGTCCCCTGACACTCAGACCTCCATTTGTTGGTAGAGTGACCACCATGCCACTGTGTGAAAGTTCACAAACACTCATTTTGATAGGGTTAATGAAATTTTTGTCTGTGGGTTATGGGCGTTGGAGCCTCCCCCCAATCAGGATGATCATCTTACTGTTCCTTCAGAACCGCTCACACTCAGCATGATGATCTTCTTCCCTTCTCAGGAGGTGTGCCTAGTGAAAGCCGGTGGTCCTCTTGGACTAAGCATCGTAGGGGGCAGTGACCACTCCAGCCACCCATTTGGAATCCATGAACCTGGAGTCTTCATTTCCAAGGTAAAGCAGGATAGCAGGAAAGGCTATGTGTTTCACATTCTCAAATGGAAGTGGCCAACTTTTTGCTTGATACGCTAGGGATGCCTCTTTCCTTAGTCCACTAAGACTGCTATATTTGCTTTGTCATTCTCCAAAGAATTCCTTCAGTAGGATGTTTTGTGTATTTTAATTAAATGTTCCTTCTAAAACAGCATTTGTAAATCAATGACTCCAAAGATGGAAACTGTGCTGGATTAGCAGCCTCTGACTTCTATAACACAATGTATTTATTTATTTATTTATTTGTTACATTTGTATCCCACATTTTCCCACCTATTTGTAGGCTCAGTGTGGCTTACATAATTCCGGTGCATCACTTGCAGACTCCAGTGTAGACAGATACAAGGTGATGTTGTGGTTATTAAGTAGTCCGATAGAGTTAATGTGGCGCAACTACATTGGGATCATGCAACGGAAGATTTGTGTCCAGTCTGTACTGTGATTTAGTTACGTTCTGTTGCACAGATCGGGCATTTATGTTGTATCGGTGGGGTATGCCTTTTTGAACAGGTGAGTTTTTAGGTTTTTCCGAAGGTTTAGGTGGTCATTTGTATTTTTCAAGGCTTTTGGTAATGTGTTCCACAGTTGTGTGCTAATGTAGGAAAAACTGGACGCATATGTTGATTTGTATTTGAGTCCTTTACATCTTGGGAAGTGAAGATTTAGGTATGTTCTTGCTGATTCGGATGTGTTTCTTGTTGGTAGGTCGATCATATATCCTGGAGCTAGACCGTGGATTATTTTATGAACCAGTGAGCAGATTTTGAAAGCAATTCGTTCTTTGATTGGAAGCCAGTGTAGTTTTTCGCGGAGGGGTATTGATGTACTCTCTCCTTAAAAAAAAAAAAGTTCTTGGAAGTTTCTAGAAGTTTCTAGAGATGGGCTGAAACCTCTTGACCCTCACTGGGTATTCTCTTGATGGTAGAGGTTATTGCATAACAATCTGAAAACTCAATAGTAAGGACTCCAGGTTTGGGTTGAAGTGCATTGAGTGAGAAGTTCTTGTGATTGAGAATGGGTACATGTGCCCCATGGGGTCCAGCCAAAGACCCATAATATTAAAAGTATATGTGTACCTTGCTGAACAGGGGGAACCTGAGTGGCAGTGGGCTCAAGTGCATTAAGTCAGATTGATAATCTGTACTAGGGAAATACACTAGTGTCTGCACAGGGTTCCAGCTGGAGGTCCCTTCCCGATAAACAGTCTTGCTATCCAAAGTAGTTCTAAATTGGTCTATTTTATTTGACCCCTCAGTTTAATGCAGCAAATGCAGCATACATTTTCAAAGCACTGAGGTTCACAGTTTTTGAACTTCTCAATTGTTTAAATGTTGTTCCTGTTAAGGAAACAGTATATGTGACATGTGGCTGGAGCATGTGGTGCTGTTGTTGGGAGGGAACAGGACAGGATGATGATAAAGGCATGGGGAGGGAGTTCTCTGGTTATGTGGTCACTGACATTTCAGTCCTCCTCAGGCTGAAGTGAAACAGGAAGTGCAAATACTAGGTTTTCTACTACTTTTACGATGGTTGCAGCAATGGCAGCAGTATGGCTTCCCTGGACCTGAGTGTCGTACCCCAGATGGCCACCCATTTACCCTGCCTCGTCCAGTGGCTCTGCATGTAGTACTTGTACTGCTGATACTTAGATGAGTGTTTGAAGACTCCAGGCCTTTAGCCCTTTGCCCTAGGATTACACATACCCTTAATTCTTGCAGTTATAGAGTTTGTGGTATCTTTCTTACACACAAGATAGAAGTCAGTTACAGGGTCTACATCCTTTCCAGAGCCAGGCTAGGGAGTTAGGTTCTGCATCAATGGCACATGCTGAAATCTCTACCAGCTCTTCTCGCCTCCCCCTAGAGTGTTCTGCTTCCCATGTCCCTCTTGGGATGTTCTGTTATTAAAATCTCTTGTGTGATGGTAAGACCCCAGGACTTTCTGTCCCTCATAAACACTGCTTGAATACCTTATAAGACCATAGAGTTGCCATACTGGATCAGAGCAAAGATCAATCTAAACCAGTATTCTGTTTAACAGTGACTAATCCAAATCACCAGTACTAAACAGAAACCCCATAAGTAGCAAGATTCCATGCCAGTTATCTCCTGGGATATAAACAATGGCTTTCCCCAGGAAGAGATATACATTCATGGTAGTCTTCTTTAAAGCTTCTGGATCAATCCTAACTAGAGAAGCTTTCTCTTGCTGAGTTTTGTTGGCAATGACCCTCTTCTAAGGTATTCTAATCTGATCTGGCTATTTATATTCTGCTTAACCATAGATTAGCTCAAGGTGGGTTACAATATAAAGAGATCAAAAAGTTGGGCTATAGTCCTGGAAGTACATTGTTTTCTGTATTTATATTGTTCAAAGAAAGACCATCTTGTCAAGAACTTAAGAGATACTGTTCGTATAAATAAGTTTTTAGTTTTCTGTTTCTCTAAGAGCTTGTGGAAGCTTGTTCCACAGATCAGGACATCTGCCCACAATTGATCGAAGTCTAATTGTTTTCCTGCATTGTGAATTTGAAGGAATTATTAAATGAATTTCCTGAGATGAACAAAGGGATTTAGTTGAAGAATACGGAGAGATTAAAAAAGGTATTCAGGTGTTAAAACTGTATAAAAAGTTTTAAACAAATGATAGAAGTTTGAACTCGATCCTTGCCTTTATAAGAAGAATTCTGCTATCCACACAAAAAAAAACCCAAAACAAACACTTGCTACTCATAGGTAACCTGATTTTATAGGTAAAGAACTTCACTATACCCCAGTCTGTTTCTTGCTATTAGGGTCTTCATGACTATGATTTTGTTACTGAGTCTAAACCGTTTGTTTTTCGTAGCCTTTGAGATACTTCTCCTGACTTGCCCCATGCTCTGCTCTTCACAAGTGGCTTATAGTGTTTGAGGAGGGGAAGACAGCCTGCTTTAACTGTCTGCCATCCATTCATTATTTACAGCATAGACTCTTGTTAATGTACTGTATGAAAATGTAGGGCATGGTTCCTCTCTTTCAGATGCAGGTGGAACTTCATCATCTTGTACCACCCCTGTAAAGATGCATTGGCATTCCTTCTGTGGTATAGCCTGTCTCCCCTTTGCTGTATACATCTCTGAAAAAGCTGCTATTTGTTAACTGCCTAAGACCCTTGATTTTTGTTCTTTCCAACCTAATGGAAATTGAAAAGAATGATAGAAAAGGGGTCAAGAATATCTTTCTGTCCATCTGTGTACAGGCAAAGTAGCTCTGACAGTTGAACAGAATGGAATGAAACTTGACCAGTGGGTCAAACCAAAAATGGGCCAGATTGGACCAGGGGTTCTAGAGATATAAACCCACACCCAAAAATGGCCCAGTGCTTTCTGTGGGAGAAGGTGCCAGGTTCTGTAGCAGAGAAACTTAGTGAAACAGCAGTTAGGGATTTCCTCTGTTCAAACTGTCTCTCCCTACTCTACTCTCCCACCCCTGCAAACTGCCCCACCCCAAACTGTTTCCCCAGAACACCAGGTGAGAAAACAAAAGAAGATCCAAAAACCAACCTGGCCATTTCTCAGTGGATCTTCCAAATTGCCATAGCAGTTATGCACATATGACATTTTCTGGCTAGGGCAAATCTTTACTTTTCTCACTTTACATCCACCTGCTTTGTGAATTGCTTAGCCTAAGTGATTAGTGTGGACCTTTCTTTTTGGGATCAAGGATAGTCAACAACTGGTGTTACCAACTTGATTCATATTGTTGTGGACTTTTCTAACCCCTGATGAAGATCCATCAAAACTCCAAATTGCTCGAAAGTTAATTGATAAAACTGAACACCTTATGTTTCCTAAAACTGAAATAATTTGTTCTGATAGATGATGTATGTGCTAAAAAGCAACTGACAGATTCCCTGAAATTGTATGTATTTGGTTGGGCCCAAGTGCTCTGTCCTTTGCTGTGGGTATGGTACATGGTTAATTATTGTCTTAATCCATCTTTTGCTGTAATCCATGTCAGCAGCTTTCCAGGTTCTCTGTATTCTTTCAGGTGATTCCGCGGGGAATAGCAGCTCAGAGTGGGCTACGGGTAGGGGATAGGATTCTGGAAGTGAATAGTATTGACCTGAGGCATGCCACACACCAGGAGGCAGTGACTGCCCTACTTTCCAACGCTCAGGAAATCCGAATGCTGGTCAGACGGGATCCTCCTCCGCCAGGCATGCAGGTGGGTGTCACAGGAGCCTATCTCAGGATGCATGTGTGTAACAGAAACTTGTCATATGAGTGGGTGCTCTTGATTCATCATGTGATGTGTAACATATTACAAGAAGTCAGCCTCAGAGTGGTTCCGACAGGTTCAATGAAATGTCTGTTCAATGGAAATTGAAACAGGAGTGGTTTTGTGGGAGAGGAGTGGTTCTGTTGTCCAGCTTCACAACTGTTAATTTTGTGAAGCTGGACAACAGAAAATGTTTGGAAAATGTAGGCTGGTTAGTCTGACCTTGGTGATGGGAAACTTAATGGACACACTACAGAAGGAAATCATAGTGAACCATCTAGAATCCAGCAGGTTATAGGATAGCAGGATATGTGTATAATCTGATCAATTTCTGTGATTAAGGAACCAGAGAATTGCATGGTGAATATATGCACTGTGGAACAGTCGCACATGCAAGTAATAGGTAAAGCCTGGGATAAGCAAAAAGGAGCATTAACTGTTGGGGGAATGAGGGGTAAAGTCTGGGATAAGCACAGAGGATCCTTAGCTGGTAACTTTATTGTGGCTTTTTCTGTTTGGCAGTTTTGTTATGGCCAGTCTGAGAAACTAACAGTTAAGCTGACCACCTGATTTGAATTTCTGACTGCTTGTTTGATTTTGATCTATTTTTTTTTTTTTATTTTAAATGGTGGTGTTTTGTAAATTATTTATGTTAACTTGTGATCTGCCTAGAACTTGGGATAGTGTGGAATAAATTTTTTTTTGAAATAAATAAATATTGCTGTGTGATTAGTCAATTGTGTCATGGCTCTTCATTTGCACTCTGCTCCTGTCCATAATGAAATGTGGTTGTGTTATGGCTCTCCTTGATGTCGTATAGGAGATCTGCATTGAAAAGACACCTGGAGAGAAACTGGGAATCAGCATCCGAGGTGGTGCCAAGGGGCATGCTGGAAACCCCTTTGATCCAACTGACGAGGGCATCTTTATCTCCAAGGTAAGTTGTTAAATTGCAAGGGGATGGTGAAAATTACAACAGGATCTTATGAGACTGGGAGACTGGGCATCTAAATGGCAGATGACGTTTAATGTGAGCAAGTGCAAAGTGATGCATGTGTGAAAGAGGAATCCGAATTATAACTACGTAATGCAAGGTGCCACATTAGGAGTCACCGACTGGGAAATGGATCTATGTGTCATCGTTGATGATACGTTGAAACCCTCTGCTCAGTGTGCGGCGCTGGCTAAGAAAGCAAGTAGAATGTTAGGTATTATTAGGAAAGGAATGGAAAACAAAAATGAAGACTCAAATATTGTGTTCAATTCTGGTCACCGCATCTCAAAAAAGATATAGTACAATTAGAAAAGGTACAGAGAAGGGTGACAAAAATGATATAGGGGATGGGACAACTTCCCTTTGAGGAAAGGCTGAAGAGGCTAGGCCTCTTCAGCTTGGAGAAAAGACGGCTGAGGGGAGATATGATAGAGGTCTATAAAATAATGAGTGGAGTGGAACCGGTAGATGTGAATCACTTGTTTACTCTTTCCAAAAATACTAGGACTAGGGGGCACACAATGAAGCTAGAAAATAGTAAATTTAAAACGAATCAGAGAAAATATTTCTTCACTCAATGTGTAATTAAACTCGGGAATTCGTTGCCAAAGAATGTAGTAAAAGCGGTTAGCTTAGCGGGGTTTATAAAAGGTTTGGATGGCTTCCTAAAGGTAAAGTCCATAGACCATTATTAAAATAGACTTGTGGAAAATCCACTGCTTATTTCTAGAATAAGCAGCATAAATGTATACTACTGTTTTGGGATCTTGCCAGGTATTTGACCTGGATTGGCCACTGTTGGAAACAGGATACTGGGCTTGATGGACCTTCGATCTGTCCCAGTATGACACTACTTATGTAATCTCTGGAGAGTCTGTACGGTCTACTGAAGCAGAGTTGTGTTAGCGCCAAGAGTCGTACAGTGGCATGGGGTTGTATATGCCCTTAGAAACTGAGTATCTCCCTTATTTCTCATTGACAAGATTGAAACTCTAAAAATAGTGTCACACTCTAAACCAGCCATTCATTTCCAAAACTCATGTTTGAACCAAGTCCCAAACAATAATCCTTCTGTTTTTCCTGAGTAAAATAAAAAGATCCACACAGGGGGTGTCAGGCTACAGGCTTTGTTCAGCAGGTTACTGACACTCATTGGGTACAGTGCCCCTGGCTTAGCTCAGGAAATTAGACTTACAGCCTGCCATGCCTTTCCTTAGGCTCAGTCCCGTAGCTTACAGTGTCTGAGACTCAGCCCATAAAGCTACCGAGGTATGACTAGAGTGAAAAGTGCTGAGTCAGTCCTGGTTTCCCATTCCCATTTTACAATTTTTCATATTTAGAAACTCCCTAAAGTGGTTGACACAGGAGCTGAGAACCCTAGGCCTGTCTCAGTTGTTTGTATGGTGATGAGCATAGGTCTGAAGATTCTGCTGCTACTGGACTTCAGTGATTTTTAATTGAGATTTGTTTTTGGTGTGGGCGTATGGCATAGATGTAATTTGAAGATGGTAAACCTAAGTCTTAACTGCAACACTTGTTCAAGCTGAAGTAACATGCTGTCTTGGTCTGCAGGTCAGCTCATGTGGTGCTACAGCACGAGACGGCAGACTGAAAGTTGGTATGCGCATTCTGGAAGTGAACCACCAGAGCCTGTTGGGCATGACGCACACAGAAGCTGTACAGATCCTTCGCAGCATTGGTGATTCCATGCTTGTGCTTGTCTGTGATGGCTTTGACCCCAAAGCTGCTGCTTCTATGGAGGTGAGAAATGAAAGGCTAGGAGTGGAGAAAGGTGACTGAACCTGAAGAGCAGGGCTGAAGGGGTGGGGTGGGTAATATGGAACTGAGAAGAGGTCTGAAGGGGTGGGTAATATGGAACTGAGAAGAGGTCTCAGCAAACAGAAAAATGTGAGGTTGGGTAAATATTAGAAGTTTTCTTTATTCTGTCTCCCCTTCCCAGATGTCTCCTGGCATCATTGCCAACCCTTTTGTGATGGGCTTCGGGCGGAAGAATAGCATGGAGAGCATCTCCTCTATTGACAGAGACTTGAGCCCTGAAGAAATGGAGATTATCCAGAAGGTGAGCCTGCCCCAACCCTGCCACTGTGTTGTCTTACTCTCCTTACACTCAGAAGAGTTTCTGGAGCAGATGCTGATCCTGCCCCATTTCTGCCTTTTTTTGTATGGAGAGCACCACAGATAAAATCTTCTAGCTACACTGACACTATCCTTTACCTGTGTCTGAACTCTGAGGTATTTGATGAAGAAGATGAGCAGGATAGGCATTGTGTGTCTGACCTGTCGATCCCTCTCCATGTGCAGATTTGTATGTAGGGCTAGTGTACATTACCGGGGTGTGGGTAGGAAGGGAACTGTTTGAGGTTATACAGCGATATGTGTATGTTTTGTTCTCAGGAGATGGAGATGATGAGAGAAGCCACTGAATGGGAGAGAGAAGACATGGAGAAAGTGGTATGAGACTTTATACAGTTTTTTCTACCTCGACTTAACATTTCTATAGCACTACAAGACATTTGCAGCACTGAAAACAAAGCCATAAGAGAGAATCCCTGCTCAACAGAGCTTACAGTCTATTCAAGACAGACAAACAGGACAAATAAGAGATTAGAGAGTTTTATTTATTATGGGAATGATTAAAACTCTGGAATTCGTTGCCAGAGAATGTGGTAAAGGTGGTTAGCTTAGCGGAGTTTTAAAAAGGTTTGGACGGCTTCCTAAAGAAAAAGTCCAAAGACCATTATTAAATGGACTTGGGGAAAATCTGCTATTTCTGGGATAAGCAGTATAGAATGTTTTGTACTTTTCTGGGATCTTGCCAGGTATTTGTGACCTGGATTTGCCACTGTTGGAAACAGGATCCTGGGCTTGATGGACCTTTGTCTTTCCCAGTATGGCAGTAAAACATGGGTACCAAAACACGAATAAGGGGTTAAGATTTAAAAGCAGCCTCTATAAGGTTGTCCTTTAGACTGGATTGTGGCGTGTTCCAGGGCACAGATGAGACTTTCTCCATCAGTGGAGTTCCCAAGGAGGGTTGTAGGAAGAAATAAGAGGAGAGAGAATGAGGAAGTGCAGAATCATTGTACTTGGAGGTCAGTAAGAGAAATTTGAACTGGATGCAGAAGCAAATAGGGAGCCAGTGAAGTCACTCGAGAAGAGGGGCAGAAGATAAGTTGTACAGCAGAGTTTTGAATAGATTGAAGAGGAGAGTGATGGTTCAGCGGAAGACTTGTCAAGATTAAGTTACGGTAGTACAAGCAGGAGGTGATGAGTGTGGATAAGGGTTTTGGTAGTTCAGAAAGGAAAGGATGAATTTTGATGATACAGAGAAAGAAAAGCCACTGCTTATCCATGAGTTTAAGGAGCCTGGAATCTTGCTACATTTTTGGAACTATGCCAGGTACTTATGACCTTGACAGTGGCCTCATGTTCCCTAGTAAATTACCTCCCCTGTGCCTATCCCCTCTTCTGCCATCTGCTTCTCCAGATTATTCTCTGTATGTGAATTACATTTTCCTTGTTCCTGTTTGGAGTTCTTGGTCTCCCTTAGAATGGCACTTCCCTGTTATATAGGTGTAAAATGATTTTCCTTCTGTCAGCGCTCCTCACTTTCCTCGTGCCCATCTTCATGATTGTGCTTTTCTGCAGCTGTGAGTTGTTACTCTCCAGCAGTCCTCATCTTTTCCAAAACCTATTCTCTTTCCATCTGCCTAAACGTTTGTATGCATTTTCTCCTTGTCTCCTCTCCTCCCCTCCCCACGACGCTTCCTGTAATGCTGCTTTGTGAACACACATTCCCATATGGTTTAAGACATTTCCCCGGTCCTTTAGTCAAGCATTCTCTGAAATGTTGGCCATACCATAGGAAGACACTTAACCACTGTGGCTGAACCGTTGTTTGCTGCTCTCCACTTGTTGACCCTGGACACATGCTGCCCTAGTTCTAACATCACAAGTCTGCACCCTCCCTTTACTGAAAGAGAAGTGCCAGGCTGTGGACCAGGTTCTAGGTTGAGATGGGTGTTTATGAGCAGAAGCATTGTTAATGATTGCTCTGAAGGGTTCATCCATTTAACAGTGAATCTCAGGGTCTGCTTTGGGGTTGCTTTCAATGTACCATCTTCCTGGGGTTATTCTATTGGCGTTTGTATTTCTGTTTCCAATCGATATCTGTTAATGGAAATTGCTGAACTCCTGTATATTCATTACTATATAAGAATTGCGATAAAATCCTCTATCACCAGCGCTGTGCAGATAATATTAAGTTCAGTGGTTCCAGTCTGGCAGATTGGAAGTTCTCTAATAACATTGAAAGTGGGGTATGAGCCAGCACAGCTGGAAACGGCCTACTGTGACTGAGTAGAGCTGCTTCTGTTTGCTGCCACCATGTGACTGAATGATGCTGCTGCTTCTTTGCTGCCTGGCTCAGAGATAGGAATGGGAACATCTTCCTCCAGCCCTCAGCTTGCAGGAAAGAGGAACAAGAGTTCAACTTGCCCACACAGGAAGAGTTCAGCTTGCCCACACAGGAAAGATGTAAGCCATTCTTTCTCAATCCCTGTCCCGCATGGATAGAAGAGCTGGGACTGATTTGCCAGTTTCCTGCTCTCAACCTATCAAAGAGAGGAGTTGCCACCTGTCGCTCCATTATTTAAAAAGAAGCCAGAAAAGAAAAGCTGCATGCTTCACCAACACAGAAGTGAAGAGGGCCAGAGAGGAGACAAGTCACTTTTATTTTCAAAGCACTTAGACTTACAAAGTTGCATACTAACCCATGGAACTTTGTAAGTCTTGGTGCTTTGAAAATGAGCCCCTTAGCTCAGGGGTGTATCTGCGTGGGGCCTCAGGGGCCTGGGCCCCCGCAGATTTTGCCCTGGACCCCCCTACCGCCATCAACCCTCCCCCGCTGCCGTTCTTACTTTTGCTGGCGGGGGACCCCAAACCCCCGCCAGCCGCCCCGCGGTGTTTAAAATTCATCTTCGGCCTCCGTGGCCGTGCTGCTGTGATAGGCGCTGTTGAAATCCACTTCGGAGTCTGACGTCGTTGTACGTTGTACGTGCTGCGACGTCAGACTCCGAAGTGGATTTCAACAGCGCCTATCACAGCAGCACGGCCACGGAGGCCGAAGATGAATTTTAAACACCGCGGGGCGGCTGGCGGGGGTTTGGGGTCCCCCGCCGGCTGAAGAAGAAGTTTTTACGGCAGCGGCAGGTGGAAGCAGACCTCGGCTGGCGGGGGGTTGGGGTCCCCCGCCAGCAAAAGTAAGAACGGCAGCGGGGGAGGGTTGGCTGCGGGAGGGGGGTAGAGAGAGTCATTGGTGGCGGTGGGGGCTCGGCGGTGGGGGCTCGGCGGCGGCGGCGGCGGGGGGGGGGCTAAAATGTGCCCCCTCCCTCTGGCTCTGGCCCCCCCTACCGCCGGAGTCCAGATACGCCCCTGCCTTAGCTAATCACACCTGAAAGAGAGAAGAGCTGAAGTTCGAGGTTGCTGACAATCTCAATAATGTATCTATGTGAAAATGATTTCTGTGCTTTGGTAGCTGGGATATACCATTAACACTGTAGACCAAAATAATTGGTCATAACGAACATCCTAATGATCAAAGGTAAACTCAGGGGCCATTAGTGCCATAGTAGCGCCTGCATTTGCTTGCATAGAATGTTCAAAAGCCTGGAGCACAGAAACAAACAAGCAGACAGACAAATAACACAAGTAGCATGCTAATGTAGTCAAGTTCATGTTAATGTGGTCATTTTTTATTCCTCCCCAATACTCAGAAAAGAGCGCCTGAAATAAAACTGACTTACAGCTTCAAAAAATAGTGCTAGGTTGGAGCAGGCGTTAGGCTGTTGGAAGAGAGAATTTCTCATGCTTCTCTCATGAATCTTTCTGCAAAATCTGCCAGTTTTGATTGCTTTTGGAGGAAGAACGAAGCCCATGCAAACCCTGATTGTGAGAAACAGCACACCCAAACATGAAGCACACATTGGCATCAGTTTCCTGCATCTAAATTTGTGTCCAAGCTAAAAAAAAAAAAAAAAAATTAAATTGTTATATTTAGCCCGCAGAAACAGATGCCAATGTGTGCTTCATGTTTGGGTTTTACCAGGCGTATGTTCACAGGAGCTGAGCTTACCACAGATCTCTTGTCCATGTACCAAGCACAATCCTTCCACCGAGCTCCCTAATGCTCAACACTGTGAGCGCATCTATATTTGCATCTCGTGATTGAGCATTAGGGCATTGTTCTGCACTGTTCCAACGGTATTTTTATGGTGCTATTTGGAACAGCACTGGAGTTTTGAGCATCGGGACCTAAATGAGCTACGATCTTACCTGAGAGCCATCCAGCAGTACAAAGGCAGATTATGCCCTGTTATCTACCAGGTTTTAAAATCAAGCTGTCAGGCTTTCAAGGCAGAAACTAGGTTCGTGAGCCCTTGGGCCACTGCCGTGGAGCAGCAGTGGCAGGCAAAACCAGCCCACACCAGAGACAAGGCAGAACTCTGGCAGGGACAGCTAGACTTCACCTGCACTTGACCACCCTTCCCCAGGAGTTGAACCCCTGGGTGCAGGTGGCCGGCAGGACTTACCGGACAGGGCAGGAACTGGACCCAACTAGGCTGAACAGGGTTAGGACTAAGGGTCAGAGGGGAAAGGAATAAACATGGGCAGCAAGGCAGGAAACTGGGCTAGGACTCACAGACAGACAATACTACACTAGGCAGGAAATGGGCAGGCCTAGGGGTCAGGACTGAAAGCTGCAAAGCAGCCACTAAGAAAGGAAATACAGAAAGGTAAGAGACAGAACTGAAAGCTGCCAGGCAGCCACTAAACAAGAAACACAGACAACTAGACAGAGAAATACAAACAAGAAACGACTGGGAAACAAGCAATACAGTACAAAATAAACTACACAAAGACTAGACTAGAATCAGACAAGAATCTCAGACAATAAACTGGACTAGGCAGAAGTGCACAGAGCACACCAGCATACCAGGGACCTTAGGCGATGCAAAGGCAAACACAGAAGTTTCTAGGTGATTAATAAAGCCCATCAGCACCTGAGGCTCAGCTGCAGCAATCTCAAGGCAACTACGGGTGCTGTTCAGGCACAAACAAGAAAGACAAGTCTGGCAGCCTGGAAGATCTGGACCAGACTGGGCAGAAGCATGGAACGGGTAGGGACAGCAAGACAGTCTATGGCAGCCACCGGTTCTGGTCACCAGAGGGTGAGGGGAGTACAAACCAAGAATCAGGCAGAAAGCATACTGAAGCATAGAGAGGCTCAACACACACAGGTGCAGTATAGTGGAGTAATAGAGCCATGCTGGAAGCAGCCAGCACACAGAGGCAGAGCTAACTCATGCAACACACACAGGTGCAGCATAGTGGAATAATTAAAGCCATGCTGGAAGCAGCCAGCACACAGAGACAGAACTAACTCAGAAAGGACAGACAGAAGCCAACTCAGAAGCTGACCCCCAGAAATAAAGTAAGCCTGAGAGGGGTCACGACCACAGACGTGACACAAGCTAGCAGCCAGGTCTGTCTGACAGGCTGCAAGTTCTCTAATAGCTGGAAATTCTAGTGGAACTACAGGTACTAACATAGTCCAGGTCTGTCTGGCAAGCTGCAAGTTCTCTAGTAACTGGAAGTTCCAGTGGAATTGTACCCACCACCGAGGCATTATCTTGCCTTCTTCCCTTTTCTTCCTCCCTTCCCTCTTTCTAGAAATTCTGGTATTATATAGCTTCAAAAGGTGTGTTTGAGCCAGAATATCCACTGGACGTATCTAACATCTTTTACATCACAAGCTTTGAAGAAAATGCAAAGTACAACTTGTACTTGGTAGTTGTCTGTGCAGACAGTTTTCTCTGCAGCTTGTTGTTAACTTTATAGCTCTCTACTGATGCATGGGCCCAGACCTTGGACACAATTTTGGTCGAATCCTGACTTATTTCAGACTGTGCAGGAGAAAAAGTACTCTAACCCCACTAACCACATTGAGGTGTTTGATGCTTTAATTTTCATAGGTTACAGTCCAAAAGTATCAATGGAGAGGAGATTCTCATGCTAACGAATGTCAGGCTGTGGTTTATACCTCGGCAAACATTTCTTATGAACCTTACGAGCCACCCTTCATTTCTAACTAAACCACTGAGCAATACTATCTGTCCCCTTCTCTTTGGAACAGTCTTGCAAATGAGATTAGACTGGAGAAATCCTATATTCACTTTCGGAAACTCTTGAAGACCTACTTCTTTATAAATTATATAGAACAGAACTTAGAATAAGAGAAATGGTTATGAATGGGTAGCTTCACTGTATATTAAATCTTAATCTGTATTGGTTTATATTATGTAGTCAATTCTGTTTGCTGTGCTTTCCTGTCATGAATGGAGTTCCATTGTCTGTTTAATTGTATACACGATGCTGTATTTCTTCTTTTTTTATAAATATAAACCGTTCTGTTTTGCAGTTGCAATAAGATACGGTATATAAATGGATATAAATAAAAAAATTCTATCATGAAACTATGATAAAAGGGCCTTCCATGTCTGCCAGTATCTGTTGGACTTTTCCATTTGACCTGTGACCTATTTGTTTTGGAAAATATTTAATCTTATGCAAAGAGTAAAAGAAAAAAGTAGTCCATCAGCTGAAAGAGTTTAATGTACAGGGATGCATTGCTAAGCGGTGTTCAGAAATGTACAGAAAAAAACAAGATTTTTCTCAACACTCTGCTGAAGAATGATAACGTTTAAAATTATAAACTTCCCTATCATCACTCAGGCCCCACACATCTTTCTCTCTCCTCTTTGTCATTTTTGCCCTGTGCTGTCTTGATGCTGCTTATTCCCTACACACTTCTTTCCTCTTCCTCTCCCTTTTCTCCTATGCCCGTCTTTCATTAGCATTATACTATGATTCTTCTACTCAATTCATTTCTTGTGCTTTTTAAAATATGCTTGCTTCCTTCCTCTTTTCTCTAGTCCATATCCTGTATCTTACTTCCCTTACTAACTTCTTTCTCTGTTTATAATCTCCATGAATCTCTTTTCTCTTCTCTTTTCCCATTCAATCCCTTTGTCTCTTTCCCAGCTTAGTTCTCTCTACTGTACCCTCTTCCCCCTGTGTATCCCTCTCTCATTCATGTCTCTCTTCGGTCCCTCCTTGTTTCTTACCATACCCTCTCTTTTTTTTTTCCACTGCTTCCCTCTGTGTTCTGTGTTTTTCTGTTTCTGCCACTTTCCTATCCATTCCCTGTCTCTCTTCTCCCTACTCACTTCTCTTTTCTTTACCCCTGTTTGCTTGTGCTGCTTTGGTGTTCCTTTGGCTGGGTGTTGCTCTGACTGTCCTACTTTCCTGCTTCCAATGAAGGAGAGGATGCGTAGGGAGCGTGAGGAGGCCACACGACTCCTTGAGGAGGCGGCAGAGGTGAGATGGGTTTGGGAATGGGTATATGCAGAGGGCAGAGCCAGGTGTCTGTTCTCCATATTCTGCAGCAAATCATTTTTGTGCTCTAAGTTTAGTTGTAGGGTAGTGCATAACTCCAGACCAGTGAAAGCAGCCAGGGCCACAAATCTCTTTAACAATACATTTCACCCACTGCATGGTGACAGTAGTACACTGTCCCAATCATCTTCATCTTTTGGCCTGGAGTTTGTGTACATAAACTGTTAACTTCTCTACTTTCTAACTGTATGATGCTGTGACTACTAGCATGAGAGAGGTTTGGGGATAGACTGAATGGGGAAGCTCAGTGTGGGTGTTGGAATGGGAACTTGATAAGGAAGAGGAATTATGCTGATCTATAACTGCAATGTGGCTGTCAGGGTGAGGAAGAGATTTGAAAAGAGCGGATGGTGGGAATGGAGCTCCTATTGCAGTGTGGATATTAGGATGGGTGCATAGAAATCCATGCTGAGCTATGTCTAGTGTGGGTGTAGGGTAGAATGGATGGGGGAATGAGTGCAGCATGGTTGTTGGGATGAGTGTGGATGGGTTAGAATGAATGAGGGGGAATGACTGTGGCGTGGGTGTTGGGATGGGGTAGAATGAATGAGGGAATGACTGTGGTGTGGTTGTTGAAATGAGGCAGGAATTGGGGTAGAATGGATGGGGGAATGGCTGCAGTGTGGGTGTTGGGATGAGGGGAGGGATTGGGGTAGAATGGATGGGGGGAATGACTGTGGTGTGAGTGTTGAGATGTGGGAGGGATTGTGGTAGAATGGATGGGGGAATGAACAGTGTGAATGTTGAGTTGAGGGAGGGGTTGGGGTAGAACGGATGGGGGAATGACTGCATTGTGGGTGTTGGGATGGGGTAGAATGAATGAGGGAATTACTACAGTGTGGTTCTTGAGATGAGGGAGGGATTGGGGTAGAACGGATAGGGGGAATGACTGGTGTGGGTGTTGGGATGAGGGAGGGATTGGGGTAGAATGGATGAATGAATGACTGTGGTGTGAGTGTTGGGGTAAAATGAATGAGGGAATGACTGCTATGGGGGTGTTGAAATGAGGGAGGGATTGGGGTAGAACAGATGGGAGAATGACTGTTGGGTGGGTGCTGGGATGAGGGAGGGATGGGAGAATGACTGTAGTGTGAGTGTTGAGATGAGGGAGGGATTGGAGTAGAATGGATGGGGGAATGACTGCGGCATGGGTGTTGGGATGGGGAGGGATAGGGATAGAATGGATGGGGGAATATGGAAGCTTTGAATGATAAGTTAACATAAGTTTCTTATGTACAGTTATCTCCTCTCTTAAAGTGATTGTGTATTTGACCCACAGTTTCTCGGTACTAAGAGTTGTTACATTTCCTTCACATTAGCTGATAGTGGTAATTAAAATCTCATGCTTTCTTTGTCTCTGCATTGTGTGAGTAGAGTCCGGAGGGTTTCTGCATTATGGCAGTAGAGACTGCAGGGTTTCTGAGGATCGTGTGTACAGAACAGTTGCTTCGTGAGTGTGTTAATATTGGGGTAGGGGTAGAAATTAGGGATGCACAGCCATTAAACTTTTTTGGGGGGGGAAAGTTTCCTATTTTGAAATGAATGTCATTAATTATGCACACTGTTTCCCCGATAGTGTATGCATGCATGCGAAAATAGTTCACCCTTTTTCCCAATAATGCACACTATCATCGGCAGAAAAAATTTGTTTAAAATGACAGCCTATTCCTATTAGAAACATGGTTTTCATATTCCTTCCTAATGTCATTATAATTTCCTTTTCAGAGTTACAACACCCAACCCCTCAAACTGGACTATAAGACCCTGGCAGCCTTACCTAGCAACAGTTTACAGAAAGTGAGCCTTGTAAGTAGTATTTTCTATCCTCCTTACTGTCTTTCTTTCCCTCTGTCAAGGAGCAGGGTGTTCTGCCTGCACTTACAAACTTCAGGTACTCTTCATATAAAGCACTACTATTTTACTGCTCTTACAAAAAAGGAAACCCCTATGCTTGTTTGTCTTTGGAGAGCAGTCTCCTGTTTGAACAGACATCACTGTACTCTAGATCTCAAATGGGTTATGGGTCCAGATTATTCAGAAAAAGGTAAGGAGAAAGCTAAAACAGATAAAGATATCACACAGCTAGCCCAACTAACCCTCCTCCTTGCTTTGGTGACCTTACAATTAGATTAGGACAATAATGTCTATACAGGACTGAGCCTTCCTTTACTTAAGACTTCAATCCTTCCAAAACACTGCAGTTAGGGTGCTTTGCAGGGCACGTAAATTTGATCATGTGATCCCAGTACTTTACCAATATCACTGGCTCCTGTTCCAAATTTGGGTTCAATACAAAGTCCTTATGCTTACCCACAAAGCCATTCATAGTAACTGCTGAACCTACATGTCTGCTATTCTTACCCAATACAAGCTGCTTGACATGTTCACTCTTCTTGTGAAGTTCATCTCTATCTCTCTCTCTCCCCTCTCTTCTGTGGATATTTTTTGACTCTACATGCAATTGTGCATTCTTCCTGGCCCCAACCTTATGGAACTTTCTCCTGTGCTGAATTTTCTTTTAAGAAGTTCAAAGCTGCTCTGAAAATCCACCTTTTTGGCCTTCAATGGTTAAGCGCAGCTCTCGCTGCTGGGTCTCTGGATTATGCTTGCTTTTATTTTTTCCTCTCTCCATTTTTCCTGCTCCTGTTGTAGGTTCAGATTTAGTACATTTGATTAATCACCCAGAGAAAAAAATCTATGAAGGTAGAGTACATACAAAAAAAAAAATTAATGTAATCAGAAAGGAGCGCCAATAAACAGGAAAAAGAAGAGAAGACACTGTCTACTTACCATGCCCCCAGACACCAGCATACAGTCCACACCAGCCAACCCTGCAAGACACACGAATAGTATCAGACAACTTAGGGTTCAACATTACAAGCTTCCCCGAAAAAATATGTTTTAAGTAATTTCTTAAAATAAGGAAGTTTCTGAGTGCAGAGACACCAGAATCTGGTTCCAAAGCCCAGGATCCATCACATTAAACAGTGAGTATAAGTCATCAAAGAGACTTGGTGAAGAGATGGTAACAGTAGCAAGTGCTGCTATGCAGGGTGAAGAGTCGGAGAAGGAATATAGAGAATCGTATATGGAGGAATTCTGGAGAGCCTACCCTGAGAATCCTATGCACTAAGAGAAGGATTTTAACTAGGATCCAAAAATTAATCGGTAACCAATTCTCAGTCTGTAAAAAGGAGGTAACATGATCATATTTCTTCCCATCTAAAAGTAAATTTGCCTCATTGTTCTACACAAGTTATACTCTCTCGTCTGTCTTTCTGTTCTAATTGATTTTTTATTCTTCCTGTCCTGTCTATTTATGGCTTTCTTTTCATTGCTAATTGTTAGACTGTAAACAGTTCTGCCATATTTTCTTATTAAAGGAGGGAGGTATAATAAGTCCCAAATAAACATAAATGTGTAGAAAACAAGACTACTTGATCCAGACCTAAATCCTTTATGACTTAAAAAACAAAATAAATCTCCCTCGTTTTCATTTCATTTTTCCCTTCCAAATGAATGTTAAAATCACCCATCATCATAAAATCATGTCTTCTCAACTGCAGCCCAGGTTTCATCCAAGTGTCCCCAAGTGCCAGACTACACTGTAGCCTTAATTTGAGGCTTGGAACCTGAGCTCCCTCAGGAGTTGCCACAGCAAAAGATTTTCCCCAAATACAACATGGAAGCAATTTTTCACCTGGTGCAGGGTCATTGCAAAAAGAATTTCAGTCTCCTCTTTTCCTGATATCACCGAGAAGGAAACCGCACACCTTCTTTCCTCCTCGAAATGCACCATCTGTTCCTCTGATCCCATCCCCACCAACTTACTAAACACCATCTCTCCTACTGTCACCCCCCCCCCCCCCCCCATCTGTCATATCCTCAACCTCTCTTTCTCCACTGCATCTGTCCCTGACACCTTCAAGCATGCTGTAGTCACACCACTCCTCAAAAAACCATCACTAGACCCTACCTGTCCTTTCAACTACCGCCCCATCTCCCTCCTACCCTTCCTGTCCAAGATACTTGACCACCTTTTTGGCCTTCAATGGTTAAGCGCAGCTCTCGCTGCTGGGTCTCTGGATTATGCTTGCTTTTATTTTTTAATCTCTCCATTTTTCCTGCTCCTGTTGTAGGTTCAGATTTAGTACATTTGATTAATCACCCAGAGAAAAAAATCTATGACGGTAGAGAAGGAGAGGGAGGAGTCGAAGATGACTCCGAGGTTGCGGGCAGATGAGATGGGGAGGATGAGGGTGTTATCGACTGAAATAGAGAGTGGAGGGAGAGGAGAAGTGGGTTTGGGTGGAAAGACAATGAGTTCGGTCTTGGCCATGTTCAGTTTCAGGTGGTGGTTGGACATCCAGGCAGCAATGTCGGATAAGCAAGCCGATACTTTGGCCTGGGTTTCCGCAGTGATGTCAGGTGTGGAGAGATAAAGCTGGGTGTCGTCAGCATAAAGATGATATTGGAAACCATGAGATGAGATCAGCGAGCCCAGGGAAGAGGTGTAGATTGAGAAAAGAAGGGGTCCAAGGACTGCCCCAATTTGATTGACTGCACTTTTTTGTCCTTTAGATTGTAAGCTCCTTCGAGCAGGGACTGTCCTCTGTGTTAAATTGTACAGCACTGCGTAACCCTGGTAGCGCTTTACAAATGTTCACAGCCGCTGCCTTGATTTTCTCTCCTCTCATGCCATCCTCGATCTGCTGCAATCCGGTTTTCGCCCTCTACACATGACAGAAACGGCACTCACTAAAGTCTGTAATGACCTGTTCATTGCAAAATCCAAAGGTCACTACTCCATCCTCATCCTCCTCGACCTATCCGTCGCTTTTGACACTGTCAATCATAATCTAATCCTTGCCGCACTATCCTCATTTGGATTCCAGGGCTCTGTCCTCTCCTGCTTCTCCTCTTATCTCTCCCACCGTACCTTCAGAGTACATTCTCATGGATCTTCCTCTACCCCTATCTTGCTCTCTGTTGGTGTTCCTCAGGGATCTGTCCTTGGACCCCTTCTTTTCTCAATCTACACCTCTTCTCTGGGCTCGCTGATCTCATCTCATGGTTTCCAATATCATCTTTATGCTGACGACACCCAGCTTTATCTCTCCACACCAGACATCACTGCGGAAACCCAGGCCAAAGTATCGGCTTGCTTATCCGACATTGCTGCCTGGATGTCCAACCACCACCTGAAACTGAACATGGCCAAGACCGAACTCATTGTCTTTCCACCCAAACCCACTTCTCCTCTCCCTCCACTCTCTATTTCAGTCGATAACACCCTCATCCTCCCCATCTCATCTGCCCGCAACCTCGGAGTCATCTTCGACTCCTCCCTCTCCTTCTCTGCGCATATCCAGCAGACAGCCAAGACCTGTCACTTCTTTCTCTATAACGTCAGCAAAATTCGCCCTTTCCTCTCTGAGCACACCACCCGTACTCTCATCTACTCTCTTATTACCTCTCGCCTTGACTACTGCAACCTACTCCTCACTGGCCTCCCACTTAACCATCTATCCCCCCTTCAATCCGTTCAGAACTCTGCTGCGCGTCTTATCTTCCGCCTAGACCGATATGCTCATATCACCTCTCTCCTCAAGTCACTTCACTGGCTTCCGATCAGGTACCGCATACAATTCAAGCTTCTCTTATTAACCTACAAATGCACTCAATCTGCAGCCCCTCATTACCTCTCTACTCTCATCTCCCCTTACACTCCTACCCGTAACCTCCGCTCACAGGACAAATCCCTCCTCTCAGTACCCTTCTCCACCACCGCCGACTCCAGGCTCCACCCTTTCTGCCTCGCCTCACCCTATGCTTGGAATAAACTCCCTGAGCCCATACGCCAAGCCCCCTCCCTGCCCATCTTCAAATCCTTGCTCAAAGCCCACCTCTTCAATGTTGCTTTCGGCACCTAACCATTATTCATCTGTTCAGGAAATCTAGACTGCCCCAATTTGATTGACTGCACTTTTTTGTCCTTTAGATTGTAAGCTCCTTCGAGCAGGGACTGTCCTCTGTGTTAAATTGTACAGCACTGCTTAACCCTGGTAGCGCTTTACAAATGTTAAGTAGTAGTAGTAGGGGGGGCAGACTCCTCTGAGTTACTCCTCAGCTCTCTTTAAAATAAAATGTTATTTATCCAAATACATACATTTAGAGCTGAAAACTAAGTAGTCACCCCTAGCTCAACTGTTTTAAACTCTCTAGCTGACTCAGGAACAGTAACAAAACCAGCTTGAAGACCACTTTTACCTCTTTTTTAAATGGGGTGGATAAACCTCGAATTCTCTACCAAACCACGCCCACCTCTCCCTCCCCTTGTCCCTCCCCTTGTCTGTTTCCCTATTTCCTCAACCCCTCCTTCCTTTTCCTCCTTTTCCTGAGGTCACTGATGAAGAAACATCACTTCTTCTCTCCTCCTCTAAACGAACTACCTGTTCCTCTGATCCCATTCCTACCCACCTTCTTAACACCATCTCTCCTACTCTCACCCCTTTTATCTGTCATATCCTCAGTCTCTCTCTTTCCACTGCGACCGTTCCTGATGCCTTCAAACATGCTGTGGTCACACCTCTCCTGAAGAAGCCTTCACTTGACCCTACCTGTCCTTCCAACTATCGACCCATCTCGCTCCTCCACTTCCTTTCCAAGTTACTTGAATGCGTGCCGTTGACCACCGCTGTCTTGACTTTCTCTCATCTCATGCTGTTCTTGACCCACTGCAATCTGGCTTTCGCCCTCTTCATTCAACTGAAACTGCACTTACTAAAGTTTCTAACGACCTGTTCCTAGTCAAATCCAAAGGTCTCTATTCTATCCTCATCCTCCTTGATCTATTCGCCGCTTTTGACACTGTTGATCACAGCCTACTCCTTGACATACTATCTTCATTTGGATTCCAGGGCTCTGTTCTTTCCTGGTTCTCCTCCTACCTCTTGCTTCACTTCTGTTCCTCTACCAATCGGTGTACCTCAAGGTTCTGTTCTCGGTCCTCTCCTGTTCTCCATCTATACTTCTTCCCTTGGCTCTCTGATATCTTCCCATGGCTTTCAATACCATCTCTATGCTGATGACTCCCAAATCTACCTCTACCCCCAAAATCTCAACCAGCATCCAGACCAGTGTCTCAGCCTGCCTATCTGACATCGCTGCCTGCATATCTCAACGACACCTGAAACTTAATATGGCCAAAACCGAGCTCCTCATCTTTCCCCCCTAAACCTACCTCTCCTCTCCCCCTTTCTTGTCACATACTCAAAATCTGGAAACTAGGTTGTGAGCCCTTGGGCCACTGCCGAGGAGCGGCAGCGGCAGGCAAAACCACCCCACACCAATGACAAAGCAGAGCTTTAATGAACAGTTAGGCTTCACCTGCACCTGGGTTCTTTTCACCAGAAGTTGAGCTTCTGGCTTTAGGTGGCCAGCAGGACTTACTGGTCAGGGCCGGGACTGGATATCAGTTAGGCAGCACAGGGACTGAGGGTCAAAAGGGGAAAGGAACATCCAGGGACAGCAGGGCAAGGAATGGGTACAATAAAGGACAGGACTGAAAGCAGAAAACAGCCACTAAAACAGGGAGCAAAATACTGACTAACAAGACACAAAACTAAAATCTGCAGAGCAGCCAGTAGAATACAAACAGACAAGGACTAAACACAGAACTCCAACTCAGAAACAAGACAAGCAAACAAACAACAATCTAATCTAACTATTCACAGACTAGCAAGAACAGACAAGAATCAAGGCAGGAATAAACTAGAAACTGGAAACAGCAGAAGTGCACCAGCACCCCAACATACCAGGGCCTTAGACGCAATGCAAATGCAAAGCAGCAAGGTTTCAGAATGGCTAATAAGCCCAGCAGCACCTGGAGCTGAGCTGCAACAATCACCAGGAAACTATGGGTGCTGTGTAGGTTCAATCCAAGCAAGTGTGGCAGCCCAGAAGATCCGGACCAGACTGGGCTGAAATCTGGAACAGGTGACGGTCCACAGCAGCCACCGGTTCTGGCCACCAGAGGGCGAGGTGAGCACAGACGTAACATTTCTCTGTTTCAGTGGATGGCAGTCTCATTCTTCCAGTCTCATCAGCCCATAACCTTGGGGGTCATCTTCGACTCCTCTCTCTCCTTCTCTGCTCACATTCAGCAGACTTCCAGAAACTGTCGTTTCTTTCTTTATAACATCAGCAAAATCTGTCCCTTCATCTCTGAGCACTCTACCAAAACCCTTTTCCACACTCTTATCACCTCCTGTCTTGATTATTGCAACCTACTACTCACCGGCCTCCTTCTTAGCCATCTCTCTCCTCTTCAATCAGTCCAAAACTCTGCTGCGTGACTCATTTTCCACCAAAGTCGCTTAGCTCACATTAGCCCTCTCCTTAAGTTACTTCACTGGCTCCCTATCCATTTCCGTATTCTATTCAAACTTCTCCTATTGACCTATAAGTGCATTCACTCTGCTGCTCCCCAGTACCTCTCCACTCTTGTCTCCCCCTACGTTCCCCCTCGAGTGCTCCGTTCTGTTGATAAATCTCTCTTGTCCGTCCCTTTCTCCTCTACTGCTAATTCCAGACTCCATTCCTTTTATCTCGCTGCACCTCACACCTGGAATGGACTTCCCGAGCCTGTACATCTAGCCCCGTATTTAGCCGTTTTCAAGTCCAAACTCAAAACCCACCTCTTTACCACTGCTTTCGACTCCTAACTCGCTTACCCTGTCCTTTGTCCTCACCTCTTTATTCCCTTACCCTTAATTGTTCTGTCTGTTTACCTGTCTTATCTAGATTGTAAGCTCTTTGAGCAGGGACTGTCTTCTGTGTATGGTGTACAGCACTGCGTATGCCTTGTAGCGCTATAGAAGTGATAAGTAGATAGATAGATAGGAGAGAGATGGCTAAGTGGGAGACCTGTGAGAAGCAAGTTTCAATAGTCTAAGCGAGAGGTGCTAAGTGTGGATAAGTGTTCTGGTATTGTGCTCAGAAAGGAAAGGGCGAATTTTGCTGATATTATAGAGAAAGAAACAACAGGTTTTAGCAGTCTGCTGAATATGTGCAGAGAAGGAGTCGAAGATGACCCCAAGGTTACAAGCTGATGAGACAGGGAGGATGAGAGTGTAATCCACAGAAATAGAGAATGGGGGAAGAGGAGAGGTTGGTTTAGAGGGAAAGATAAGAAGCTCAGTCTTGGCCATGTTTAGTTTCAGATGGCAGTGAGACATCCAGTCAGCAATGTCAGACAGGCAGGCTGATACTTTGACCTGGATTTCTGCTGAGATTTCTGGTGTGGAGACGGAGATCTGGGAGTCATCAGCGTAAAGGTGATACTGAAAACCATGGAATAAGATCAGAGTACCAAAGGAAGGAGTATAGATGGAGAAAAGAAGAGGTCCCAGGACAGATCCCTGAGGTACACCAACTGATAGTGGGATAGAAGTGGAGGAGGATCCACCAGAGTATACACTAAAAGTACGATGGGAGAGATAAAAAGAAAACCAGGAAGGAACAGAGCCCTGAAATCCAAGTGAGGACAGCGTATCATGGAGTGGAGGAACTGAAGCTGAAGACAAACAGGGCAAACACAAGCAGGATTAGAACTGAGGCTGAAGGCTTGCAGGGCTGGAGCAAGCAGGGTTGGAGTAGAAGTTGAAGACGGCAAGACAAGAACTAGCAGGGCTGGAACTGCAACAAACACACACAGACTAAAACTAATCTGAAGACCTCTGTTGCAAAGGCAAGCCTGAAAGTTCCCAGGTGCTTAATAAAGGCAATTACAGATGAGGTCACAAGTAAGTCTGGAATGCTGGAACATCAGAATAGGACTGGAATGGACTTGGCTGGAACCAGATGCTGGAACGGGCTTGGCTAGAACCGGATTCTGGAACATGTTTGGGAAACGGAGAAGACGGTCCACAGCAGCCATAGGGCCTGGTCACCAGGAGGCAAGGTGAGTGTAGGCATAGGATACAGTCACAACTGTGACATTTAGCAAGTGCTGTTTGAGTTGAATGAAGAGGGTGAAATCCAGATTGAAGTGGATCAACAGTAGCTTGAGATGAAAGAAAGTCAAGACAATGGTCTGTCATATATTATAACCTCTCTGAAGCAGAGATCTCTACATTGACCACAGAGTTTATTCATTGCATTCTACAGGTTCCCCTCCCCCCCCCCCATGAGTGGAGATGAAGGAGTTATCTAGAGTGAATCCTTTATTATGGTTCGCCTAAACTGTAATGGCCACAAATTTAAGTTGCTGGACATCTTGGTAACTATTCTAATGTTAGTTATTGTCCCCTGTTCAACATTCTGTACCTGGTTGTGCATACACCCTTTACTGTGCAGGTAACTGATCAATGGCTTGGAGATGCTATGTTGGCTAATGGGTAGCCTAGTGTTTAAGGGCTGGGGGAGAGGAGAGGAAGAGGGGTATGTCTGGTGGTGTGGATGTGTGTGTGATGTGATTGATGGAACAAGTTCCAAAATTGGTTTGATTTTATGGTGTGAGAGTTCCTTGCACCATGTTTTAAGATGAGCCTCAGGGGGGTTTCATAATGGTCTGTGGTTGGATGAATATGGGGAGGTGGGGCTGGGTTTGGAAGCGCCTCCTGGTATTCACTGGGGATTTTTTCTGTTTATGATTGCCATGATTCATATAAACACTGGATATCTTGAAGGTACTAACCCCAAATGTGGATGGCATCCACTCCCTACAAGAGGGAAAAGGTCTTATTCTTTCTTAAGAAAGAAGGGACAGACTAAAGACTTGTACGAGAACGGGGTTCGTGAAAATCCGTGGAACCCGCGGGCTTCCCGTGGGGACGGAAGCCATTCCTGCGGGGTTCCTGTGGGGACGGAAGCCATTCCTGTGGGGTTCCCGTGGGGACGGAAACAATTTCTGTGGCGTTCCCATGGAAGTGTACGCTGCACTTGCACCAGCCTTTCACTTACCGAGTACGAAGTCTCCTTACTCCTCCTTGCTTTAACAACACAGATGCAGAAAGTCTCCATTAAGGAGGTGGTAGAGACACAAAAGGTGACGGTCATGGGATGAACACAGGATCTCTAATTAGAAAATGGAAGTTATAAAAAACCTAAAGTTAAATGACTGCATGTGTGTGGACGTGTGGAGTAATGCTTAGATGGTGACTCCAGCTGTGATAAACTAGGGCCAATACCAGGCAGACCTGTATGGTCTGTGTCATATATATGGCAATCTGGTTTAGAATGAGCTGGAAAGGGCTTAAACAGCAACTATAGGGGCTGGAATATGAGGACAGTGCTGGACAGACTTTTACGATCTGTTTCCCGCAAATGAGAAGACAAATAGGCTGGAGTGGACTTCGATGACAACTCCAGCAGTTGGAACATAAGAATAGGGCCAGGCGGACTTCTATGCTCTATGTCCCAGAAACCCCAAATAAAGGCCATAATCAAGTATATATCATGTTCATTGTTGATTTAATTATGAATTGACTAGTAAAAAAGGCCCGTTTCTCACACAAATGAAATGGGCGCTAGCAAGGTTATCATGTAATGGTGGCTGTTTTTAAGGGAACCGTTAGGAGAAATGTTCTGTCATGATAAGTAATAATGAGTAAATATGCTCCAGGGGTATGAGATACGGATTGTTTTATCTGTTTTTTTTGTTTGTTTTAATCTTTCTTTTTTTGTGATTTTTATTTATAGTATTTTTTTAAAGATAAAGAGTAAGCAGACGCCATCCATGTCCAGCATTTCTCCTCTCTTCCCTCCCCTCCATCCATGTGCATCTCCTTCCTGACTTCCCTCCCATCCATCCATCCATGTCAAGCAACTCTCCATTCTCCCCTGCCTTCTCCTCCATCCACCCATATCCAGCAAATTTCCTCTCTCCCTTGCCCTCCCCTCCATCCATGTCCAGGACCTCTCCATTCTCCCCTGCCCTCTTCTCCATCCACCCATGTCCAGCAACTCTCCATTCTCCCCTGCCCTCTCCTCCATCCATCCATCCATATCCAGCAAATTTGCTCTCTCCCCTGCCCCCTCCATCCATCCATCCATATCCAGCAAATTTGCTCTCTCCCCTGCCCCCTCCATCCATCCATCCATGTCCAGCAATTCTCCTCTCCCCTTCCCTCCCCTCCATCCATCCATCCATCCATCCATGTCCAGCAATTCTCCTCTCTCCGCTGCCCTCCCCTCCTGTCCAGCAATCTCCTCTCTCCCCCTGCCCTCCCCTCCTGTCCAATTCCAGCCATCTCTTCTCTCCCCCTGCCCTCCCATCCATGTTCAGCGATTCTCCCTGCCCTCCCTCAGCTCCCTGACAGCCCTCCTCTCCGTTCCTCCCCCCCCCCCCCCCCCCGCGCGTTTAACCCTTTTACTTTCAGGCACAGCGATGGCAGTGAAGAGGACAACACAGCTTCTCCCTTCCCTCACACAGTGTCCCGCCCTCACGGAAACAGGAAATGCATCATCGCAGAGGTCACCACATGCATGTACCAGCAGGTCACCAGGAGACGAGGTGACCTGCTGGTACATGCATGTGGTGACCTCTCAGCACACAGTGCCAGTGAGTCAGAGACCAGTCTTACACGTGTGCACCAGAGTGTTCCAGTTTCTGTTCCTTCCTTGCCTGCAGTGCTGCAGCTCAAACCCAGAGAGAGACTGAGAGAGCCGTCTGGAAATTTTTTAATGTACCATTAAATTCTTGAGGGGGGGGGGGGCTAAAGTTTGCGGGTACAAGTGGTGAAGGATTAAATTCTTGCGGGGATGATTGAGGATGGGTAAGATTCCTGTGGGGATGGGTAAAATCCAGCAGGGACGGATAAGATTTCTGTCCTCGTGCAACACTCTAGGACAGACATTGCTTATTTGCAAGAAACATATTTAAACACTCTAGAGAATTCCAAACTATGTAGAAAGTAAGTGGGCCAGGTGGGCTTCTCATCCTTTAACTCAAGGCAACAAGGAGTGGTTATATTAATTCACAAATGAACCCCATTTAACCTTCATAAAACAAATTCACGATCCAGAGGGACAGTTTTATTTGCAAGCAAGCGAGAGATGGGGACATAATGTAATATTTGGCAATATTTATGCGAGAGATGGGGACATAATGTAATATTTGGCAATATTTATGCCCCGAATGTATACAGTCATGCCTTTTTCTCATTGTTACTGGCACATATGGCTGCTTTTATGGGTTTCCAAATGATTTTAACATAACAGCTCTCGGTTAGATTGCAAACTACTACTACTACTTATCATTTCTAAAGCGCTACTAGACGTACGCAGCACTGTACACTTGAACATGAAGAGACAGTCCCTGCTTGACAGAGCTTACAATCTAGTTAGGACAGACAAACAGGACAAACAAAAGATAAGGGAATATTAAAGTGGGGATGATAAAATAAGGGTTCTGAACAAGTGAATAATGGATAACCTCCCATACAGCCTTCTAAAGATGAATTACAGAAGGGAGTCAACTTCATAATGAAAATGTGTGGCGGACGATACACCCAGGAAAGACAGACTTTTTATTCAAAATTCCATAGTATTTACACCAGAATACACTACATACTTCTCTCTGAGGCATTGTTTTCCAAACCTGATATTTTGACCATATTGTCCCCGCTGTCTGATCACGCAGACGTTAATTTAATCTTTCAATTGATAATCATACCTAGTGAGAGTGTATGGATTTTGCCCCCAAATTTGTACCAAGATACACATTTTCATGAATACTTATAGATGAAGTGGAAAGAGTATACAACTGCAAACAGAGTAGAGGAGGAGGCTCATTAACCAGTTCGTGCAGGCCTATGCCTTTGTTAAATCAGGATATTAAATTACTGGCGAACATTATTGCTACTAGGCTCAAAAACATTTTACCTCTCCCCCATGAAGAACAGGTGGGCCTTGTACATGGTCGGTACCCCTAGATGAGCCTGCTGATGGTCCTGGCTGCTATACAAGGAGCTTCCAATGCTGGAGATAGAGCCATGATAGTCCGCTTGGACATTGAGAAAGCTTTCGACATAATCTCTTTGCAACATCTTTTTTGGGCTTGGAGAGATATAACATAAGGGGTACTTTTGTACTGTGGATAAGAGCTCTCTGTACAAAGCCAACTGCTCAACATCTGGTCAAATTGGATGTCTTTCAGGGGCCTTTGAATTACAGAGAGGGACAAGACGGGTTCCCACTGTCACCACTATTATCCTCGTTATTATGACTTCATAATAATGAGGAGTGGAGGAGTAGCCTAGTGGTTAGTGCAGTGGACTTTGATCCTGGGGAACTGAGTTCAATTCCCACTGCAGCTCCTTGTGACTCTGTGCAAGTCACTTAACTCTCCATTGCCCCTGGTACAAAAATAAGTACCTGAATATATGTAAACCGCTTTGAATGTAGTTGCAAAAACCTCAGATAGGCGGTATATCAAGTCCCATTTCCCTTTTCCTTCCCTTCATGGACCCAACATTGTCTCACTGGCTGCACTTTGATGTGTTCACCTTGACAAGAAGCCAGGGTTTCATAAGCAATGTGCATTTTGCCAGCCACAGCATCTCTCCAGCTGCAAGGGTAATTACAAGAGTCCTTGCATGTTCTGACCATGACGATGCTGATAACAACCTTGCTATTCCAACTCATCAGGACCATTGGCAGCAGTTTTCATCTATATTCAAGTTCGCAGCTTCAGCATATCACAGGCTATCAATTGAAAGACGAAATAAACCTGAGTCTGTATTTTTGAAGTCAAGTTATTAATGCTGGATAGTGCCATGTATTATAATCCCATATATCTTTGTTATATAAGAACACATATAGTACTTCATAGTGGTTGTTTTGCTCCTACACTTCTTACCCTAGAATACCCTGGTAGTGAAAATCAGGGCAGACCCGTCACAGGATTAAGGGTGGGAGACAGGGAATTCCGTATAAGCATTTTCGCTGATTGTAGTTATATGTGGCACATGCTGATAAAAATTGCATATGTTGAGTAAGATAAAACCTATGATTTCATGCTCAGATTTTCAAGTGGTGGTACAAAGTCTTGTTTTTACAAGGTTGGACTACTGTAATAGCTTGTTTATGAGATTGTCCTCCTGTTTGTGGGCATTGGAGATAATACAAGTACATAAGTACGTATAAATTCATAAGTATTGCCATACTGGGACAGACCTAGCAAGATCCCAAAACAGTACAACAGCAGTGGATTTTCCCCAAGTCCATTTTAATAATGATTTACTTTTCTTTTATGAAGCTATCCAAACCTTTTTTTAAACCCTGCTAAGCTAACCGCTTTTACTACATTCTGTGGCAATGAATTCCCGAGTTTAATTACACGTTAAGTGAAGAAATATTTTCTCTGATTCGTTTTAAATTTACTTTTTTGTAGCTTCATTGCATGCCCCCAGTCCTGGTATTTTTGGAAAGAGTAACCATGTGTTTCACATCTACCCGTTCCACTCCACTCATTATTTTATAGACAACTATCCTATCTCACCTCAGCCGTCTTTTCTCCAAGCTGAAGAGCCCTAGCCACTTTAGCGTTTCCTCATAGGGAAGTTCTCCCATCCCCATTATCATTTTTGTCACCCTTCTCTGTACCTTTTCTAATTCCGCTGTATCTTTTTTGGGATGCGGTACCAGAATTGCACACAATATAACATTCTATTTGCTTTCTTAGCCACCACCGCACACTGAGCAGAGGGTTTCAATGTATCATCAACGATGACACCTAGATCCCTTTCCTGGTCGGTGTCTCCTAATATGGAACCTTGTATTATGTAGCTATAATTCGGGTTTCTCTTTTCCACATGCATCACTTTTCACTTGCTCACATTAAATGTTATATGCCATTTCGATGCCCTGTCTCTTAAGGTCCTCTTGTAATTTTTCACAATCCTCTTGTGATTTAACAACTTTGAATAACTTTGTGTCATCAGCAAATTTAATTACCTCACTAGTTACTCCTGTCTCTAGATAATTTATAAATATGTTAAAAAGCAGCGGTCCCATCACAGTCCCCTGGGGAATCCCACTATCTATCCTTCTCCATTGAGAATACTGATCATTTAACCCTACTCTCTGTTTTCTATCTTTTAACCGGTTTTTAATCCACAACAGAACATTACTAACAATAGTTCTGCAAGTTTATTTTTCAATTCTATCAGTACTCTAGGATGAATACTATCCGGTTCAGGCGATTTGGTACTCTTCAGTTTGTCAAATTGCTCCATGCTGCTGTAAGATTAATTATAGGATTGGGACAAACAAATCATGTGACTAGTTCATTGAAAGCTTTACACGGGCTCCTGATACAGTCCAGGGTACAGTATAAAATGCTAATTTTAGTTTTGTGGACATTGAATAGAAAAGTTTTGGATTATTTTAAACAGATTTTGCAACATTACCACCCTGTTGTTTTTTTGCGGTCCTCTGGGGCAAAACAAGCTAGTGGTGCCCTATAGAGTACATTATGCAGATACTAGCTACAGTGTAATTTCCATTTCTGGATCTTCAGACTGGAATAAACTTCCAGGTGCTTTACGTCTGCTGGCATCGTTTGACGTTTTTAAAAAGAGGTTAAAAACCTACTTATTCACTTTGGTATATATCTGCTGTTGGTTGATGATGGATAGCTATTGATGTTTTATTGTGCTGATGATTGCTTTGAATTGTATTGCTTTTATTGATTTTATATATGTTTTTATGTTACCCGCTTAGTTGTAAGCGGGATATAAATGCTATAAATAAAATAAATGCAACGCATTATGTGAATTATAGATACTTTTGGGAACTTTATGGGACGTAAGATCAGCTATGATAAACAAAGGCCCTATTATTGGGACCAGACAAGCATGAATCTTTCACAATACCTTGGGAATAGGTATTACGAAGGGAAAACTTAAATATTTGGGGTTAATACTATGTCCAGATCCAAGAAACATTTACAAATTCAACGTTACTGTAGTTCTAGAGAAGATTAAAGCACTTTGCCTTAAATGGAAGTGCCATCCCCTTTCCCTGATGGGACAAATTTCCCTAGTGAAAATTGTTATCTTCCCTAAATTATTATACCATATGCAAATGATGCCTCTCTGGATAACTAGAGAAGATGAACTATAGTTATGCTCAACTCTGTGCTAGGAGAGCTAAATCTACTTGACCAGAGGAATTACAATGTGGCAGCCCTATTTAGGTGGGTATATGAATCTTTTGTGGGATCATGGCAATACTTATCTAGAGGTTTATTGAATTTGTGTACAGCATCTCTTTCTTTTTGTGCATATCTACATGGGGGAACTGTTTTGACAGAATGCCAAAGGTCCTCCACCCTTTTTGCTCCCTTTGAATAAAGCACGTTGATGGTGGAGAATAAAGCAGGAAAAGGAATATTGGGCCTCTCTTTCTTTATTACAAAACTCAGCTTTTCCACCAGGTTTGGACCAATCTTCCTTCACCCTCTGGGCCTCATGGGGAAGCTCCACGTTTAGGTCATTGCTGCAACTTGAAGGGGAGCAGTATCTAGCTTTTTCACAAATTCAAGAGGTATAGGAGATACTACCTACTCATTTTTTAGCCTATGGACAAGTTTGCTATTATTATAATAGCCTACTTGCTCAGTTTAAGCATAAACTGGATTATTTATTTATTTATTACATTTGTATCCCACATTTCCCCGCATAGCAGTAGGCTCAATGTGGCTTACAGGTTCCGGAGATGAGTACCAACTCCAGGAATATATACAGAGTGGAAAATAGAGTAACAGTAGGTGCAAGGAAGCTGATAAGGTTCCAGAAAAGAGAATACAACTCTGGGACGAATATATAGTAGCATAAAGAGAGAAGTAATCCCAATGAGGTTGATAAGTCTCCGGGGATGGGACTACAGCTTCTAGTGAGCAATACAGAGTAGGATAAGGGTAGAAGTACACTTAATTATAACTGGAGTGGTAAAATTCGTACAGTTTGAAGTAATAGGATTATGTGGAAGGGGTATTGTTCATTTCTTAGATCGAAAGATGTGAGGCATTGTTTATGAATTAGTTTGGGTTTGCTGGGTAGGCTTATGGGAGCTTGGACCAGGAGTTTGTTCTTGTGCCTCCCCAACTTAATAGTTTGCCTGTTTTGATATAAGCTGCTCAGAGACTGCTTCAAAGACACCCATCTAGTCATGCTTGCTTCTAAATGGGTGAAAGAAGCACAATTAGAGGTTACAACATCTGACTTGACTAGGTTCTTTCAAACTATTTATCTACACGTTAAGGTTATCAATAGAAATCAAACAAAATAAATCATGGAAAAGAAAATAAGATGATACCTTTTTTTATTGGACATAACTTAATACATTTCTTGATTAGCTTTCGAAGGTTGCCCTTCTTCGTCAGATCGGAAATAAGCAAATGTGCTAGCTGACAGTGTATATAAGTGAAAACATTCAAGCATTACTATGACAGTCTGACAGGGTGGGAGGATGGGGGTGGGTCGGAGGTATGCATGGGGACATCAAAGCATATCATTGATATTCTAACAGGATGGGTGTGGAATATCAATGATATGTTT
Source organism: Microcaecilia unicolor (assembly GCF_901765095.1). NCBI lineage: Eukaryota > Metazoa > Chordata > Amphibia > Gymnophiona > Siphonopidae > Microcaecilia > Microcaecilia unicolor. The sequence goes on from NC_044031.1 coordinate 623,136,101, forward strand.
TGATGTCCCCATGCATACCTCCGACCCACCCTCATCCTCCCACCCTGTCAGACTGTCATAGTAATGCTTGAATGTTTTCACATATATACACTGTCAGCACATTTGCTTATTTCCGATCTGACGAAGAAGGGCAACCTTCGAAAGTTAATCAAGAAATGTATTAAGTTATGTCCAATAAAAAAGGTATCATCTTATTTTCTTTTCCAGGTTTTATTTTGTTTGATTTCTATTGATAACCTTAAGAGTGGACTAACACGGCTACCACACTCCTCTACACGTTAAAAATGCCTCTCTCCAGGAGACACAGTTCTGAATCCTTCACCATGCTTATCTCTCCACAGCTACAGGGGCTCATTTCAACTTATGGCAGATGCTAATTGTGCCCAATGTCTTACCCTAAAAGGGACTTTACTGCATACTTTTCTGGAATGCCCAAAATTGACATTGTGAAATTAAATTTTTGAATGCTTGGAATGTACTGTGCAAAAATCTTTGGAACAGAACTACTTGGCACTTCTCTTGGGGGATACTCAATTCTACAGTACCAAGGCGTATCAGTAATGCAAAAATTTTATACTTAGCCATTCTGATGGGCAAGAAAACAGTTCTTCAGTACTGGACATCATCTGATGCTCTTCCTTTGCACAGCTGGCTGATTTTGAATTACATATGTATCGTAACTGAAATGGAACTAATTGAGTTGCTTATAAATCTTTATGGACTAGGTTCCAATTGCTGTTTGTTGAATCTACTGCATCACCTTGTGCTGTATAATAATAAAGTTAATTTGTAAACTGCTTAGGTGTAGGCAGTATATAAATATTATAAATATCATTCATGGAATAACTCAGGTGGCTGCTCTACTATAATGATGGGTTGCTCTTTATTCTACTGCTGTCACCTCTGTTCTTTGGAAATCTGAATTCATTGTTTGTCACAGACTTTCCTTTCCTTACGCCCAGCTACATCGATTGATTCCCTCTACTAACTGGTTCCTTGGAGCAGATGAGAGTGGGAGCTCATTACCTAATGAGTCATTTGAATATGGACAATTGTGTCAGCATGCTTGGATGAGTAAATGAGAGTGTGAGAAAAGGCTGAACTTAGGGGTTGCAATGCTTTATTGTTGTTCACCGTACTGGTAATATCTTCCTTATGTTTCAGACTGAACTAGGATGGGCTGTTGTTTGGTTTTTATATTTCAATATTGTGTCTTTCAATATTGACATTGCATTTGCATTCAATAAGTGTGATATTTAAAATTAAAAAAAAAAAAAAGATGAGGTAGCAGTTAAAAGTTGACTTTCTATTGTGGCCAGTCTATGATCATTTCCCTGGTTTATTTGGTAATTGCATATTGTGTAAATATTTAAATTACTGGTCTCTGTAGCATGGATACTTTTCCACGCCGCAGCTAGCACCTTCATTTCCTTTCAGCGGAATGGGGGGAGCAGCTGTGACCTTCAGCCATTGCTGTGATGTAAATCACCTCTTTGTGGGAGGGTGTAGATATGTATCTGACATAGTGCAGAACTCAAAAGGTTTTGAGCAAAGTGAAACATTTTTAGAGGCGTGAGTAATTTTGGGTGAGAGCATAGGGCAGGGGTCAGAGGTTAGCTTGGATGGTATTTAGGAGTGCAGGACAGCAGACTTCATGTGTGGCAGGAGCCTTGAACCAAGATTATCTATTGGCAGATGTGTCCGGTTTTAGATGATCTTCTTCAGCTGTCTTCCTTGCATCATTCCCAGCTGTTCCCAGGAAGCAGAGCTCCCCTGTCCTCCAGACAGTTTACTGTCCTCCTTGTATATGACTAGAGCACTAAGCTCAATGCCCCCCCCCCCCCCAGTTTATATTAAAGGCATAGGAATCTGCCTGTCCTGCTTCTCCATCAAGGAAACCTCTCAGGCATATGGCTACCAGACCTAGTATTATATATTGCATGCATTATTACCTTCCAGCTCTAGTCACTTTCCTGTTGAAACAAATATCCAATGTATTGTTCTGTCTTGACAGTTTTTCCCATCCTCTTTCATTTTATCCATATATTCTTATGAGTATGATGTTTGCATGAGCAGGACATCAGCACCTCCATTATAGCCAAGAACTGGGGAAAAGAGGTACAGATCAGGTCAGGTATGGCCTTCTAGAAAAGGCAGTGGATGCTGTTACTGTGGCATAATTTTGATAGGTTTGGGACAGATGTTGTAGGAAAAGGTTGAAAGGACTGGTTTAAAAAAACCCATGGGGGGAACAGGCGATGAAGTGGGTTTGTATAACAAATGTTTTATATATGTTTAACAATTGCCAAGAGAGTTTATTTTGTTATTTCCACCACTGCTGTCATGCTTTTGCTGTGGGTGACTTCCTGAAACTCATCTGCTTCCATTTGTCACCCCCACCCTCTAGTTTAAATACCGAGAAACATAATGTCTGAATTTCTCACTAAGAATCCTGTTTCCTGCCACAGAAAGATGTGCCCATCATTACAGTATAGCTTTTTAAATTTTCCATATGCTACCCTATCCTCCTATGTTTCTAAAAGGAGGATGACAGAGTGATGCATTTGGGGTGAAACTATCCAAAGGAGCTGTATGTGATAGGTGGTGCTAGGCTGATGAGCACAGATCAGGAGAGGGTCCTTGGGGGTGATAGTGTCTAAGAATCTCAAGGGGACAAGTCGATGTAACAAGGTGGTGGCCGAAGCCAGAATGATGCTAGACTACATAAAGAAACATTCACAATATATAGCCTTGTGATATTGTTTTATAAATAGTCTTTGAAGACCTCAGCTACCAGAGTCATGGGGCACTATAGTTTAAGCCGCCACTTCTCCATTCGTCACTGGTCTCCGTAACATATATATTTTATTTTGTTTTTTTGTTCTTTTTTTTTTGTTTGTTTTTATGTTAGACCTATTGGTATTTAACTATATAGACTTTATATATATAAATATAAAGTCTATGGAGAAATACCAACAGTTCTAACATATTCATTGTGGATATCCTGAAAACCTGACTGGCAGTAGAGCCCCAAGGAAAGATTTGGGAACCACTGGAGCATATACATTTAAATCTCATTTTTAAAAAGCCAGGATATACATGCCTAAAACAAAAAAGTGCATATGGCTGGGTGCATGGTCTGGGTATGTTTGGGGTGGAGCAAATAAAAACAGTTTACAGTTTGATGACTTGATATACCACAAACTCCAGCAAGCAGGTTAATGTGGTTTATAATAAGATCACAATACATAAAATTAAAAAGGAAATCAATAAAATAATAGGAAAGGTCTCAAATATACCTACAAAGACTAACAAATGTGAGTGCCCAGTTTCAGAAGGAGAATTCATGTGTGAGGGATTAGGAGAGGTCGCCCCTTTAACCCCTCAGTGTTTCTTGATTCTCCTAGTAGTGATATTGGCTCAGTATACTGGGCTCTGTAACAGCACTGAAAAACATAGATGCATATGTTTCTCAAATGACTAACACACACATGTATGTGCTGGCACATAAACATGTATATAATATCAGCACAGAGAAGTAAGAATAGCAGATCACACATCAAGAGGATAAAATCATTCTCCGCAGAGAAAGATATCACATAAAAGTTGCCCAGTACTAGGCAGTGTTAGGGGTTACTGTTAATGCAATAAGCTCAACTTATACGAACACAATAATTAAAAATATCATATAATAAAAGGACTAAAATGCTCATATAAATCTTAAAACACTCCAAATAAAACATTTCATTTAAAAAGGTTCAAAATGCAGAAGCTATAAATAAGGATAAAAATCAACACTTTTCCAATTTAAATCAATGCAAATCTGTGTGTTTATAAGTTGTGGGTAGTAGTGATTTGGGCTAATTATATCCCATTTTTATTTATTTTTATATGTGGAATTTTTTGTCCCTGGCTACATCCTAGTTTCATAAACTCATATAAACACTCATTTTTCATATTTATTTTTAAAACACATGAAATTGGCATTTATTATTATTTTTTTTTATATTATATATTTTATTAAAGATTTCTCAAATACAAAATAACCAACATTCGGTTGCTCAGTTACATATTTCTTCTACATCAAGCTTATTTAACTCCAACTTTAACCTTCCCTCCCTTCCCTCCCTACCCCGGTGGTGTGTTTGGCTGCTCTTTATACTGTTCATAAAGTGTCCATATTTTGTTGAAAACCAGCATGGACCCTCTTCGCATAGCTGTTAACTTTGACATTTGATAAAGGTGCTCAACTTTCCCAGTTGCTACTTGTAGTGTTGGTGGTTGCACCTGCTTCCAGGCACGAGCCAGTCCAAGTCTTGCCGCCACAAAATATTGAGTCGCCAGTCTATGTTGCCAGCCTGGTACTGCAGCTGGTTTAAAATGCAGTAGGCAATGTTCTGCCTTCCATGGGTATTTTCTTTGTAGAACTTTATCAACCAGCTGCAATACCTCTTTCCAGTACTCTTCTATTTTTCCACATGACCACCAGATGTGGAAGAATGTGCCTCTGTGGCCACACTCCCGCCAACACTGTCCTGATGTTTCCGGGAACATCTTTTGTAGTCGGTCTGGTGTGTAATACCACCCATAAAACATCTTAAAACCATTTTCATTCACCGTTGGTGCTATGGATGGCTTAAGTAAATATTTATATTTACCCTTCCAAACTATTGCGGGATAAGTAGTCTGTAATATCTCTTCCCATCTCTTTTGATATACTACCTGAGGATCAGTCCGTCCCAGCAAAGCCAAGTATATACGGGTTATCCCTCCTTTGCCGCCTCCTCTAGTGATCGCTAGTTCTAGATCTGTTTCAGCTAGGTCTAATTCATCCTGCACTTTCTTCTTAAGGAAGCTGCGCAGGTTGCAATAATAGGTAAGATCTCTCTCTATCAGGCCTTATTCCTCCTGGAGGTCTGCAAAGCAAATCATTTCTCCATCTTTCCATGTTTGCCCTAATGTTCGCAACCCTGCTTGGGCCCATTTGTCAAATATCTTCTCCGATCTCCCCAATGAAAACCCTTTTGCCCAACGTATTGCTGTTTGCCGATAATACACCCTTTCCGGGAATAGACGCCTCCTCAATTGGTACCAAGTCCACAGAGGATGCCTCAATCCAATGGGCATTGTTTTAATTATGGGCACCAGTTCCTCTTTCGGTATCCACAAGATATCTTCTATTTCTCGCCTGCCCAACCATGCTCTTTCCCAGTGAAGCCATTTCTTAGATGCCCCAGGTGACCACTCTGCCAAGACCCGAATCTGGGCCGCTTGATAATATAGGTAGAAGTTAGGGACTCCCATACCTCCTCTCTCCCATGTTTGAAACATCATAGATCGCCTTACTCGTGGTGGGCGTTTCCTCCAGATATATGCAAACATTTTGCGATTAAGCTTTGTAAAGAAGCTTGTGGGAATTGGGATCGGAATTGCCATAAATAAGTATAGCAATTTCGGAAGCAGCATCATTTTGATAGCGTGTATGCGCCCTTGCCAAGATATGTTAAGTCCTTCCCATCTGTCTAGCTCCTGAAAAAGTTCTTCTGCTTTCTGGGGGAAGTTAGCTGCATATAGCCCCTCTAGCTGTGGGGTTATCTGTATGCCCAAATATTTAATAGCCTTCTTCGCCCATACAAAGGGAAACTCAGTCCTAAGGGCCGCTAATTCTTTGGAGGGCACTGTGAGATTCAGAAAGGTGGACTTTTCCAAGTTCGGTTTAAACCATGATAGTTTCCCATATTGCGTGAGATGTTCTATTACCCTTTTTATAGATGTTTCTGGCTTCGCAATTGTGAGTAATATATCATCGGCAAACAGCATAAGTTTATGTTCTCTCCACCCTCTCACCACTCCCTTCACCGCCCCATCTTTCCTAAGCATGCAGGCTAGCGGTTCCAGGGACAGAGCGAAAAGCAGTGGAGATATCGCGCATCCCTGTCTGGTCCCACGTTGAAGCTTAAATGTTCTTGTATAAGACCCATTAATTTTTAATGTTGCTAGTGGACATGAAATTGGCATTTATTAAGGATTTTTTTTGTTTTTATTTTTTAAAGTTTAAATTTGGAATTGTGATGTCAGCACTCCTTAGAGTATATAAGCTTGATGACTTACAGGATAGTCAGATCCTGATGCTTGACACTGGATACTGCCAGTGTCAAGACTGACTTGCTGCTGGGTGAGTTGTTGCTCTTTTTTTATTCCAGATTAAACACATCACCACAGTTACTATTATTGACTGGATTAATTTTATTTTACCCTATTTATAGCTTTTGAACCTTTTTTAAAGATTATTTTTATGTAATCATTTGATCTCCACTGGGTATGTATTTTTAATTTGCAGTGTTTTAAGATTTATATGTGTATTTTAGTCCTGTTATTATATGAATGTATTTGTAGTTAAATGTGTTCTGAGTTGATATTATTGTAGTAACAGTAACTCCTAATGCATCCCATTGGTGGGTGAAATGTGATCATGCCGGAAATAGTTTATGTGAGATCTTTCCCTGAGAACAAATTATTTATCCTTTTGATGTGTGATCTGCTCTTCTTACTTCTCTGCGTGATATCTACAGATTACTGGTGTCTTGGTTTTTACTATGTAATATTGGCACATATTTGTTTTTGTAGCTTGTTGATTATTTTAGACATTTATAAATGTAAAATGGATGCTCCTTCTGCACAGAACCAGCTCGTATGTCGGCAGATACTGTTCTAAAATTCTAGTAGAACATAAGACGCCGCAACCTGGATGTCTCAGTTCTGATTTGTATGTCCTTTCTAAAGTATCACTTAAAATAATAAATTGATTCAATCTTGTAAAATTAAAATATATAGTGCCATATAATCAATTTATAGAAAATTGAAATGAATTCAGAAAGAACGTTTTGCTTGCTTTTTTTTCCACCGTGTTTGAGCTAAAATGCTAACATTATTGCAGACTGCTGCAGTTTCTTGTGTATATTGTAAATCATCTCTAATAGTGCAACTAAAATCAAAGAAATAAAGAATTACTAATAATAACCCAATATACATAGAATTATACTACGCAAACAACTGATTACCAAATTCATGGAAAAAGATGCCATGGCCTTAAGCCAAAATTATTCTCCCTTTCTGTTATTAAGAGGCCAGAGTTACTCTACACTGCCTAACAATACATCTTTTTCATACACTATTATACAATAATGTATTTTAAAAAAAGTCATTTGAAAAATCGATAGAAGTAAACAAAGGTTCTGTTATAGACTTTCATTGTAAGTCCTCTGGGGCAGGGAATACCTGCTTTTCCCTAAGCAGTGCTCACTTTGAGCCAGGGTTTGGGAAGGCAAGTAATTCAATCTAAAGTCCAAATTACGTCAGTCTCCTTTCCTGCAGTAGTATTGCGCTATCATTGTGTCTTGATTCTTATTTTTTGGATTTATAATGGTAGAAATGTTAAATAGTAGTAGTAGTAGTACTTTTCAGTAAAGTAGAATCTCCTACAGATTTACACATGCAGCTTTCTCTGGGATGTAATATTCTAGCTTTTATATGGGCAGCTGCATGGAATTTGAGCATAAGCATGTGAATATGGCACATCCCCTGGTGTGTTCAGTAGCTGTAGAGTTCTTTGATATGTGGATTCTTTAGCAGAATGGTTGGAATTCTGTGCCCTCTCTTGCATCTGTGTAATCATTCAAATGAATCTGCCAAGATCTCTAAAACCTGCCCACGCCATTATTCATCTTTAGTGAAGGTCACCTGAAAAATGCTTTAGGGCAGTGGTTCCCAAACCTGGTCCTGGAGGCACCCCAGCCAGTCAGGTTTTCGAGATATCCACAATGAATATTCGTGAGAGAGATTTACATGCAGTGGAGGCAGTGCATGCAAATCTCTCTCTTGAATATTCATTGTAGATATCCTGAAATCCTGACTGGCCGGGGTGCCTCCAGGACTAGGTTTGGGAGCCGCTGCTCTAGGGTTCAGTTGTTATCTGTCAAGTGCTTGGATCTGCTTCAGAAACTCATAGGCTTTTGAAGAGCTTCCCAGATTCGTTCTGGGAATCCAGTAGCCAGTCGGGGGTTTATGAAGAAGCGTTTTGCATCCCTGGAGATTATGGAGAGGCAGAAAAGGCCTTCTCTGCTGGTCAGTTTCGACGCAGAGAAGGCCTTTGATCGTGTTGTTTGGAATTTTATGTTTACAGTAATGGAAAAGGTTGGGGTGGACGGTCATTTTCATACTGCAGTAAGGGCACTCTATTCCAACCCGCAGGCATTCATGTGGGTCAATGGGGAACAATCGGCATTATTTAAGATCAGAAGAGGCACCCGGCAAGGGTGTCCCTTGTCCCCGTTGTTGTTTGTGCTCACTCTGGACCCATTGATTAGGGAAATCGTGTCCCACCCCGAGGTGGAGGGGGTGCGGTGGGGCTCCTCCATGTTTAAAGTGTCTGCATTTGCAGACGACATATTAGTACATCTTACTCACCCCGGTCGATCGTTACGTGCTCTGCTGGAACTGTTTCAGGAGTATGGCGACTTTGCAGGGCTCAAAATAAATTACTCTAAATCGCTGGCACTGACAGCTCATGCAAGTGTAAAGACAGAATGGGGGGCTGGATTCCCGCTCAAGTGGGCTTCGGTTTTCATTCGGTATTTGGGGGTGAAGATTTCTATGAGAACCTCCATGCTGTATCAACTAAATTTCACTAATCTGCTAGATAAAATGAAGGGTAGACTGAATAGGTGGGGGACTCTACCACTTACACTGCATGGGCGGATACATCTATTTCGCATGGTTGAATTTCCGAGGTGGCTATATACATTCCAGGTGCTGCCCTTGCGGTTTAAATGCAAAGATCTCAATCAGTTGTACCGACATCTGAGGAGGTTTGTGTGGAGAAATGCGAAGCCGAAAATTCCACTGACATTACTCATGGGTCCATGGAGGGAGGGAGGCATGGGCCTTCCAAATGTCCGCAGATATAATCAGGCCTGTCTGTTGAGACACTTGGGGGACTGGTTGTTAGGGAGGCAAGATTACACACCACGGAGAATGGAGTATGATTTTTTTTTAAGCCATTCCACCCGCATTATCTATTGCACGGGGATAGGAGAGTGATACCGGCCTATATTCGTCACAGTATACTTTTGGGACCCTTAAGGGAGGTGTGGAGAGATTTGAATAAGACATGGGGCTTGGAGGCAGATGTCTCGGATTTATTGCCATTGCAGGATAACCCACAATTTGTCCCTGGTACAGAGAACAAAATATTTCATAGATGGGCGACACTGGGGATTACGAGACTGGAGCACGTATTAGATGCAAGGGGGAAGATCCTATCTTTGGGAGCTTTGGGAGTAGGTATAAGTATGAACCATATATTTGCATACCATCAGCTAGCTCACTACGTCCGGTCTTTGGACCAAAGTAAATTGGGGAGTGGTCACGGGCGTAGGCTTAGGGCCTTTTTTGGGATGATCACAGGAGACAGGCTGTCAGTTTCAAGCTTGCAAAGAGCCATAGGGGAGCTGGAAGGAGAGAGGGACACGTCCGCTATTTGTCAAAGATGGGCAGGGGACCTGGGGCAACCACATTTACAGTTAGATTTCCGTAAACTGATAGCACGTGTCCCTCAGATATCAGTAAATGCAGGCCTTCGGGAGTGCCAATACAGGATCGTGTATAGAGCATATATGGCCAAAAGTCAACTGTTCAAATTTGGGGGGGTTACGGACCCGCTATGTATGAAATGTGAGCAGGGGGAGGGTACGTTGGTGCATTCTCTTTGGGCATGCCATAAGATTCAGGCTTTTTGGAAGCAGTTAATCCAATATCTTGAATCTTTGGTGCATCTTCGGATTCCATTTTCGCCTCAGGGGATATTACTGGACAAATATGAAGTATTTAGGCTTCACGGTAAGGGGACCCAGCAGCTCATTCGCAAAGCAAGCCTGGTCGGGAAAAAGATCATAATGGGCGTCTGGACGAACGAGTCTCCACCAGATTTCTGGCATTGGAGGAACAAGTTCCATGACCTTCTCTTAATGGAGCGCAGGGGAGTAGGGTTTTCCCCCAAGAGGCGGAAAGCATTTCTGGCAGTTTGGGAACCCTACATACAATCACTGTCACCAAAAGCTCGCAGTTTAATATTCAATAAGCTCTGAAAGGGGAACTCAGTAGGCACACACATGGGAGAGGAGGGACATAGGGGGACATACAAGGTTGGTCAATAACCAAGTATGTGTTAAGACAGCAGTATAGGGCTCTCATGTAATATGTTGTAAACCGGTACCCTCGGGCGGCATTTCATTTGGAATAGATATAAGTCAGAAAAGGGTACAGGAAGGCATAGAGGGAGGGGGGGAGGGGAGCAATCATAGGAGGAAGGTACTCAATGGTTAGATATTGCAGTGTTAGTTGAGGGTTATTTGCGGTATGTTTTATGATGTAACACAAAGTGTAGTTCTGGTTTCTGCAACTTATAAACTGAGTCAGACATATATAAGAAGTTGTGATTTGTAAGAGGGAAGATGGGGGGGAGGGGGGAGAAAATAGAAGAAAAGTTTGATGGTAGACAGTTTCTTTCTGTTTAAGAAGATCACGCATCTACATCTTGTATTATAAATTTGCTTGTTAGTTGGAAATGTGTGCTTATTTACTATCAATAAAAAACGTTGGAACATGAAGAAGCGTTTTATCACCTCTGGCATATTAATTCTCTCTTGCACAGTTTGTTGCTGTGTCCTGCCCCCCCCCCCCCCCCCCAAATACTTGTGTCAAAGTGTTCTGGTGCACCCTTTAAGGGAGGTGTGATGGAGTCTGGTCATTCTGGGAGGGAATTCTGAGACTTCCAGTCAGATCCCTATTCAGGGTAATTAGTTTTTTTCCCAAGGGTTGAGAATGCTAGCTTTCGGCATTGGGCTACAAATGATGTACTATTATTGCAGCGTGTTTTAGGGGATGGAGGTGTGATGCTGTCCTGGGCGGCTCTGTGAGACAGACGAGTAGTTGAACCGTGGAATTATCTGGCATACAGGCAATTGCATCATTATATTAGCTCCATTGACTTTACAGAGTTGGCTTTCCCTTTGGATACTCGTTTGCAGGAATTTTTCGATAGGTTTCAGGATGGCGACCTGTCGGTTTCTTCTCTTCATAGAGGATTACAGCTGCTTTCTCTCATTAGAGATCATGAAGACCTAATTTCTAAGTGGGCTTGGGATTTGCATCTTCTTCCGGAATCTTTAGATCTCCGTAAACTGATTAAGCAGATACTAGAGATCTCCGTTAGTGCTGAAATGAGAGAATGTCAGTTTTGCATTTTGCATCGTGCATACTTTACACAAGAATGAGTTTTCAAGACGGGGGATTGATAAGCCTATCTGTTGGAAGTGTAAATGTGACACTAACTCTTTTTTCCATTCTTTTTGGAGTCGCCCATAGGTTAAGCTATTTTTGAAGGTACTCCTGCATTATTTAGAGGGTCTCTTTGGACACTCTCTTCCTCTTTCGCTGGCAGGATTGCTTTTGTACAAGTTTGAAGCCTTTTGAGTCATGAATTATTATCATAGTTTCCTTCTTAGAAAGCAGAAGATTTGGGCAAATGTATAATTCTGGACGTATGGATCAATGATAGTGTCCTGTCCTTTTGGGCTTGGTGGAATCGACTGCATGCACTGATGTCACTGGAACAGCGGCTAGGTAAATACTCTCCTAAGCGGAAAAAACCTTTTCTGGTGGTCTGGGATGTCTGTGTTCAATATTTATCTCATAGAGCCCAGAGTGTGATTCTTCGTTTTGATTCCTTTTCCCCCTTCCTTTCTCTGCTTTTTTATTCATTTTCTTTTTAAAGGGGGGGGGGGGGGCGTTGTCCTACTTGCACATGCCCTGGGATTGAGGTGGCAGTTTTTATTCCTTTGAGCCCCTTTTTTTTCTCTGTCTCTCTTTCCCCTCCCTGTTTATGAGTCTGGGTCTGATAGTGGGTTAACGTTTGTTATCTCGTATAGTTAACAGAAGAGATCAGGGTTCACCCTTCTGTTTTTCTCTTTTGGCCTTGTTTTAATCCTTTTTTTTCTCCCTCATGAGATGGCCCTTGATACCAACTTTGTCTAAAGCTGAGGGGGAGGGGAAGGAACAGGGAAAAGACAGACAACAAAAATGTCTTTTTCTTTCTTTCTTTTCTGGGAGTTGGGGATGGTCTGGGAGAGTTTATAGATTATGACATCTGGAATGTATGGATGTTAGAATTCTGTGATTGTTTATTGTGACTGTTTCAACACATGCAGTTGGGTGGAGGGTGGTTCAGGGGAGCCCTGCTTTTGTAAACATTGAACAACTCATATGTATGTTGTTTCAACATAAGATATCCAGAATGAATATGCATGAGAGAAATTGGAATATACTATGGCTGCATGGAACCTAATCTGATTGGCAATGAGGTCCCCAGGACAAATTTAGGTAGTACTGGTCTATTAGAAAGTGGTGTTGGGAGGCAGATACACAGAAAAGGATGGGTAGCTTAGCCATTGTAACGTGGCATTGGCAGGAGGGGTGGCTTCATCTGCAGAGGATTGCATTAATATTCTCTATTCCAGTGTTTTTAATATCTATTTCTGTAACTCTTTGGGGAATGTAGTGGGCAGGGAGCTTGTGATAAAGGGCTGCCAGAAATTCCTCATTGTCCAGAGAACGCACAGCTGTCATTCCAGCCTTGCTGAACTAGTCAGAGGCTATTTTTATACCTCACTCCCAGCACTTGAATTCTGGATGGGCAGTGTGTCTGTCCAGAGATTTCTTGATTAGCAGCAGTGTGTCTGGATACGAGAGGTAAGCTTTGTGTGCTGCAGATACTGCCTGTGGAGTTAACACCAAACTGCTTCTTTTTCTTCCCCTTCTTCCTTATTTCTCACTGTCTTTCCTCCTCTTCTCAGCCTTTTCCATCCTTATCTCTTTACCTTGCATCTTTTATAGCTGGAGAGAGAGGGGCCTGTATTTTCTTTTGAAGCCCTAGTGTTTGGGGGGAGGGGCGAGGGGTCTAGTATAATATGACTGAAGGTTAGCTCTCTGAATTAAGATAATTAAAAAGCTCACATGGGTTTCAATCCCCTGGAAGAATAGGCTTGGGGCTCTCTGAGAAGGCATCAGAGACACAGGGACCATCCAGAGAGATAAGGAGCAGTAGGGTTGGAAACTGCTATCTCTCGATATAGTATAAGGAGAACAAGTAAAGCTGCTCCTTGTTCTTCTCAGAAGACTACACTAAATGTCTGCTAATATATTTGCAGTGAGAGATGAAACCCTTGTTGGGCTAGCAAGCATGTTCACTCTGCCTAAGATCTGGAAGGTAGCAAATATGCTGTCAATTTATGGAAAGGGCTCCTGGAGTGATCCAGGTAACCACAGACCAGTAATCCTGATGGTGCCGTGTTAAGAACAAAATTTCAGGATGTATTATTAAATATGGCTTAATGGGGAAGAGCCAGAATTCCTTAGGAAGAAAAAAAACAACTGATTTACTGTTGGAATTCTTTGAGTGAAATTAGTATATGGATTTTGGATTTTCAAAAAGGTGTTTGACAAAGCTCCTCATGAGAGACAGGAGATTAAAGTGTCATGGGATAGGATGCAAGTGTTCTGCTGTAGACTGGAAACTGGTTAAAAGATAGGAAATAGTAGCACTAAATGGTCATTGGTTGCAATAAAGATAAGCAGCGGAGTGTCCAGGACTCTGTACTGAGACCAAGGAAGAATGAGGTGATGAAAGATATTTGAGGTTTGATGTTACTTATAAATGACTTTCCTCAAATGAAAGTTTCACCCAAAATAGGGTGGTTGGTTGTTTGGGTTTTTTGTTTTTGTTTTTAATGTATAATATTATTCAGAATAGTAAAAACAGGAGCAGATTGTGAGGAACTGCAGAAGAACCTTTCCAGATTAGAGAACAGAACATTTAAAACTTAAATCTAAAATTTTAAACTGTCTGATCTTCAAGGCCAGAGCACTTGAAGAACAAGATCTCCCACTACACACCTCCAAGGTCACTAAGGGCCTTCCAAGGAGTATGCCTAACCACACCCTCGCCAAAGGAAATCACAGCAACCAGCCTTCTTCAGAGTAGCCCCTGCACTCTGGAATGCACGCCCTGAAAGGCTTTGCTTAACACAAGACTATTTCTACTTCAGGAAGTAACTGAAAGCCCCTAATGAAATAAGCAACTAACTAGATAGTGATACAGACAGGGACAAATACTGGCTGCCTGTACTATAAGCAGGACTTCCTTATCCTCTCCTCTATTCAGCTGGCAGTGCTCAGCATTTTACTGACTGCTGTTGGCATTGTGCTCAGAAATTCAATACCAGGTCATGTGCACCTGGCTACATCTTAGTCGGTTAAGTACGATATTCAGCACTTTAGCAGGCTATGGGGAGTCACATAAACATGACTTTCATGCGGTCCTATTTATGCGGTTACCTTGACCAGTTAAGTGCTGAATATCGGCAGTTAATTGGCCAAGTGCTGACTCCGTCCCTGGAACACCCCAAAATTGCTGGTTTTCACACAGGTGCTAACCAGTGAAGTGCCTCTGAAAATGATCGGTTAGCCCAAACAGGTGATTTAACCGTCCAGGAGCCATTTCTGACCAGTTAAATCGCTTTGATTATCGACCCACTCCTGATACTCTTATCTGTTTCTGTGTCCACCTCTGCTTACGCCCTATGTTATATGTTATGATGTTTTAATGTATATCATGTTTATGTTGTAAGTAGCATACTGTGCCATAATGTGTAGTACTGTTTGAATATTTCTACTGCTGTAATTGTCTATTGCCTGTGTCTGGCTTATTCTTGCTGTATGCTGCTTTGGATTAATTTCTTCAAAAAGATGGTAAATATATGCTAATAAGTAAATAACATCTACGTGGTAAATTATATTTAATGTGAAAAAAATCCAATGTGATGTGCAGGTAGAAAATGCTGATTGTGGAGTTATGAGTCACTACCCAAGAAAAAGATCTCAGAATCTGCGCACAATAGGTTGAAATCCTCTGGTCAGTGTGCTGCAGCTGCAGTAAAGCAAACAGTATTAGAAATTATTAGGAAAAGAATGCAGGATGAAACAAAGAACATCATAATGCCTTTATATCACTCCGTGGTGTTGACCGTTCATTGAGCGCATTATGTGTAGTTCTGGTTGTTTCATCTCAAAAAAGATATAGCAGAATAAGAAAAGTACAGACAAGGGCAACCAAAATGATCAAGAGGATGAAACAGTTCCCCTATGAGGAAAGGCTAAAACCAATTAAGGCTCTTCAACTTGGAGAAGACTTGAGAGTGGTCTATAAAATGATAAATGGGGTGGAATATATTCATGGGAAACCCTTTCAAATCATATTAGATGTGAGTGGAGTGTGGCGGTAAGTGCAAGAGGGGTGGCAGTGTCTGCAGGCACTGAAGGGATGGGGAGGAAGTTTCATCAGGGTGTCTTTCCCAGTCCATTAGAGCTGCACAGGTCCTGCTGTGACCCTGTTTCCCTTGCTTGGGTTTCTAGGCAGCTGGAAGGGGGGGGAGGACAAAGAGCATTTACAAAAAAAGCAAGACAATAGATTATGACAGACTGAAAGAAAAGTCAGCAGATATTTTTATCCATAGCCAGGTTGGGCAATTTCTAAGCAGTTCATCTACCCAGGTCAGTGGTTTTTGGAAATTGCCCAAATTTTTCTATATATAAAACAAAATTTGCAAATTGTGTTTTTACAGGATGTTTTTGGGAGGGGTGGTGTTAGTGATGGTTGAGTATAATTACCAAAATTTCATGGGGTGGGGGACTGTTACCAAGTGGAGGTACAGAGCTGAAGATTCTGCCAGGTACTTGTGACCTGGATTGGCCACTGTTGGACACAGGATTCTGGGCTGGTTAGTACCATTGGCCTGACCCAATATAGCTATTCTTACATTCTTATCTATCTAGTACACTTGCACTGGCTCTGCGTGCAGGATGCTGGGGATAGAGATGCTGAAAGACAGGGAGAGTGAGACCTCATCAGCCTTGCAGAGAGGGAAGGGTGGAACTAGATAAAAGGGAAGACATTGCAGAGCAGGGGATGCAATAAGAGGAGTAAAAAGGGGAGATGTCTTAAAGTAGAGGGGAAGAGAGATAAATGTTACAGGGCTGAGATTGGGGTGAAGGTAAGGAGAGACAGAACATAAGAGTTGCACACCAGGTCTGGCTAATGGTTCATCTGGCCTAGTATCTTGTTTCTGAAAGTGGCCAGTCCAGGTCCCAAGCACCTGGCATGATCTCAAAAAGTAGCTAGAGTCTATGATACTTACCCACTCCCAGGAATAAGCAGTGGCTTTACCCAGTTATGCCTTAAAGGTTTATGAACGTTTACATAGTAACATAGTACGGTCCGTCCAGTTTACATAGTAAATAGTACAGTCCGTCCAGTCTGCCCAACAAGATAAACTCATTTTACATGGTATATATATATATATATATATATATATATATGAATTTGATTTGTTTTTGCCTTTCTCAGATCACAGATCACAAAAGTCTGCCCAGCACTGTTCTTAAACTTATTCAGTTACGATTAGGGCGTAGACTATATAAGTCTGCCCAGCACTGGTCTTGCTTCCCAATTACCGGCATTGCCAACCAATCTAGTTGGAAAGATTCAGCTTCAGAAGTTGGAGAACAAGGCCAATGCTGGCCAGACATCCACAGTCATAGAATGTAGTAAAGGCTGTGAGTATTTTGGGCTGGGGGGAATAACCTTATTTTCCCTTTCAGTCAGGTAGTTATGCTGGCTTCTTTTGATTTGCTCCTTGAGTGACTCTTTGTGAATCTTTCTGAGATTGTGTGGTCTTTTTGCGACTACGTTTGCCTCTTTTGTCTCCCGACTTTCTTTACTCTTTGTGATTTCACTTGTAGTTTATTCTGACTCTGCTTCTTCTTCATTTGTGCTCTTTTCTCTCCCCTCTTATCACTAGGTCTTTCTCTCTATATAGCTCTCTTTCTCTTCCCCCCCACACCCCACAGGCTCTCTTTCTGTGGCTTGAGCCCTTGAGAACATTGGGTACCAGTGTCTTTCTTTCTTCAGAAAGTGGTCATTCCTTAGTATTACTAGTCTATGCTCCTTATTCTTCTAGGACCTGTCTGGGATTTTGCAGGCACTTCATTCCTCGAGAAGGTTGACAGGGCAGTCTACGTAGTAACTGCCTCTGCGTGATAGGGAGAGAGTGCTTAGTTCCGGAGCTCTCTTGTACATCTATTCGGTATTTTGACAGGTCTTCTCCTGCTGTCTTGGTGCACAGTTTCTTCCTTATGTGCTGAAAGGATTCAGGTCTCCAGTTGACAGGAATGTTCTTTGGTGACTCTGTTGAGGTGTATTCTAGGTTTCGGTATTCTAGTGCTCAGATCAGCTCATGAGTTGGACAGAATTGCATCTGGTTGCTCTTTTAGTGGCCCACCTGGCAGGAACTGACTTCGGGTGTTTTGACCATCGTTACGTGTTTGATATAGTTGTACAGATGTCCAAGTTCATCGGGTCTCAGGTTTCATTTACTGAGATCTGGCAGTAGTTGTAGTTTGGTTCCTCCCAAGGTTTACTGCTCTGGTACTTCCCATCAGTCATTCTGGGCCAGTCCGGAGGGACGCTAAGGAAGGAGAAATTAGGTCCTGCCTGCTTATTTGCTTTCCTTTAGTCCCTCCGGACTGACAAAGATCCCTCCCTGTTCAATATCTGATTTGTTCTTGGAGATGGTTTTGTACTGGTATTACTTTCATTCGCTCTTGTCTTTGTGGGGAGCTGTTAGATTAAACAAAAAAAATTATCTATATTTATGGATATGTCTATATTCGCAAAGAGACCAATTATTCAACCGTTTTTATGCAGTTGCACATAGGCACATTACTGATGTTGCTGATTCATTTTGGAGTAGTCAAAATATTTTGACAGTGGCCAGTAAGATCTCTTTGTTGGTAGGGGGCTGTATGAACCGACTGGCACACAGATGTTTAGTGTCTCTTTCCTTTTCCTTTGCTATGCGAATACTGAGGTTTCCAAGGAGCTGAGCACAGCTCTGTTTGGCTGCCTTGAAATCAGTCTTCTCAGTCTGCACCTGCTGGTAGGCGTGCACAACCCATCAGTCATTCTGGGACAGTCCACAGGGATTAAAGGAAATCAAATTATTAGGTAGGACCTAATTTCTCCATAGTTACTCCAGCACCTTTTGCACAGCAGCTGGGAGCCACTATCAAGGCCAGGTGAAGGAAACAGGCAAGACCCACCTGACCAATGATACTCACCAACCCATCAGATGATTACTGGTGTTACATATAACAATGAAAGCATTTCCACACCAACAAGACTTGAGATGAACTGAACCAAGAACTTCAGGATCGCCTCCCCTGTTCTCCCTAACCTGAGCAGGAGTCCTCCACCTACAGTCCTGATAGAAGTGCTGTTTCACTATCACATTTTCAAAAGTGAAAGATAGGCAAACTCTGCATTACTCCAGGGAACCTGCTATCTTTAGCATTTGAAAACACAGTATGGAGGCACCACCCCCCACCGTCAGCAATGCAGTTGGAGGACTGCTGTTCAGCTTAGAGGGAACCGTGATCACCTCCTTCCCTCTTTTAACTTTTTCTGTGTCCTCCACCTCTATCCTGTTCCACTTTCCTTGATCTCTGTGGCACTCTTTCTCTGACCCTCACCCTCCTCCCTGCCATTCCCTTTTGCTTCCATCCTCACTCTTTCCTTTACTTACTGTTTAGTCCCTTAATCTTTCTCACTAGGGCTAATGCAGATAAGTGTACACCTTACATAGAAAAGAGTTTTGTGCAAGAGCTGTGTACAGAGCTTTATGTAGACAGTGCACAGCTCATTTAAATCTCATGGTAATGATAATAATACCTTTCAGCACAGATACAGAGGAGTGGTCAGACCAGACTGCTTAGCACACAAGGTTTTCTAACGCTAGAATTTGAATATAGGCTTTGAAAAGGAGTAAAAAAGGATTTTGTGCTTGGTTTTCGTTTTTCCTCCTTACCTCAAATATACTGGTCCAGCAACTTTTTTTTGGCTTTTTGAAGAGGAGGAACTGGGGGGGGGGGGGAGGTTATTCTGGAACAAAGAAATGAGCTGTACAGTTTTGTATCAACACCTGGAGTTGCATGCACACATATCTGCACATATGCCCCTCTGTATTTTAAAAATTCTTGTATGCACAGAATAGCTTTCTAGTGCATGCACCCATACAAGCACATATGCAACTCCAGGCACTAGTACCGTTTTGTTGTGTGTTAAATACGGCTGCTGCTAGTACAGACCCATGTGTGCATGCATCTTGCATACTCCCATCCATATTAGTGCATGTTTTTTGCGAACAGCGTATTACCATGTAGTTTGCTTACTTCATTGGGGTGAACCTTTTTAAACATACAAGTTAGGAAACACTGCTGAACTTTAGTGCCCCTTTGCTGCCCCCATTTGCTCATTTTCTCTGTGTTCAGGATCAACAACTCTAGGAGGGAGTCAAGGCATTCTGCTCTCAAATGTTGCTCGCTGTTCTTCCCCACAGCCAGTTTGCTATTTGCTTCAGGTAATAGCCAACAGAATGAGGGGAAAGGCAGAGAAAGCAGTGTTGTACCTAGGGTACCCTTCCTAAATATGCGGTTCCCTCTTACTCGGTGGTGGCATAGTTGAGCTTGTGACTTTGTCACCAGTGGTTAGCTGGTAGGTTGACATTTTGTGTCCTGACATGTATTATGACAGTAGTATACCCTGAAGTGAGAGGGATTCTATAGCAGTGATTCCCAACTCTGTTTTGGAGGAACATCAAATCAGTTTGGTGTTCAGGATATACATAATGAATGTGTGTAAGCTGTATTTGCATACATTGGTGATTTTTATTATGGCAATCCTGAAAGCCTGATTGGCAAAGTGTACCTCATTGAGGTATAATAATAAGAAGCAGCGGGGTGGCATACAATACCATATGGAGAGGATATAGGTTGGGCCTTGTTGCACTCCATAATAGTCTTCCCTGAAGTCTGAGGGTGACCTCGTTTTTAGTGCCTGTTCAATTAATGGTGGAAGTTGATTTTCTTACTGCTTTTTATTTATACTTTTATCCTTGCTGTCTTTTTATTTCTCTTCTTTTGATGTCTGTTGCTGTCTCTGATCCCTGGGGTGTTGCCCTCAGGTGTTGCCCTGTGATACAAACTCTTCATTGATGGCCAGTGACTGTATGACGATACAGGACCACCCAGATTCTGGGAAATTTCAAAGCCAGGGAGAAGCAGTCCCTCACGCTGTAATAGCTAGTAGTGTAATGGAGTCTCCACCACTAGGTGACTCCATGTATCATGCTGTCGGTCAGGAGGAAAGCACCATTAACCTTCCCATTGGTCCAGCTCAGTATCCTTCACCAGAGGAGCAAACAGCAAGGACATTGGAACCCGTTCCACAGGGGCAGCACCATCAAGAGGAGGAGGAGGAGCCTCTGGTTGACTCTCAGTCTATAGTCTTCAATGAGAACCCGTTTGTGGTGGCAAATCGCAAAGTCAAGGGCAAGAGGGGAACCCAACTGGGAGGCCCACCAACTGGCTATGGCAGGAATGGGGTGCTGAAGACCACCTTATTCTCCAAGGCAAGCTGCACCCTTTTGCTGTGTGTGTATGTCTGGTATTCTGTATGTGAAGCATGCCTAGACACTTGTAACTCAATTTCAATGGAATGTGGTGCGTGTTCCCACTAACCACAACAAGAATGGCATGGCCTGGTTTGTTCTGCTGGCCCCTCCCTCACCACAAGCTATTTCCTAGGGCTGCTTCCACTCCAGAAACGCTTTCCCATGGAGAGTCGTAAGGGCTAGACTACTCTAGTAGTAAAACCTAGATCATTTTTTACACTTTAGCTTAGTGTTTGGAACATTATTAAGTACTATGTCATCTCCATTTATCCTGACCGAGTAAACAATTTGAGAGCTGATGTGAAGTAGCGAATTCTTGTATGAATCATAACCATGTTAATAAGTACTGATCAGGTGGCATTAAGAACTTAAAACTAAGCAAGACTAAAAATTTTCTGAACTCAACAAATACATGTCCAGTCTCCCAGCATGGTACAAAGGGAACGTTGACTCGCTGTTTCAGCATGCTGTTTGATGTCTTGGTGCTTGCGTTGACCTAGCTGCCCAGCACTTCTCTTACTTCTCTGAGTCAGTTCTGGTGTTTGGAGACACTATTCCCTCTGAGCCAATACTTACTAAGTATGCCAGCAAGGTGATAGGAGACATTCTCCTTTGATTAGCTCTGACCCTGTCCCACTGTGGTATTAAGGAGCATGCTTTTCTCTTGAGCAAGTACTTGACCCAGCATGATGTTGTGAACCACATTTCCCTCTGAGCCATTACTGATCCAGAGTCCCAGAATAGGGGTACCTACACAATCTTTAATATGTTCTCATCTGCTTAATCTGTCTTAAAATACTTGATTCTGGGGGAGGGGGGGGGGTCAGTGTCTCCACTTTCTATAATTGTGCAATAAATGTGAGCAGTGACATCTCCTCTGTTCATTAAATTCAGCACAGTCCACAAATCTAAAGCATGCACAAGTGTGTATATAAAGTTCCAGAATTCCAAGATTTGTGCCATGGACCTGTTGTCATCTTCCAAGAGGCTCTATCCTTCCCTTTCAGTGCAAGACCATACCATGCATGGTGTGCTGTGTCCACTCATGTTTCATGCTTCTTTGACCTAGGCTACCTTTCAGAGAGTCGTGGGTTGTAATGCTTCTTAGCTGTAAAAGCTATGTATGAGATAAGGATCAGAACTGCAGTGCCACTTAAAATAATTACATAGTAACATAGTAAATGACGGCAGAAAAAGACCTGCATGGTCCATCCAGTCTGCCCAACAAGACAAACTCATATGTGCTACTTTTTGAGCATTGTCTTGAGTTGTTTAGACCCACTAGATTCCTGTTCAGACCTTATTGGAATGGCTGGCTGTAGCACAGGTAGTCTTACTGCACTGTGGAGTGTGGCTTTATCTGTAGGGAGCCCTGTAGGGACTATATGATTCTAATATTTTGTTATAGTACTGGGGAGTACTGCAGGGAGTTGGGGCCCTCATGTAGGGCTGTAGTATGTGGGGGAGGGGCAGGTAGTGTGGGGCCACTACATAGGGCTATAGTAGAGGGAAAAACTGTAGGGAGTGCGAGACCTTCATGCGGGGTTATAGAACAGGAGAGAACTGCAGGCAGTGTGTGAACCATCACACAGGGCTATAGACGGGAGAATTGCAGGCAGCATGGGAACCTCAGGGCTATAGACAGGGTAGAACTGCAGACAGCGTGGGACCCTTACCAAGGGCTATAGAACATTGGAGAACTGCAGGGAGTGTGGGACCCTCACCAAGGGCTATAGAACATTGGAGAACTGCAGGGAGTGTGGGACCCTCACCCAGGGCTATAGAACAAGGGAGAACTGCATACAGCATGGGGCCCTCACCCAGGGCTATAGAACAGGGGAGAACTGCAGGCAGCGTGGGAAGCATCACACAAAGCTATAGACAGGGGAGAACTGTAGGCAGCATGGGACCCTCACCCAGGGTTATAGAACAGGAGAGAACTGCAGACACTGAGGGGCCCTCAGCCAGGGCTACAGAACAGGGGAGAACTGCAGACACTGAGGGGCCCTCAGCCAGGGCTATAGAACAGGGGAGAACTGCAGACAGCATGGAGCCCTCACTCAGGACTATAGAACAGGGGAGAACTGCAGGCAGCATGGGAACCACCACACAAGGCTATAGACAGGGGAGAACTGTAGGCAGCATGGGAACCATCACACAAGGCTATAGACAGGGGAGAACTGCAGGCAGCATGGAGCCCTCACTCAGGACTATAGAACAGGGGAGAACTGCAGGCAGCATGGGAACCACCACACAAGGCTATAGACAGGGGAGAACTGTAGGCAGCATGGGAACCATCACACAAGGCTATAGAACAGGGGAGAACTGCAGGCAGCGTGGGAAGCATCACACAAAGCTATAGACATGGGAGAACTGCAAGCAGCGTGGGACCCTCTCAGGACTTTATATGGGAGAACTGTAGGCAGCATGGGACCCTCACCCAGGGCTATAGAACAGAGGAGAACCGCAGGGAGCATGGGACCCTCACACAGGATTATAGACAGGGGAGAGCTTCAGGTGGCATGGGGCCCTCATACCATGTTAGGGATTATAGTAATTCACCAACTCGTGATTGGTTCTAGAAGGTTAAGCCCTTAAGTGAGGAAAGGGGTGATGGCTATCCCCTTTTCTCTTGTAATAGGAATGCATGCTGCTGTTATGCATCTCTCTGAGCTGTGCCCATGATTTTGACTGATTCTTCTCCTCTGAAATCAGCTGCAGATTGTATTAGATCTGAATCGTGTCTATCTTATTCACAGTTTTTTTCAGACACTCTACACATGAGTCAATGGCTCATCTGCTTTCCTTGGACACTTGTGGACCTGAGACCTTTTGCTTTTCTTGCTTTACTTGGACATAGGTTTCTTGCTAACAAGTTGATTTTCTTGAGTCTCTTAAGGACACATTATCCTCTGTCCATGATTGTTCCTGGTTTTCTTGGGCACATGCCACTTTCTTGCTTTAAGCTGACATGGACAACATTTCTCTGGACCCAAAGAGTTTCTCCAGGACATAGTGCTCTTTGTCCAGTGCATGTTCCTAGGTCACCCAGCTGCATCTTACTGGACTCATAGTTCTCTGTCTGTTGCTTCTTCCTGGTTCACTCAGTCCAGATGGTGCTGTTATTGCTTTATTAATTTCCTTGTCTTCTTTGGCTTTGTTATAAATCTGCTATTAAGAGAGTCGTCTGCTTGTCTTTCAGACACCTACCAGTGATGCATTGACAGGGAACGCCATAAAACAGGATGTCTCTAATTCTCCCAGCACCCAGCCGGTGAGTACTGCAGCTATAATTTGTCATCTGGTGAAGAACAAGGCTGCTATCATCAACCAGAGGGACTCCATGAAACATTTTTTGGCAGTATGCACTATTTGTCTCTCCAGGGATAGGTCCCAGTAGTGGGATGCAGAATACAGGAAGACACTGTTAAGAGCTGACACTTTGCAGTTAGCTCATGCCTTCCTGTGTACCCAGTTTATTTTACTGTAGAGTGACTGAGGGTACAGAGAGAGGTCATTTTATGGACATGAACCTAAAGTCATAGAGAGACCATCTCACTGTGGGTGCAGTGATTGTGTCCCAAATAGGAGACAATATCCATCTTCTTCTCAAAGGGAAAGGACTGATTCCCTTACACATTCTGTACAGTGTCTGTGTACCTTGTAGGAATACAGTCTTTGAGCCAATTGGATGAGCCTCCTGGTATGGTGGAGCCTTCTGTCCCTACTTTCTTTTCCCTTAGCAGACTGAGAAACATAAAGATCTGTTACCATACTGCTGAATGCGACCTCAAATTAGGAGCAAGGCAATCGAACATTGAATAACGAGAGCTTCCAGACAACACATCACTTTTAGAAAGCCTGGATCATCTGACTCTGTCTGTCTGACTTGTTCTTTTCTCCTCCTTTCTGTGTGTTCTTTGTTGGTCCTCTTCTACTTCTGGTGCCAGAAGCCTGAAGCTCCTCGTTCTGCTCATCTCTTGGGCAGGGAGACACGGTTTGTAAGTGGAGTTCTGCTTACTCTGTGCAAGAGCTTCGCTCGCTTAGTGCTTTCTTTTAACGCACCAAGGGCTTCATGGCTTAATCAGTTTACTTCCAGGGCTCTTCCACACTGAACAAACTTTCTTCCTCCATATCCAGAAAGAAAGAAAGTAGCGCTATAGAAATGATAAGTAGTAGTAGGCTAGAAAGTGCAGAAAAACATTTGCATTAAAAACTCTACGAGATGAAATTAAGGACCTAAATATCTCTACCTTAGAGGAGAGAGTGGGGATAGGGCAGAGACATAAAAAATACCAGAAAATTATTAATAACATACAAGAAGCAAACCTTCCTCAATGGAAAGAATACACTGGAACAAGAATTCACAATATGAGGCTTCAAGAGACATAGATTCAGGAATGGCATGAGAAAATATTCCTTCACAAAGATGGGAGCTTGGGATGCTCCCCCAGGAGTGAACATGAATAATAAAGTACTAGAATGTTGGTGGTCCATAGCTGTAGGTTAGTGAGGGGTGGGATATGCACAGAGGATCCTTAGATGTAAGGGGGGGGGAGTAACATCTGGGATAAGCACAGAGGATCCTTAACTGTGAGAGAGCGAGGGGTAAAGTCTGAGAAGAGAACAGAGGATCCTTAGCTATGGAAGAGTGAGGGGTAAAGTCTGGGATAAGCATAGGATCCTTAGCTGTGGGACAGTGAGGGGTACAATGGGGGAACACCGCAAAAGCGGAGAACCGTTTGCCACGACGTCAATAAATACCAAAGGAAGGAGTAGTGTGGTAGGCACAGCTCTTCCATAAAGAAACCAGCAGGATGAGGAATATAATGGATAAAACCTTTATTCTTCAGGACCTGACACAGCACTGTGTTTCAGCATAAAGCCTACATCAGGGGTCTATAAATAATAGACATACATTAAGAAAATACAGATATATATATGAATATAATAAATACAAAATGGTGATTAATATCCAAATATAAATTTAAAACGGGTATATAACCTATAAGGTAAAAACATGAGATAAAAACAGACAAATGCAAATTATTATGAAAGAGAAACAGAATGGGTAAGACAGTATCTATGGAGGAAAATGTATATCCAAGGACTCCATGCAATAATATATATATATTTATTAGGATTTATTTACAGCCTTTTTGAAGGAATTCACTCAAGGCAGTGTACAGTAAGAATAGATCAAACAATTACATATATGTGTTGTATTATTGTACCATTTACTATGTTTCAAGATTGTTGTTCATGTCGACCGTATTTGAATATTATACGTTATTACATGGAGTCTTTGAATATGCATTGTCTTCTATATGTATTCTTTTACACACTCCATTTCTTTTTTATAATAATTTGCATTTGTCTGTTTTATCTCATGTTTTTACCTTATATGTTATATACCTCCTATTTAAAAAGTTTTTGTTTTTTATACATTTTTTAAAAATATATATTTGGATATTATTTAATCACCTTTTTGTATTTATTGTATTGATATATGTATATATTTGTATTTTCTCAAGGTATGTCTATTATTTATAGACCCCTGGTGTAGGCTTTATGCTGAAAAAACAATGCTGTGTCGGGTCCTGAAGAATAAAGGTTTTATGATTATATTCCTCGTACTGTTGGTTTCTTTACAGCAGAGCTCTGCTGACCACACTACTCCTTCCTTGGGACAGTGAGGGGTAATATCTGGGATAAGTACAGAGCATCCTTAGCTTTTGGGACAATGAGGGGTAAAGCCTGGGATAAGCTCAGAGGATTCTTTGCTGTGGGGAAGTGAGGAGTAAAGTCTAGGATAAGCTCAGAGATGTGGGTGGATAGAAGGAAAGATAGCGATCTAACCAGAAATGAAATTGGGTGGAGTAATTGGGTCTAATTATCCTTATCTGCCTTTATTCTCTGGTTCTCAGTTTTCTGTTCCAGTGTGTGTTTTGCTTAAGTTAAGTTCCTCCTGCAAATTCTAAATGTGAAACCAGGTTGTAGTCTCACCATGTCCAAACTGGCTTCTCCCTAGTTATACTCCTATCTCCATTGCCAGCAATCCTTTTTCATGGCTCCTCTCTGCTTTTCAGTGGTTTCTTTTTTGGTAAGGAGAGGCTTACGGTGAAAGGAATTCTAGATTGTAAGTGCAATGCTTCTCCTTGCCACTCAACTTCAGTTTGAGTTTAGTCAGGTTACTTTGAGTCTCATTTTCTAAGCACTTAGACTTACAAAGTTTCATTAGGTTACTATGGAACTTTGTAAGTCTAAATGCTTTGAAAATCTACTTCTGTATCTCCTGATGCTGTCTGAACCCAGTGGAAAATGAATCATTTTATCTTAGTCTCACTTCTCTGATCAGCAAGTATCATAAAATGCTTATAGCCCAAAGATCACCAAGGGTAACCAAAGCCTTTCAACTTCCAGGAGTCATATTTTAGAGTGCTCTCTTCATGTGAGAATCTAACGCACATAGAATGTGCCCATATCATAATGGCTTAAGAGGTAAAAGAGCCTGCCCCTTTCATCCAAGGGGAGATGGTACACTATAGATAGGTGTGTAGATATGTCACAGCTCTTGACATTACCATGATGGTGTCTGGGAATAAGAGGAAGCATTTTGCCCTGGTGTCCTCACATGAGAAAGCAGAATGTGTTGAGAAGCCTCACAATCCTCACCTCCCTAGGTACCTGCAACTTAGTGTACAACTGTCTTCCCTCAGAATCCAAGCACACAGTATGGACCGTTTCCCAGAGCTCTGGTAATATGTTGTGACCATGTGTGCTGGTAGTAAGGGCTTCCCGCAGTGCACAATTCACCCTAGAGAAGAGCTGCTGCTGTTACCTTATGCATGAATACAGGCAAGTTCTTCACCCATCACCCCTGTGCAAAGCACATGGGGAGATTTTGTTATTGCATCTTTTGCCAGTTGTGAAGAGATGTGCATCGTGTGTTGATGGTTCCAAGGCTTGCTTTAGCATGTGTACAAAATGTTTTGCCTTTTTGCATTTACCTGTTAATTCATGGACTCATCAGGGATTTACCAGGGGGTTTCTTTAACCAGGTACACCAGGTAAAACAATGAGTCACCTGCTAAGGGCAACTGCAGGGATTGTTTGCTTAGATTGTGGTGAACATGTACATGTGGACTTTTTTCCTCCTGTGTCTACATCATGATTAACTTCAAAAGCAAAATATATTTGAAGATAAAGATGGTGATGAGTGGGATGCTGTTGTCAATGTTCAGAGAAAATGCTGATCCAGGGGCTTAAGCCATTGTGTTTAGAACGGGAAGGAATATTTTTCACTGCTGCAGATAGTTCTGTTTTTGCTCCTTCTCCTAGATCACCACACAGAGGAGGCTCAAATGTCTAACTTGTTACCCTATGGAGTCTTTCTTTCTACCTGCTTGACCTTTTTGCCTCTTTGTAACTGCTGTGCTTCAGTTATTCAGAGGGTTTTTAGGAAGCTTTCAGTAGAAGGAAAATTTCTGCCTCACTTAACCCTAATTTGTTAAACTCTCTCCGTGCCCCTATTCAGCTTACCCCTAACTCTCTTCCTCTTTCCCCTAACCCTCTTCCTCTTTCCCATCCTGTATCCCTTCATATCCAGCCTCCTGACCCCCAAGAGGCTTGTCCATCTCTCTCCCTGTCCCTTCTTACCTCAACCTCTTACCCTCTGTCTCCATTCCGTTCACCTATTTACTACTTTGGATTTAATATTCTGCCTTGCATAAAAATCTCAGTGAATTATAATATAAACAGTAGTACACATAATAGAAAATAAGAATAAAGCATCAAATTATAATATATATATATATAGAAATTATACAAAATGATAAAACAAATACATTTAAAAAGCTGATCGCCCTGCCAGCCTGTGAGACCAACCAAGGCTTTCAGTTTCTCTCTGTAGGCTAAGGAGTTACATATTTTTCCATCGCATGCTCGGACATAATATGAACAGTCAATGATATATATTAACATTGAATAAATAGATTGTAGTAAATACAGCCAATGACCGAGAAATAGCTCATCAAGATAGAAATTTCTGCAGTTACTAAACCCCCTTTCCTTTACTCTTTCCCTTCCTCTGCCACTAGTAGCCCACCTTCCTCCTCCTCCTCTTCTCTCTCTCTCCTCTCTCTCTCACTTCTACCCTCCTATTCTCTGTGGATATTGAGCCCCGCAGTTTTCATCTTGGCCTGCATGTAGTCACAGCTTCTCCCCCATGCTAGCAGAAATACGGCAGGGCAGAGATGATGGAAGGGTTGCTGTCATTCACCAGGATAATGTCACAAAATAAGCATGCCTTGGGTGTGCTTCATCTAACCAAATTTGCAGTCAGCCTAGAAAGAGTATATACAGATAGAACACAAGCAAAAAGTGCTGCTGAGGGCCTGGGAAATTACTGGTGGCAGCAGTGAGGACTATAAGTGACTGAAGCTGAAACAAACAGCAGCGCTGGTTTTCTCTGCTTGTTCTGTTCTGCTGTAAAACAGTGCCGGGAAGGGAACAGTCAGATATTAATAGAGTGGAGGAGTATCCTCAGTGTAGTGTGGAAGCCTGAGAAACTCAAGTCCCACTACAGCTCCTTGTGACTCTGGGCAAGTCACTTAAACCTCCATTACCCCAGGTACAAAATAAGTACCCGTATATAATACACAAATCGCTTTGATTGTAACCACAGAACGGCAGTATATTAAATCCCATCCCTCCTTTCCCTGTATGTAAATACTTCTTTGTATAAACCAGCAAACTGGTCAGTGAAGAGACAAATAGAAATTAAAAGCAAATTAAACCGAATCAGTATCTCATTAAATTCAAACAAAACCATATTCCTTTTTCCTTGTTGAAAATTAATTTATGGCATGAAGATTCACACTCCTGACCTTTGGAGTCTCAGGCTCAGCCCAGTGAATAATGGGCACTACAGGCTTGCTGAATCTTGGGTCAGCCCAATGAATTGGTGATCCCCCTCCCATGTGGAGTCTTCTGTTTGAAGATTTTGTCAGACCATAGCAAAGGGAGAGGTTTCTTGGTGTCTCTGGCAGGTTTGTGGCTGCCCTGTGCCTAATTTCTTTCTCTTCTGTTTACAGGCTTCCATTAACTTTCTCTCTTCTGAGAATGATAAACTGGTAAGTTCTTCTCCCCTGTTCTGAAATAAATCACACACCCACTACTGTGAGTCTGTCCCACCTCTGCACATCTCCCCCCCCCCCCCCAACCAAAGCTATGGATTACAATGATTATAGTGAACTGGGGAGGGGATAGCGAGATGCAGGCAAGTGGCTTACAATGCTTTAACAGGATAATAGGTTGTGGATGGCAAGCAGCTCTCATGAGCCAATTTAGACCTAGTATGATGGTTGCAC
Source organism: Microcaecilia unicolor (assembly GCF_901765095.1). NCBI lineage: Eukaryota > Metazoa > Chordata > Amphibia > Gymnophiona > Siphonopidae > Microcaecilia > Microcaecilia unicolor. The sequence continues at coordinate 623,166,153 of NC_044031.1, forward strand.
ACAATTTTCTGGGCACATGATGAAGAAAAGGGTTTTACATAAAAGATAATCTTGTGCAAAACCCTAAGTTAGAAGTGCACTTCATATGAAAATCAGTGCCAATGAAGCTGTTAGCGATTCTGTCCTGATGCAGAGAACTGCACAGGAGACTTTATGGTGAGCACAACACAGGAACTTGAAGGCCAGGTCTGAGGAGGTGTAGAACAGTTAGTGCGTTCTTCTGCAGTAATATCTGATAATTTTTAAAATGTCAATCTTTAATGCTGTCCCCCTCCTCCAAACAACACCCAAAAATTCCCTTCCCCAACATTCACAAATAAAATTCCCTGGTAGTCTAGAAGACCTGCCCCTGCCAGACTTCTCCTTGCATGGCTTTAACAGGAGGGTGGAGCAGTGCTCACTCACTTCTTCTTCTAAGCTGACATCTTCCAAATTCCTTTATTTGGCACTGAGCCCTGTGTGGTTTGTCCCACGATGCACCACCATTTGAAAGATAGCAGCATGGATGCAAGAGTAAGTTGAGGAGGGGGGGAGGTCGGAGATGGAGTCTAAAGCAGTGTTGCTCACCAGTCCTTAGGCAAACCCAGATAATAAGTTTTCAGGATATCCACAATGAATATGCATGAGATCAATTTGCATGCACTGCTTTCCTTGGTATGCAAAGCTAGCTCGTACATATTCATTGCAGTATCCTGAAAAACCAACTGGGTGGGTGTGGCCCTGAGGACTGGGTTGATCTAGAGAGGTTGTTGGAGGGGGAAGTTGGGATCCACTAGACTTCAAGGGAATTTTAAGAGAGGGAGAAATCAAGGGATTGCCTCATGATGATGGGGGATGAGGGAGTCTTCTAGACCACCAGGGATTTTTTTGGTGGTTTTGGGGGTACCGGGACATCTCTTTGGGGTGGGGGGACCGGGGGATCCCTAGACTGTCAGGATTTTTTTTGTGGGTGGGGGAGGCTGCAAAACTTTTTTTTATATCTCCCTTCTTGTCCATGCATGAGCCAATCATTGCTTTCACACTGACAGAAAGAGACATTTGCTGTTCTGTGCAGCAAATGACTGCCTACTATCATGGCAGTGTGTGCTGTTTTTTTCTGACAGCACAACTTTGTAACATGGCAATAATTTGCATGCTGTTTACTTATTTCATTAATGAGCAAAAATTGTGCATTCAGCTTGCAATGGATGCTGTACATGAAGCCATCAGTGCATGGCTCTAATGCAAAACTTTCTGCATTGGTCCCTTAGTGATATAATGGGATGACTTATGGGGGATGGGAGCTGCAAGCACTCTTGGGCTGTAACAGTGTGATTGGGGATGGCACATGGTTTGGGAAGAGACAGCAAGCTGCTGGGATGATGGATGGGGAAGAAAACAGTGAATAGCCTTTGGTATGTAACAGCATGATTATTGGGGAGGAGGAGAGGAAATAATGACCAACTGTGTGTGCTTCAACTGATGATGAGTTGAGGGCAGATAGGGGAGGATGACTCAGGCCTTTATTGAGATAATAGGACAGAAAATAAGAATAGCCATACCATTGGGGTCAGACCAATGGTAAGTCTAGCCCAGTGTCCTGCTTCCAACAGTGGTCAATTCAGGTCAGAATTACTGACAGCATCTCAAATAGTAGAAGATTCATGCTATGATCCCAGGGACAAACGGGGCTTCCCCCATGTCCTGTCTCAATAGCAGACATGGACTTTTCCTCCAGGAACTTGTCCAAACCTTTTTTATGGTAAGATCTGTTTTACTGGTGCAGTAACAAACAAATGACAAATACATGCCAAGTTTCACATAAAACCATAAAGAATACTAACTGCAACCAAAGAATTGCCCAAAGAACCCCCCACCCAAAAAAAAAAAACGCTGACAGTGAGATCCAAGTCTAAAAGATGACCTACACAGGCTTGGTTAAAGATTTAACAAGTAGCTATGTGCTTTTGAAGGCAAAGTCTGCCAAAAAGGTTCCATGTCTCTTGAAAGCAACAGCCAGCTGTAGTATCCAAATGATGAACCCCCTCAACGTACCAGCCGCATTTGAACTATAAGTTGTGAATGCCACCGTTGTTGCGTTGATTCTGAGGTCTGTAACCAATAAAGCAAGATAGTCTTCAGTCCAAAAAAGAGGGCCTGTCGGAAAAGCTGTTTAAAGCCCTGTAGCATGGGGTCCATAGAAACATATACTCCAAAAAATATTAAGAGTTCATAGTACATTGTGCAATGCCAATTTTGCGCTTAAAACTCTCAAGATAGTTTTCCAAAAAGAACACACTACAGTGCAGTGCCAGAACATATGGCCTAAAGTGGCCAGTGTTCCTCCTAGCCGCAGTAAAGCTATCAGGGGAAACAAGGGCAGATACTGAAAAAAACAAAATAAATTTATTGGAGACCCTCGAGCAAGCAAAGAAACTGTCTTCACTTTCTCATTGCACCACGTAACTCCATCCAAACCATTTTTGAACCCAGGTACACTAACTACTGATGCCACATCCTCTAACAACGAGTTCCAGAGCTTTAACTATTCGTTGTGAAAAAATAGTTCCTCCTGTTTGGGACACTCAGGAAGTTACATGGTACTACTTTTAAAACATTGTGTTTTTTGAAAGAGTAAAAAAATCGATTTACCCATCCTACACCACTCAGTATTTGCAGACCTCTATCATATCCCCTCTCGGCTTTCTCTTTTCCAAGCTAAGAGTCTTACCTCTTAAGCCTTTCCTGATTTGAGAGGAGTTCCATCCCCTTAGTCATTTTGGTTGCTTTTCTAATTCTGCTATATCTTTTTAAGATACGGTGACCAGAATTGCACACACTACTCAAGTGTCGTCGTACCATGGAGTGATAGGCATTATATTATTCTTTATCTAATTTTCTATCCTTTTCCTGAAAATTCATAGCATTCTGTTTGCTTTTTTGACTACCACCACACTGGGCAGAAGATTTCAGCATATTGTCCATGATGATACCTAGATCTTTTTCTTGGGTGCCAACTCCTAGGGTGGAACCTAGCATTAAATAACCATGATATGGACTATTCTTCCCAATGTGCATCACCTTGCACTTGTCCACATTAAATCTCATCTGCCATTGGATGTCCAGTCTTCCAACCTAAGGTCTTCCTTGAATTTTTCACAATCCACATTCATTCTAACAACTTTGAATAGTTTTGTGTCATCTGCAAATATAATCGCCTCTCTCGTCGTCCTCATTTCCAGATCATTAATAAATATGTTAAACTGCACTGGACCCAGTACAGATCCCTGGGACACTCCACTATTCGCTTTACTCCTCAGAGAGAATTGGCCATTTAACCCTACCCTCTGGTTTCTATCCATCAACCAATTTCTAATCCACAACAGAACATTGCCACCTCTCCCATGGATTTTTAGTTTTCTCCAGAGTGTCTCATGAGAGACTTTATTAAATGCTCTCTGAAAATCCAGATTCACTGCATCAACCGGCTCAGCTTTATCCACATGTTTGTTCACACATTCAAAGAAGTAAAGTAAATTGGTGAGGCAGGACTTCCCTTGGCTGAATCCATGTTGACTCTGTCCCATTAAACCATGTTTGTCTGTGTGTTCAGTGATTTTCTTCTTTATAATAGTTTCTGCTTTTTTGCCTGGCATTGATATTGGGCTTACCAGTCTGTAAGTTCTTGGATCACCCCTGGATCCCTTTTTAAAAATAAGCGTTACATTGACCACCCTCCAGTCTTCACGCAATGTAGATGATTTTAACGACAGATTACAAATCACTAACGCAGATCTGCAATGTCATATTTGAGTTTTTTCTGTACCCTGGGGTGTTTTATTTATTTATTTATTGCATTTGTATCCCACATTTTCCCACCTATTTGCAGGCTCAATGTGGCTTACATAGTTTTATTAACATTTATTAACATTGTCGTATACCATCCAATCCAGTTGATTTGGCTCAGTACTTCCAGGTTCACCAAGAATTTTTTCAGTTCCTCTGCATTGTCACCCTTGAAAACCATCTCTGGTACAGGTAGATCTCTTACATCTTCTTCAGTAAATACCGAGGCAAAGAATTCATTCAGCTTCTGGTATACCTGAAAAAGTTATTACTTTGAGTTTTTGCCTCCGAAGCAAGTTTCTGTTTGTATTCTATTTTGGCCTTTTTTATCAACACTTTGCATCTAACTTAGCAGTGCTTATGTTGTGTCTAGTTTTCTTCATTTGGATCTTTTTTCTATATTCAGAAAGATGTTCTTTTGGCTCTAATGGCCTCTTTCACTTCTCCCTTTAATTATGCTGGATGCTATTTGCTCTTCTTTCCACATTTATTAATACACTAGTAAAAAAGGCCCATTTCTGAAACGAATGAAACGGGCGCTAGCAAGGTTTTCCTGGGAGTGTGTATGTTTGAGAGAGAGAGCCAGAGTGAATGTGCGGGTGTGTGACAGACTGTCTATGTGACAGTGTGTGTGTGAGAATGAGAGTATGTGACAGGGCCCCCTCCCCTGTTCCTAATGCCCCTCACCCTGTTCCCCCCCTCCTTTTCCTTCTCCTTCCCACACTTTGGGTTCTTTAAGGCTTTCAAAAGTCTATGTACCCCCGTGGCCCTAACGCCCAGTATCCGGATACCCAACCGCTTTCCTCCTCACCACTCCCCCAAGATGTAATACTTTCACGTCCTTCATTTTTTAACAAAAGTGTCCTATGTACCCTGTGTACAAATGCCCGGCATTCAGATTGTGTTCCTCTCGTAAATTTTCATTTCTTTCATTCATTCAGAACTTGCCCCCCCCCCCCCCCCCCGAACACTTTTGGTTCCTTCAGTCTTTTAAAACTCTCCTATGTACCCTGTGTGCTAATGGCCAGCATTGAGATTGTTTTCCTGTCCCAAATTTGCATGTTTTTCAGTCATTCACAACTCCCCCCCCCCCCCCCTTCTCCAGTTTAACACTTTCGTTTCCTTCAGTCTTTTAAAACTCTCCTATCTACCCTGTGTCCTAATGGCCAGCATTCAGATTGTTTTCCTTTCCCAAATGTTCATGTCTTTCAGAACTCCCCCCTCCCCCCATTTGACACTTTCAGTTCCTTCAGTCTTTTAAAACTCTCCTATCAACCCTGTGTCCTAATGTCCAGCACTCAGATTGTTTTGCTTTGCCAAATTGTCTGTCACTGAGGTCAGTGCGTGCCTGCCTAGCATACCACTTCCAGCAGGCACGGTCCCAAGCACATCCTGTTGGAGGTGAGAATTATTATATAGGATAGAATACATCTGGTCTGGGCTTCCAAAATGGTATTTTAAACAATGTCTATGCCTGGTTTAAAATCCTAACTTTTCCACTGAGCATTTCAGCTTTTTTTAAAACCATTTTCCTCATGTTTATCATAGTTGCCTTTTCAAAAATTAAATGCTACTACAGTAATTTCCTTAGTGACTGCACTCCAGTTATTAAGACAAATTTCATGATGTTATGATCACTGTTTCCCAGCAGACCCAACACTGTTACCTGTTGTACTAAGTTCTGCATTCCATTAAGGACTAGATCTAAAATACCTCCCCCTCTTGTTGGTTCTTGGACCAGTTGCTCCAAGAAATAAATGACTGCTTCTTGGATCAACATCTAGGAATTTTGCCTCCCTGGCACTCCTTGATGTGGTATTTAACTAGCCAATATTGGGGTAATTGAAATCAAAATATTAAACAAATCTACTCTCTTCCACTCATTTTATATATCTTTTGGGCAGACTGGATGGATCGTTCAGGTCTTTATCTGCCGACATCTACTATGTTACTGTGGGTCCAAGACTGACCAACCAGGAAAACTTAAAGTGGAGAAAAAAAGACCTTTAGAAAGCATAGAGCTACAAACACACTGCACACAGCTGCAATAAGTTAATAGCGCACATTAATAACTGGTCAGAAAAAAAAAACTCCACTTCTCATAATTAAGGCAATAAATCAGTCTCAGGTCCAGAACAGGCAATAAAATTTCATCCAGTCAACAGTAGAAACACTTAGCAGCAATCATCAAAATAATATGAAACTCCACAGTACTTACCTCATTCATATTGTGCTGCAAAGTTTATCAATTCCCAACAGGAGATCCTGTTTCACCCATAGGCAACATCAGGGGAAGAAACACGCCGACTGAGACACATCGCAATTCAAACTCAGAATGAAAGCAGGAAGTAAATGTCCTTCTAAAAAAAACGCGATGTAGGTGGGCAAAATCATGGAACCTTTAGTGGCTCATTGTCAGGAGAAGTGTCACGATTTTGCCTCATTTTGCTGCATTGTACTGGAGCAAATTGTGATGAGGGATCGCCGTGGCAATATTCATCACCGTTTATGGCAGAAGGAAACCTGTAGGGGCTGGCGCAGGCAGTGAAGATGAATCGCTGCGGCTGCTGGGACGCTTCTGAGGTACACCAAGGATGGATAGAGGACTTGTAGAAAGGGCAGGTGTCGGGCCACCGGAGGAGGAGAGAAAGAGAGGAGAATGAGGGGCTGCCCACCTGTAGCTACACCACTGACAGAAAGGTGGTAGATCAAATCCCATCCCCTTTCCCCTTTCTTGGGACACTGTTAGGATGATGGTTGGCAGAAGGTAAGATGAGGGTAGTTTCTAGGTTATTTAGTTTAGAAGGAGATGGTGAGATACAAGGTTTTTTTTCTAATTAAATTTAATGTTCAACAAACAGAACCTATTTACTGGACTAATATTTTCTGAGAGCCCCCACACTTTTAATACATTATTAACTAGGTTTGTACTGATGAAGGGAGCAGAGCTCTCAAAGGCTGATCATGACTGTATTAAGCTAGTCCAGAAACAAAGTCTCACTTGGACCGACCTTTCCACATATTCAAATGGACTAACCATATGACACTATCCCACCTGATTTATTCAGGAATTCACTGAAATCTTAACTGCTTTCTTTATTTCTCTCTCTTTCTCCTATTTATTTCCTGTACTTCTTCTTTTTCTGTTTTCTTTGCATTTATTATTCTCCTTGCTCATGTATTTTTCTTTTTTTGTTTTTCATCGTTCTCATCTGTTTCTCTTCTTCCTCCTTTTCCCTTCATGCTCTCTTGTTCCCCCGCTGTACCTGTTCTTTTTCTCTTTCTCCCCACGGTGGCTCCGTGAGGACAGACGAGGCCTGGCATCATTCAGCCCTTGTGCACTGTCCGTCAGACCGTCGCTGGCAGCGTGGAAGGCAGGGACAGCCCAAATCCCTTTCAACAGGGTCAGATCTGTCCCGTTGGACACAATTCTGTAAGTGGCCCATATAGGTTTCATTTGGCTGCTTCTCCAAGCATCAGAGGCCTCAGTACACTCTGCATCCCTCAGTGCTAGCACTGGGACACAGTACATTGGCCAATGGCAGAGACTTAGCTGTAAGATTGTTGAGTGGCACCATACAGTCACAGCTGGAGGATAGGGGCATGGTGTCCATTGCATAGGGTCACAGCTGGAATGAAGTGATGGTACTTCTATACCGGGTATTGGAGAGACATCATCTAGAGTGTCACATCCAGTTCCGGAGGCTGTACCTCCAAAGGCTTATATAGACAGCAGAGAAGCAGTGGAATGAGAGACAGATTAGGATGAACACCAGGGATCCCTAGCTGTGGGGGGATTGTGGGGTAAAGCCCAAGGCAAGCACAGAGGAAACTTAGCACACCCCTTTCTCCCATTGGTCTGCAAAATGATCCCTTTTCACTGTTGATGCCCTCACTCTGTTTGTTTTTTTCCTTCTGCCTTCTGTCTGCTTCCACTCATATCTGCTCTCCCCCCCCCCCCCCCCCCCCACTTTGTTTTCGTGCCTTTCTCTGCAGCCTGGACCCTCCTCTCCTCTCTCTCCTGATGAGTTCCCTGTCAATGTCAAAGAGGTGTATAAAACGTTCGCTGCTGTGCCTGTGGTGCATCCGGTACTGGGGCAGCAGGTACTGTATGTAGTGCACTTATTGTCTGAGGGGCTAGTGTTGTCAGAGACACCCTAAAGAATTGTGTGAGATTTATATTAAAAGATAGCATCTGCTAAGTAGGGCAGGATAAGACTTCAAATGGAATTTAGCATTGAAAAGAGAGCTGTCCCACCTGAAGTGTGTATGAAAAAAAGGGGGGGGGGGGGGGAGAAAGAATGCTCCCACCTGACGGGAAAAAAGAGCATTCTTACTTAGGGAAGGGGTGATAGAGATCATTTCCCACTGAGGGAGGAGAAAGAGAAAACATACCACCCAGTGAGATGGAGATAAAACAAGCAAGGTCATCCCTGATGGATTAAGTGAAAGGAAGGGAGAAGGTCTTCCCAAGGGAGAGAGATGAAGTGGCAGAAGGGACCCTTTCCCCCGTATCCCTGATAGACATGATGAAACAGTAGGAGAGAAAGAGACAGAAGAGACCATTTCCCCCTATTTTTGAAGAATGTGGTGAGACAGTAGCAAAGAAAGGGACAAAAGAGACCCTTTTTCCCCTATCCCCAATGGATGTGGTGAAACAGTAGAGCTCCCCCTGTGAAGCAGGTGAGGGAACAGATGGCCTTCCCAGCCATTCTGTTAAACCATTCTAACTTATGTCACTTTATATCTGCAGGAGGTATCAATGCCTAGGACTCCTGAGAGGCCCAGTATTCCTTCTGAGGTAAGGTCAGGCTGGGTACTTGAATGTCTGCTGCATCGCACTGGTTGATATGCATGTGCTACAGTGAAGGTGTGGTGCACTATGTTGTACGAGTATCTGCTTCAATATAGATGCAATGCACTGGGTGCTGTGTGTGTGCTCCAGTGCGTGAGTTCTCCTTATGTATCTGCTTCCGTAGAGGCTGTATGAGTGTTGCTGTAGTGAAGGTACAGTGCATTGGGTGCTGAATGTGTGCTCCAGTGCTTGGGTTGTGCTTAAGTATTTGCTTCCATAGAGGCTGTATGAGTGTTTGCTATAGTGAAGGTACAGTGCATTGGTTGCTGAATGTGTGCTCCAGTGCTTGGGTTCTGCTTCCGCAGAGGCTGTATGAGTGTTGCTATAGTGAAGGTACAGTGCATTGGGTGCTGAATGTGTGCTCCAGTGCTTGGGTTCTGCTTCCGCAGAGGCTGTATGAGTGTTGCCATAGTGAAGGTACAGTGCATTGGGTGCTGAATGTGTGCTCCAGTGCTTGGGTTCTGCTTAAGTATCAGCTTCCGTAGAGGCTGTATGAGTGTTTGCTGTAGTGAGGGTGCAGTGCATTGGGTGCTGTGTGTGTGCTCCAGTGCATGAGTTCTGCTTAAGTATCTGCTTCCGTAGAGGCTATATGAGTGTTTGCTATAGTGAGGGTGTAGTGCATTGGTTGCTGTGTGTGTGCTTTAGTGTGTGGGTTCTGCCTGAGTATCTGCTTCAGTAGAGGCTGTATGAATGTTTGGTACAGTAAAGGTGCAATGCACTGGGTGTTGTGTGTGAGTTCTACCCATGTATGCTTCAGCAGAGGTGTATGAGTGTTTGCACAGGGTGCTGTGCATGTGCTCCAGTACATTGATTCTGCTTGGGTTTGCTTCAGTGGAGGCTGTATGACTGTTTTCTACAGTGAGGGTATAGGGTCCTAGGTGCTGGTGAAGGTGCAGTACACTGGGTGCTGTGTTCCTCTTGAGTTCTTGCTTCTATCCTAGGGCTCATCCCCTGCTGTCCTAGATAGCCCAGAGCAGAGATCCTTCCGTGAGCGGCAGAAATACTTTGAGATTGATGTGAAACAGCAGCAAACGGAGAAACCTCCAAAACGTGTTTCCTTAGTGGGAGAGGATGACCTGAAGAAAATGAAAGAGGAGGAAGGTAAGAGGACCCTTACCCCACAATGTCTCAAGACAGGAGACTAGTGTGAAGCTAAGAGGGAGACCCCATTCTCACTTAAAGAGAAATGGAAGAAGCTAATAAGGACAAACGCGCCAACAACCAGGAAGAAGGCTCCTCACCTTCTCCAACAATAGGAGACCTAGAGGAAGCTAAGACAGAGCAGACCTCCCTCCTACAGAGACGAGGAAGGCCCCCCCCCCCCCCCAGCTTTCCATAGTAGGAAAAAACTAAGAGAGAAGCCAAAGGACTGACAGCTTTCTTTGAAACAGAGGGAGAGTTGTGAGGGAGGGAGGCCCTAGTGTCCCCTTAGGAGTGTCATTCTCTGTTGTGTATGTAGCTAGACAGTTGCCTAGAGTGAGCCCAGTGGTGTAGGGTCAGGGGTACAAAATCACACTTCTTGGTTGAGGGTCAGGGCCCAGGATTGGTTACACCAGCAGGCTGAATAAGCAGATCAAACCTTTAGCAGCTAAACTCCACACAATATCTTGGCTGACTCGGAGGCCGATACTCAAAGGTTCACAGTACTCTACCATGAACCTAGTACAACAAAATTGCTGCAGTATGCTCAAGAGTAATGAGCATGCAAACTAATGTTGTGTTAAAACATGGCAGTAATTTGCTGCTAACTTTCCTGTCAGTGCCTGAGTGGCGATTGCCTCAGGCACTAACAAGAAAGTTGACATTAAGTAAAAAAAAAAAAAATGTTGTGGCTCACTCATGCCCCTCCCCTCAATTTTCCAAAAAAGGCCCCGACCCCCATCTCCCATGCAAAAAAAAAAACCTGGTGTTCTTGTTGACCCCCTGATCCCACCCCCTACAAAAAAAGGCCTGGTAGTCTGATTGACCCCCTCCCCACTCCATGTGAAAGAAGAAAAAAGGCCTAGAGGTGTGGTGGACCCCTCAGCTCTCCTGATCACCCCCCAGTAATGAAGAAAAAAAGGCCTGTTGTTCTGGCTGACCCCCAACCCCCTCCCCATAGAAAAAAAGGCCTGGTGGTCTAGTGGACTCCTGCCAACACACACTAATGCAGAAAAAGACCTGGTGGTCTAGTGGACCACTGACACCCTCTTCCCCCCTACCTAATGCAGAGAAAAGGCCTGGTAGTCTAGTGGATCCCCCCCCCCCCCCCCCAGCTAGGCCAGGCCCATCTCAGGATGTACTGTGCAACTTTTAATTTTTATTTTGCATCCCACTTGCATTCAACAAAAAACAATTGTGTTGGAAGAAAAATACCTCAGCTGGTCCGCAACATTGAATATTCTAATCAGTAATGCTAATCTGGAACCCTAATCCACAATGTTCACTGCCTTTCTTATTGGCGCAGTTGCATCGTTTTGAGCATATATCGGAATTTCAAACAAATATAGATAAAACAGAAACACTGTTATTTAATGTAAAGCCCTCTGATTTTCAGATATTCCCCTTAAGTGCCAAGCCAAGGATTTTGTTATTACAAGTCACCCTTTCTGATAAAATCTCCGAGTTTTACCGACTTAATTATGAGCGCCTCACTGAGTCCATACTTGAGTTCTATTCCTGATGTTCCCTGATTCTTCCAAAATTTTTGTTCTTGTTTGCTCAGCAACCAATCCATGTCACTAAAAAAAAAAAAAAGTTCAAATATTGGGCTAGGATGATGAGAGTTTTGTGTAGAGGGAAAAACGCCCCAAAATACAGTGGTGTTTGCTTCAGCAGGGTAAAACCCAAGGTCGATGGGGTAGAGTTACTGAATTTACTCTGGTTCTCCTTTTGGAAACATTGATGTGCATGGGCCCAACATGCTTGAGAAACCTCTTTATTAACCTATCTTCTCGTCTACAGCTAGAAAACTCCAACAGAAACGGGATATACTGCTGAAGGAGGAGGAAGAGGAGGACATGGTGAGACAGAAGCCAGACATGAGCACTCAGTCTAGTGTCTTCATTGAGGGTGTGGAATACAAGATTGAGAGAATAGATGACCGGAGCAGACATTCCCCAGTGTCTGGGTAAGCCATTCTGCCACCTGATACTGGCTTCCTCCTAGGCATTGAATCCATAGCAAGATTTTTGGTTTTCTTGGAGAGAACAGGAGGCATTTGGAGGGGAGGGGGGTGGAGAGAGTGGAGCTTCTTTAATAGGCCACAGCTGTGGATAGCAAATTGTGGGTCACAAGTTACGTAGTAGATTGTAGAAGAGAACTTGGAGAAAAGGGGGGCACAATTCCAAGCCATAAAATGAAACAATCATAAACCAAAATTGCATAAGAAGATCAAAACTGCCATACTGGGTCAGTCAAAGGTCTATCAAGCCCAGTATTCTATTTCTTCAGTGGCCATTCCAGGTCAGAATACTCCGCATGATTCCAATGAATAGATTCATTCCTTGTACTTAGACCCAGGGTTAAGCCACAGCCTTGGTTTACCCAGCTAATAATAATTTATGAACCGTTTCCCCAGCAATTTTTCTAAATCTTTTTTTAAACCCAGCTGCACTAGCTCTGGCAATGAATTTTACACTTTAACTGTGCTCTAGCTGGAATAAAAACTATATATTTTCACCTAGAGTTGTTTAAAAGTGTCATCTATTGAGGTCACATGATGCCTGGCTTGGAAAGCACTCCCAAAATGAGAACATTCAAAATACTAAAGTGAAACTCCTCCAGTACCACTTACAGAACTTGACATTATAAGTGAACACTGTATACGCAGGGAGAGAGGAGACATGATAGAGACATTTAAATATCTCAAGGGCATTTATACACTGGAAGAGAGCCATTCTCAACTGAAGGGGGCCATATGATGAAGTTAAGAGGGAATAGGCTTAGGAGTAATCTAAGGAAGTACTATTTCATAGAAATAGTGGTGGAGGCATGGAATGGCCTCTCGGTGGAGGTTGTGGAGGCATGGGGTAAGCTTGTGGGATCGTTTAGGAAAAGGAAGAGTTAAGGGTTACAGAGGATGGGCAGACTGGATGGGTCATAGGGCCTTTATCTGCTGTCATGTTTCTATGTTTTCTATATCACTTAAAAAGAATGGGAGACCATCAGTAATAATAATTTAATCAGCAGCACTATTAAGCTGATTAAATGCCACTACATAAGTGAAAGACCACGCTATTGGTGCTTTTTGGCTCTAAAATACATCATTAGTTTTCCATTTTAATGTGCATGTCCTGTAACAGCTTTTCTCTGCTGTCCAAATCATACGTATAAGCAAAAAAATGTGCTCCCAACAGATCACTCTGAGTCAGTAAATTGAAAATGCCATTGTTAGGACTTAACTGAAGCAAAACTGAACAGCAGCTCAGTGCTGGCATGGATCCAGTGAGGTTTCCCATTTCAATAACCACATTACTGACCTGGAATGGCTCTATAAACCTGCTCTAATAATTTTTGAAGAAATTGCGTTGGTTTGCACTCTCTTCCTGGTGTCAACTGCCCTTCCTGTCTCTCCTTGGCAGTGACTGCTCTTCCTGTGTCCTGGAGGTACCGCCCCCCCCCCCCCCCCCCCTCCTTGCACTGTTTGCCCTTCCTTTCTAATAGTGCACTCCCTCGTTTTGCCTGACACCAACTGCCTCTCCTGAACTGTGGATTTAGAAGCTGTTGCCACTCTGACCGCTCATGTCTGTCTCTTTTTCAGGATTTCCCAAATTGATGGACAGGCAGGCTCCCAGAGAAACTCTCTGGAAGATGGATACAAGTCAGATCAGAGACCCAGCTCCATGTCAGGGTAAGTGCTCTATTGGGGTAGTCAACAAATGAACTGTGTGTAGCCTGGGCTTGTCCACTTAGATGTAGTTTAGTCGTGTAGAAGAGTTCTGCTTCTGGCTGCAGCTGTGTTTACTGCAGTGCCTCCTGTCAGCCAACATATCAGCCACTTGTAAATTTCTAGCTTCTATGTGAAATACCTCAGAAAAGCAATTAAAATAGCCTTTATTTCACTGTTCATCTTTAGCGCATTAGGAGGGAGGTGCTCCTCATTTAGACCTAGTAGCCTTTAATATCCCAGACACAGGGCAAGGAAGGATGTGCAGAGCCGGTAGTGGGAGGCGGGACTGGAGGTTGGGAGGCAGGGATAGCGCTGGGCAGACTTAACGGTCTGTGCCAGAGCCGGTGGTGGGAGGCGGGGATAGTGCTGGGCAGACTTATACGGTCTGTGCCCTGAAGAGCACAGGTACAAATCAAAGTAGGGTATACACAAAAGTAGCACACATGAGTTGTCTTGTTGGGCAGACTGGATGGACCGTGCAGGTCTTTTTCTGCTGTCATCTGCTATGTTACCTACTTCGTTATTCCTGGAGTTGCAGAGCTTTGTAAGAGACTGCCTTCCCCAGCCATTCAGTTTAAGAGGAAGGGGACACATTAGTCCAAAGTGGTGGGCTAGGCCCCCAAAGTCCCCCACCCAAAGGCTAAGCCACTGCCCTGCAGCAATGTAGAGGTGTGTGCTCAAGTTTCAAGTTTCTCTTTGATATGCCAATCCATACATGAACCATCTACCTGATGTCTACCATGGGGGCACATTGTGAGATACATATCACCAGATAAGAGACGGCATAGAGAGCCCCCAAGGTTTGCAGTGATCCTGATCTCCCTCCCCCTGCCAACACAGCTGGACCCCTCCCCCCCCCCCCCCCAACCACAGGTGTCTAGTACATTCCCCTGACTTTTATGTTAAACAAACATGTCCCTGGTGTTTAGTGCACCCCCCAGCCCCTCCTCCAGGGGGTCTCCTGTGTACCTTAAAACACACAGGAGTAATGATTACTCTCTCCTGCCTATGGTACCACCATAGTGAAAAATGTCAGCACCCAACCTTGTGCAGTATGCACTGGGCGGAGGATCAGTCTGAAGTGGAGGAGTAGCTAGTGGTTAGTGCAGCAGCCAGGATGCACCGTGTGGGACTGGGAGCCACAATTTTTCAAGATGGCGGTGCTTTCCAGCCATCGACGCTAGCACTCCTCACTCATGCTCAATTCATGAGCACAAACTGAACATGCATGGAGGAGTGCCAGCATCTGCAGCTGGAAAGCACACTGCTGACTTCCTCATACAAGGAGAAATTTGGGCCATGCAGCTCTCCAGCTGGTGGGGCTTCGGCAAAGGTAAAAGTTTTAACTGGGAGGGAGGGAGAGAAGAAAGGGTGGCTCACCCCCCAAAAATGAGCTGTTGGCTACACTCCTCCTGCAGGGTAGCTAATCTTTATCATATATTTTAGTTTGCTGTGTGCTGATGTCTATCATTGGAGCAAACTTCAGCACAGAAACCGTTTTTACCAACAGCAGCCATTAACGAGCAATAAACTGTTAATTGCATGTTGCAGTCTGCAGTAGCTGTTTGCATTTGGAGGACAGAGACAGAGGGCCAGATGCATCAACCAAAAGTAAAAAAAAATCTAAAACGTAGAAGTCCTTAACGAATTTGAAAAAAACGAAGAATGCACCAAAAAAACAAGTTGCACATGTTCGGTGCGGTATTGTAAAGTACAATGCATTAAACTGGTGTAATCCCCGTCGGTAATCGGCCCCTAAAGCATACGCAGAGCAGCCAAGCGTTATGCTGGCTGCTCTGCGCATGCCACAAATGTCAAAACAACAACAACAAAAAAAAACCCACCAATACATGTGTTTTGGGAGGGGGCAAAGGCGTCAGGAGTGTCCTGTATGGAAGACCTGCCCCCCCCCCCCCCCCCCCCGCCTGAGGTCACCCGCTTCCCCCTGCAGCATAGAAATCTAAACTTTAGCAGCCCCGGCCCCCCTCCCTTCCTCTTTTCCTTTCTTTCTCCCACAGCTCTGCCTCACACCATCCTCCGCCCCCGCCACCCTCCCTGAGGTCGTCGCTGCCGCTCCCTCCCTCCACCGGGCCCCCCTCCGCCTTACCGGGCCCGCACAGCGCCTCTCACCTCTGTGTGAAGGCACTGCACGGGCAAGAAGAACATCTGATCGCTGCCGAGTCTTCAGGACGTCTCTCCTTTCCTGACCTGTGCCTGCCCCCGTCTGACAGAAGTAACCTACGGCGGCGATCAGGTGTTCTTCTTGCCCAAGGAGCGCCTTCACACAGATGTGAAAGGCGCTCCTTGGGCCCGGTAAGGCGGAGGGGGGTAGCGGCGACGACCTCAGGGGGGGGGCAACGGGGCGGAGGATGGCGGGAGGTGGAGCTGTGGGAGAAAGAGAGGAAGGGAGGGGGGGGCCAGGGCTGCTAAAATTTGGATTTCTGTGCTGCAGGGGGAAGCGGGGAGCAGCGGTGACCTCGGGCGGGGAGGGGGGGCAAGGCCATCCATACAGGACGCTCCTGACGAGTGCCTTTTCCCCCTCCCGATCCTTAACTGTGGTAGCTGATCTTAAACAATTTCAAGAAAAAGAATCTTTATTTGTGAAAGATATAACATTAATACAACGTAAAATAGAGGATCTTTAAAATGCAAATAAATATTGCAATTTGAGGTTTGTGTATTTTCCTCATTCCTACCATTTCTGAATCCCTTGTAAGAAGAAGTACAATAACATTTGTGAGAGGGAAGAGGGAAAATGCAATCGGCTGGAAGCCGGACAGCCACAACGAGAGGTACAGACCTCTCGTTAGCTTTCCCGGAGTTTTCCTGCGTTAGGGCAAGCGGAAATCTTTAGTGCATCTCATTCCAATAGGGTTTGTAAACAATTTGCTCATCTGCATTCCGTTTTCGTTAGCTGCTGTTGTCTTCGGAAAAAGGCTTTTAATGCATGTCACGGTTTAAAACTTGTTTGTTAAAGGGTCATTAAAGTTTAGTGCATCTTGCCCAGAGTCCTCTCACTCCACTCGCTTACTGCACAGACCACCCCTCACTGATTCCTTACATCTGTTCTCATACCACAGAGACCCTTGCCCCTCACTGGTTTTCTGCATCGTGTTGTAAGAGAACAGAGACTGCCCTCTCCTCACTGATTCCTCAAATCACTCTTACCCCCCCCCCCCCCCACCCCCAGCTGATATTTTCCTACTCCTTACAGGCTAAGTCCAGTTTACTCCAGTACTGGGGACCATTCAGCACCTATCAGGACTGCCAAGGCAGAGCGGCGGTACCAGGACCGTGTAAGAATGCAGAGTCCAGAGCTCTTGACCACACAGGAGAAGGACTTGTCCCCTGCAGAGCGCCGCGCTCTGGAGGCAGAGAAGCGAGCTATGTGGAGGGCTGCCAGGTGATTATTTATTATTTATTTGTTGCATTTATACCCCGCTCTTTCCCGCTCGGTAGCAGGTTCAGTGCAGCTTACAAAAGTATGGGTTACAAAGTATCACAAAAAAATAACACAGTTGTAGGATAGTAGAGTTATGGTGTGGTTGTATACAGTAGGATAACAGGAAGAGATGTGGAGGGGGGGGATTGAGGTATAGGTAATATTAGTGGTGTAGATTAGGTTCGTAAATTAAGTCAGTCGTTTGGATAGGCTTGTTTGAAGAGGTAAGTTTTTTCAGTGAGCATGTCTATGAATTGTTCACTCTCATTGTTACTGTGTTAGTGGAGGATTAACAGAAATAATCACCATTATACCTTCACTAAGCCAGAGAGTTAGCTGTGCTGTCCGATGTGTCCCAGGAGACAGGCTACAGGAAGAGCTACCTGAAGTATATCATTAACATCTGTGTGAAATCTGACATGGTGGAGGAGAGCAGGAAAGCACTACTCTGTAACACCTATGCAGTATTTGAGGTCAAAGGAGAATAATAATACTTATCATTGTTATGGTGCTACTATATATACACAGCACTGGAAAGCTATGGTATCTAAATGGGTACATGAGGCAATGTGTGATAATATAACTTGCCTAAGGTCACAAGCAGAAGTAGGGATTGAACACGTCATTTCCTCTCCACTTGACATAAATATGCATGAATTTCCTAGCCTTGAATCCTTGACTCTCATGATACTGAAATAGTTGTTTACTGACTGAGTGACCATGGAACAGAAGAAGAATAATGCTGTCTGATTTCTAACAGTTTTCTTAAAGCCCATTCAGAACCTGTGCTTCCTGGATTGTTCTTTCTAGTGCTGGATGGATATGGATGACTTGTCGGGAAGCCCTAGAAAATTTAAAACGTTTGCATGTGGGATGGGTCAGTTTGTAGGCTTAGGAATATGATGATATTGTGTAATTATGTAAGATCATCAGAGACAGAGTAGCACAGTAAATGATGGCAGATAAAGGCCCACATGGCCCATCCAGTCTGCCCCAAGCAGGTTTGATAACAGGAGACGGCATTATGTTGTCACATGGTAGATGCCAGTCTCCACCCAAGGAGGTTTTAGTTCTCCCCAAGTTCTCCGAGGACAAGCAGGCTGCTTGTTCTCACGACTGGGTGACGTCCGCGGCAGCCCCCACCAACCGGAAGAAGCTTCGCGGGGCGGTCCGCACGCAGGGCACGCCCACCGCGCATGCGCGGCCGTCTTCCCGCCCGTGCGTGACCGTTCCCGCCAGTCTTTTCTTTTCCACGCCTGAGGAGAGTCGTGCCGTCGCCGCTCTCCTTTTTGCAGCCCCGGAAAGACCGTCGCGTTTACGCGATTTTTGTTACTTTTTGTTTATTCTGTTGCCGCGCGCTCCAGTTTTTCTTTTTCTTAAAAAAAAAAAAAGAGCACGCGCTCCTTTTTCCCTCGTTTCTAGCGAAGGCGTCGCGTTGCGGCCTTGTGGCCGCGCGATCGATTTATTTTTCGAGGTGTGATTTCCGCCACCATCGACGACTTTAACTTCGCAGACGCGATTTTTCCGTCGATGTCCTCGAAGGTCCCGAGTGGATTTAAGAAGTGTGGTCGGTGCGGCCGGCCGATCTCGCAGACCGACACCCACGCTTGGTGCCTCCAGTGCCTCGGGCCGGAGCACAATATCAAGTCGTGTTCTCTGTGTCTCGGTCTCCGGAAACGGACTCAGGTTGCGAGGCAAGTTCTGCGGGACCGTCTTTTTGGAACTTGCGCCGGCCCCTCGACGTCGACTTCGACGGCATCGGTATCGACGCCCGGTCCTTCGGTACCGGTATCGATGCCCGACAAATCGGCACCGATGGCATCGACCCCAGGAGAACAGGTCCCGTCGGCCCGCCGGTCTTCCGGTGAGGGTAGAGGTGAGAGACCGCGTGGGCAGTCGGCCCCGGTCACTCCTTCAGCCCGTGGCCCTCGGGACCGAACCCTGTCTGACCCGGTTCCTCGGGACCGAGGGGGATCGACCTCCTCCTCCTCCATACCACCCGGCACCGGTGACGGGCACCGTAAGAAGCACCGTCACCGGTCGCCCTCGACGCATCCGGCTCTCGGTACCGGAGAGGAGTCGACGCCGAAGCGTCCGCGTCAGGAGGAGAGGTCCCCCTCGGTAGTGGAGGTATCGACGCGTCAGGGTCCCAGCACTTCGGTGCAGTCTCCTGGACCCGAGCAGCTTCCGGCACCGATGCCTCTACCGGCCCCCACGTCTTTCCCGACAGCGGGCCTGGACGAGTGCCTCCGAGCCATCCTTCCGGGGATCCTGGAAGGGCTGATGCGCCAGGCTGTGCCGGCGCCGGGGGTGCTTGCGCCCTCGGCGCCGATGACTGTGGCGCCGGCGAGCTCTAGCCCGGTGCCGAGGCCGTCGACGCCACCGCCGCTTGCGGCGCCGGTCTCGACCGCCACGCAGGTGGAGTCCCCGTCGACGTCGATGGAGGGAGCTTCGTCCCCGCCGACGCGGGAGTCCACCGCTCGACGACACCGAGGCCTTGGTGCCTCGACGTCGAGCCGGGCCCGGTTCAGGACTCAGCTACATGAGCTCATGTCCGATACCGAGGAAGAGGCCTCGTGGGGGGAAGAGGAGGACCCCAGATATTTCTCCTCAGAGGAGTCTGCGGGTCTTCCCTCGGACCCCACGCCTTCACCAGAGAGGAAGCTCTCGCCCCCTGAGAGCCTCTCATTTGCCTCCTTTGTAAGGGACATGTCGATTTGCATTCCCTTCCCCGTGGTCTCTGTGGACGAGCCGAGGGCTGAGATGCTCGAGGTCCTCGACTATCCATCACCACCTAGAGAGTCCTCCACGGTGCCGCTGCACAATGTCCTCAAAGAGACACTGCTTCGGAACTGGATGAGACCATTATCTAATCCCACCATTCCCAAGAAAGCAGAGTCCCAGTACAGAATTCACTCGGACCCAGAGTTAATGCGGCCCCAATTGCCCCATGACTCGGCGGTCGTGGATTCTGCTCTCAAGAGGGCACGGAGTTCGAGGGATACCGCCTCGGCGCCCCCGGGGCGGGAGTCTCGCACTCTGGACTCGTTTGGGAGGTAGGCCTACCAATCCTCCATGCTCGTGACCCGCATCCAGTCATACCAGCTCTATACGAGCATCCACATGCGGAACAATGTGAAGCAACTGGCGGACCTGGTCGATAAGCTCCCGCCGGAGCAGTCCAGGTCTTATCAGGAGGTGGTCAGGCAGCTGAAGGCGTGTAGAAAGTTCCTGTCCAGGGGTATCTATGACACCTGTGACGTGGCATCTTGTGCTGCGGCCCAAGGTATAGTGATGCGCAGGCTCTCATGGCTGCGTGCCTCTGACCTGGACAACCGCACCCAGCAGAGACTGGCCGACGTCCCTTGCCGGGGGGATAACATTTTTGGTGAGAAGGTCGAGCAGCTGGTGGACCAACTGCATCAGCGGGAAACCGCCCTCGACAAGCTCTCCCACCGGGCGCCTTCAGCATCCGCCTCAGCAGGTGGTCATTTTTCCCGGGCCCGGCAGGCTGCACCCTATTCTTTTGCAAAGCGTAGGTTCACCCAGCCGGCCCGAAGGCCTCGTCAGGCACAGGGACAGCCCCAGCGCGCTCGTTCTCGTCAACAGCGTGCGCCTAAGCAGCCCCCTGCGCCTCCACAGCAAAAGCCGGGGACGGGCTTTTGACTGGATCCACGGGAACATAGCCGCCCTCAAAGTGTCCGTACCGGACGATCTGCCGGTCGGAGGGAGGTTAAAATTTTTTCACCAAAGGTGGCCTCTCATAACCTCCGATCAGTGGGTTCTCCAAATAGTGCGGTGCGGATACGCCCTGAATTTGGCCTCCCTGCCACCAAATTGTCCTCCGGGAGCTCAATCCTTCAGCTCCCATCACAAGCAGGTACTTGCAGAGGAACTCTCCGCCCTTCTCAGCGCCAATGCGGTCGAGCCCGTACCACCCGGGCAGGAAGGGCAGGGATTCTATTCCAGGTACTTCCTTGTGGAAAAGAAAACAGGGGGGATGCGTCCCATCCTAGACCTGAGAGGCCTGAACAAATTCCTGGTCAAAGAAAAGTTCAGGATGCTTTCCTTGGGCACCCTTCTGCCAATGATTCAGAAAAACGATTGGCTATGTTCCCTGGATTTAAAGGACGCATACACTCACATCCCGATACTGCCAGCTCACAGACAGTATCTCAGATTCCGCCTGGGCGCACGGCACTTTCAGTATTGTGTGCTGCCCTTTGGGCTCGCCTCTGCCCCACGAGTGTTCACAAAGTGCCTCGTGGTGGTAGCGGCCTACCTACGCAAGCTGGGAGTGCACGTGTTCCCATATCTCGACGATTGGCTGGTCAAGAGCACCTCAGAGGCAGGAGCCCTCCGGTCTATGCAGTGCACTATTCAACTTCTGGAGCTGCTGGGGTTTGTGATAAATTACCCAAAGTCCCATCTCCAGCCAACTCAGTCTCTGGAATTCATAGGAGCTCTGCTGAATACCCAGACGGCTCAGGCCTTCCTTCCCGAGGCGAGGGCCAACAATCTCCTGGCCCTGGCTTCGAAGACCAGAGCGTCTCAGCAGGTCACAGCTCGGCAGATGTTGAGACTTCTGGGTCATATGGCCTCCACAGTTCATGTGACTCCCATGGCTCGTCTTCACATGAGATCTGCTCAATGGACCCTAGCTTCCCAGTGGGTTCAAGCCACCGGGAATCTAGAAGATGTCATCCGCCTCTCCACCAGTTGCAGTACTTCACTGCTCTGGTGGACCATTCGGACCAATTTGACCCTGGGACGTCCATTCCAAATTCCACAGCCCACGAAAGTGCTGACGACGGATGCATCTCGCCTGGGGTGGGGAGCTCATGTCGATGGGCTTCACACCCAGGGTCTGTGGTCCCTCCAGGAAAAGGATCTGCAGATCAACCTCCTGGAGCTCCGAGCGATCTGGAACGCACTGAAGGCTTTCAGGGATCGGCTGTCCTGCCAAATTATCCAAATTCGGACAGACAATCAGGTTGCAATGTATTACACCAACAAGCAGGGGGGCACCGGATCTCGCCCCTTGTGTCAGGAAGCCGTGGGCATGTGGCGTTGGGCTTGCCAGTTCGGCATGCTCCTCCAAGCCACATACCTGGCAGGTGTAAACAACAGTCTGGCCGACAGACTGAGCAGAGTCATGCAACCGCACGAGTGGTCGCTCCATTCCAGAGTGGTACGCAAGATCTTCCGAGAGTGGGGCACCCCCTCGGTGGACCTTTTCGCCTCTCAGACCAACCACAAGCTGCCTCTGTTCTGTTCCAGACTACAGGCACACGGCAGACTGGCGTCGGATGCCTTTCTCCTCCATTGGGGGACCGGCCTCCTGTATGCGTATCCTCCCATACCTTTGGTGGGGAAGACCTTACTGAAGCTCAAGCAAGACCACGGCACCATGATCCTGATAGCGCCCTTTTGGCCCCGTCAGATCTGGTTCCCTCTTCTTCTGGAGTTGTCCTCAGAAGAACCGTGGAGATTGGAGTGTTTTCCGACTCTCATCTCGCAGAACGGCGGAGCGTTGCTGCACCCCAACCTTCAGTCCCTGGCTGTCACGGCCTGGATTCATGAGAGGCTTGCTGCTGTCAAAGCCCCCTATCAAGCCTCCCACAGTGTCATGGGATCTCAACGTCGTCCTCACCCAGCTGATGAAACCTCCTTTTGAGCCACTGAATACCTGCCATCTGAAGTACTTGACCTGGAAGGTCATTTTCTTGGTGGCAGTTACTTCAGCTCGTAGGGTTAGTGAGCTTCAAGCCCTGGTAGCTCATGCTCCATATACCAAATTTCATCACAACAGAGTAGTGCTCCGCACCCACCCAAAGTTCCTGCCGAAGGTGGTGTCGGAGTTCCATCTTAACCAGTCAATTGTCTTGCCAACATTCTTCCCCAGGCCGCATACCTGCCCTGCTGAACGTCAGTAGCACACATTGGACTGCAAGAGAGCATTGGCCTTCTACTTGGAGCGGACACAGCCCCACAGACAGTCCGCCCAATTGTTTGTTTCTTTTGACCCTAACAGGCTAGGGGTCGCTGTCGGGAAACGCACCATCTCCAATTGGCTAGCAGATTGCATTTCCTTCACTTATGCCCAGGCTGGGCTGGCTCTTGAGGGTCATGTCACGGCTCATAGTGTTAGAGCCATGTCAGCATCAGTGGCCCACTTGAAGTCAGCCACTATTGAAGAGATCTGCAAGGCTGCGACGTGGTCATCTGTCCACACATTCACATCACATTACTGCCTCCAGCAGGATACCCGACGCGACAGTCGGTTCGGGCAGTCGGTGCTGCAGAATCTGTTTGGGGTGTAAATCCAACTCCACCCTCCAGGACCCGAATTTATTCTGGTCAGGCTGCACTCTCAGTTAGATGTTCTTCGTAGGTCAATTTCTGTTATGCCCTCGCCGTTGCGAGGTTCAATTGACCTGGGTTCTTGTTTTGAGTGAGCCTGAGAGCTAGGGATACCCCAGTCGTGAGAACCAAGATGGCAGCGGATACAGTGAATGATACATACCTGTAGCAGGTGTTCTCCGAGGACAGCAGGCTGATTGTTCTCACCTACCCTCCCTCCTCCCCTTTGGAGTTGCGTTTTCATGTTGTTTCTTGCTTGTCATTCAACTGGCGGGAACGGTCACGCACGGGCGGGAAGACGGCCGCGCATGCGCGGTGGGCGTGCCCTGCGTGCGGACCGCCCCGCGAAGCTTCTTCCGGTTGGTGGGGGCTGCCGCGGACGTCACCCAGTCGTGAGAACAATCAGCCTGCTGTCCTCGGAGAACACCTGCTACAGGTATGTATCATTCACTGTATCCGCTGCCATCTTGGTATACCCAAAACAATAAAATTGATAGGGTGACAAGCTCTGCTTACTGGCTTCAGCCCACATAATGGGCCAGATGGACTCATTCTAATTCTAATGTTGTGTTACTACGTGGTGTTCAAAATATTCTGCTTCAAACAACTGCAGCTGGTTATAAATCACACTTATTTATTCTTACTTTTATTAAGAGGACCTCAAATCTTACCAGCTTGGCTGTTCTATTCAGAACTCATTTGCATGGTATTTTCTTACATGCGCTCAAGCTGTTTTCTGAAAGTATTTATTATCACTGGTCCTGTATTTACTATCAAAATCTTTCAGAGGTCAGTTTCTTACGTCACTGAAAAAAACTCCCGATCGGAGAAAAACCAGTGACTCCTGCCCTCTGAAAAACAGCTTCCCCTTGTACCAAGCAGAATATTTTCTGCAACTGATTCTGTCATTCATTTACAGTTGAATACGGTTAAATGCAGTGCTCAATCTTCACATTATCCAACCCAGCTTGGAAGGGGGTTGGGGTCCACTGGACCACTAGTGGTTTTTTTGGAGGGAGGGCAGGAGTGGGTGCAGGGGGACCTCCAGGGAATTGGGTAAGGGTCAGGTCTATGGTGATCTACTGTCAAATGCATTTGACAGCTCCGAGTCGCAGACAGCAACCAATGCACAAAGGGGGATCCATGCATCTCATTCGCAAGCAAGCCCCTTTGTGCATTGGTTGCTCTTTGTGACTTGGTAAGTTTCTAGAGGCAGCTGTATTTAACAGCTACCTTTGTGCATAGGCCCATCAGTCTTTAATAAAGTTTTGTACTTCTGATGCCTCCCAGTAGTTAGTGTTGTTCCTAGGGGAGAACAAATTGGGGTGACTGACCTCTGGAGAGGGTGCATGTTTCAGTTCTCTTCCGGGCATGGTGCATTCGCCCATTTCCCCATGTGTTTGTCAGCTACAGTCTGAGCCTCAGTCTTGTAAAACCCTGTGTGTTCAAACTGGCCCTATGGGAGAAGAGGCAAATTCAACTAATAAGTGGAGAAAAGGATTATATGTAGGAGTGGTTGTGCTGTACAAGCTGATTTGCACCCAGACCCTGCATCACTCGAAGGTCAGTTCTACCCTTAAAGTCACAGAATACTAAACTATTTAGTGTCTGCATAGATAGACATGGTTTAATGGGATCTAATCAATATGGGTTTAACTACGGCAAGTCCTGCCTCGCCAGTCTGCTACAGCTTTTTAAAGGAGTGAAGAAACATGGAGAAAGGTGAACCAAATGATACAGTGTGTCTGGATTTTCAGGAAGCTTTAGACAAAGTCTCTCATAAGAGATTTCTGAGAAAGTTAAAAAGCCATGGGAAAGGAGGCAATGTTGTAAATTGAGAACTGGTTAAAAGATAGAAAGCTGAGACTGAATGGACACTTTTCTCAGTAGAGGATGCTGAATAGTGAAGTGCCACAGGGATCTGTACTGGGACCCGGTACTTTTTGATGTGGATGAGTACAAAGTGATACACATAGGGAAGAATAACCTAATTATAACTACATGGGTACTAGGTTCCTTTTATCGTGCTGCACCATATACCTGGAATAGACTTCCTGAGCCTAAGTCAAACTCCATCTCTGGCCGTCTTCAAATCTAGGCTAAAAGCCCACCTTTTTGATGCTGCTTTTAACTCTTAACCTTATTCACTTGTTCAGTACCCATGTCTGTTTTATCATCCCCACCTTAGTAATTCCCTTATCCCTTGTTTGTCCTGATTAGATTGTAAGCTGTGACGAGCAGGAACTGTCTCTTCATGTTCAAGTGTATAGCGCTGCATACTTCTAGTAGTGCTATAGAGATTATAAATAGTAGTAAGTAGTAACTACACCTTGAGTATTATATGTAGTTCTGATGAGCACATTTCAAAGAAGTTATAGCAGAATTAGAAAAGGTTCCGAGAAAGGTGACCAAAATAATAAAGGGGGTGGAATAAAACCCCTATGAGGAAAGGCTAAAGAGGTTAGGGCTCTTTAGCTTGGAGAAGAGGAGTGTGGTAGCCGTGTTAGTCCACTCTTAAGGTTATCAATAGAAATCAAACAAAATAAAACATGGAAAAGAAAATAAGATACCTTTTTTATTGGACATAACTTAATACATTTCTTGATTAGCTTTCGAAGGTTGCCCTTCTTCTTCAGATCGGAAATAGGCAAATGTGCTAGCTAACAGTGTATATAAGTGAAAACATTCAAGCATTACTATGACGGTCTGACAGGGTGGGAGGGTGGGGGTGGGTAGGAGGTATGCATGGGAACATCAAAGCATATCATTGATATTCTAACAGGATGGGTGTGGATAGGTGAGGGGTGGGGTGATCAACAGAGACATACAGCTTTATGGTTTATAATGGGCTAGGAACCCCAGATCCTTGTTAAGTCCTTTCTGTTGGGTGTTAAAATATTCAATCATTCTGACTTCAAAGGTCTTACGTTCTTGTATGGTTTTAAAGTTACCTTTCAGGATTCTCACTGTGAAGTCACTGGTACAGTGTCCTGGTCCTGTAAAATGCTGACCAACAGGCGTGGGAGCCCTACTGGCACCAGTATTGTTCATGTGATGTCTATGTAAATAGAATCTTGTCTTAAGCATCTGGCCTGCTTCTCCAATATAGCATCCTTCGTTACATTTTTTACACTGAATGATATATACCACATTGGAAGATGAGCAAGTGAAAGATCCCTTTATGTTGAATATCTTTCCTTTGTGGATGACTGTGGGGTCCTGTGAAATATTTTGGCATAGTTTGCAACTGGATAAATTACAGGGAAGTGTGCCCTTCTGTTCCTTTTCAGTCTGTGATGGAAGTTTATTTCTGATTAGCTTGTGTTTTAAGTTGGGTGGCTGTCGGAAGGCCAGTACTGGTGGGGATGGGAATATCTCTTTCAGTAATTCATCCTCCTGGAGTATAGGTTGTAGATCTCTATGATTTTCCTCAGTTTTTCCAGCTCTGGATTGTATGTCACTACAAGGGGGATTCTGTCTGTGGATGTTTTTCTCCTTGTACTGTAGCAGATTCTCCCTGGGTGTTTTGAGGGAGGAGGCAATATTCTTGGAGATTATTTTGGGGTTGTAGCCTTTCTGTTTGAAGGATGCAGTCAGGCTTTTAAGGTGTCTGTCTCTGTCCCCTGGGTCAGAGCAGATACGGTGGTATCTTGTGGCTTGGCTGTAAGTGATGGATCTTTTTGTATGTGAAGGATGGAAGCTGGAGTTGTGGAGGTAGCTGCATCTGTCTGTGGGTTTCTTGTATATAGATGTTTGTATACAGCCATCACTGATTGAGACCATGGTGTCCAAAAAATTGACTTTTTCTGGGGAGTAGTCAATTTTGAATCTGATTGTAGGATGGTATGTATTGAAGGCAGAATAAAATTGTTTCAGAGTTTCTTCACCCTCCGTCCAAATCATAAAAATGTCATCGATGTACCGGTAGTATTTTAGAGGTTTGGTCTGGTGTGTATTCAGAAATGTCTCTTCCAGCTGACGAAGAAGGGCAACCTTCGAAAGCTAATCAAGAAATGTATTAAGTTATGTCCAATAAAAAAGGTATCATCTTATTTTCTTTTCCATGTTTTATTTTGTTTGATTTCTATTGATAGCTTGGAGAAAAGGTAGCTGAGGGGAGATAATTGTAGAAGTTATCGAGAGGAATGGGTAAACACACATTGGTTATTTACTCTTTAAAAAAGTTCAAAATTACTATTCTGCTGCAGACCAAAATTTGGCTTGTGCAGATTACAACATAAGATATCTAGCCATATCTAGAGATACACAAATAAAAGAAAATACACAAACGGACACTATGAATTGATTTAAATACCTGTTTAAGCATTGGATATTGGCAAGCTCAATTATCACTAGAGTGTAGCAGACATTTAGAGGAAAGCACTGTAACGAAAGTCACCATTGCACTTATTAGAAATTTATGAGGCACTTAAAGAGTTGAAATCGGATAGTTATACCGTGTGTTCTAAAAAGCATAATAGGGACGTGAAGAAATTGCTGTTATGAGTGGCAAATGGGTTATTGCAGGATGGGGCACTCCTTGCTTCAGACCAGCTCTGTTTGGCTCTTACCATCCGGTAGCTCTCTTAACTGTTGATGTCAAGTTATTGACAAAGGTACTGGCTAACAGGTTGGCCAGGTTTAGACCAGGTGGGGTTTACACTAGGGTGGCAGGCAACAGGCATTATAAAACAGACTCTTCAACTGGTGTGACATGCCTACCAGGGGAAAGAGAATGTTACTGGGGGTAGATGCAGAGAAGGCTTTCAAAAGGGTTAATTGGGATTTTCTCTGGGGGGTGTGCTTAGGGAGATGGGGTTGGGGGTAATTTTTTTAAAGAGGGTCCAATCTCTTTGTACAGCGTCGTAGGGTCGAGGTAAATGGGGGTTACTCATCAGAAATTTCCATTACCCAAGGAACTAGGCAGGGGTGTCCACTATTCCCAGTATTATTTGCTCTATCGGTTGAACCATTGGCAGTGACTCTACAGGGTAATGGGGACATTAGGGTGTGGACATAGGGAATGTCTCTATCAAAATCACATTGTTTGCAGATGATATCTTAATGCAAGCTTGTCCATCCTTTTCTGTTAGGGGCCATATTTTGTATTTTGTAACATTCAGAGTGCCAAAAGACACGTGCACACACTAGCACTCTTTTTGAGAATCTCACAAACTCGCACTCTTTTTGAGAATCACACACTCTCTGAGAACACCCAGTATCTCTCTCATGTACTCTCCCCCCTCCCCCCAACCTTCACCTCATATTTCTGTCTCTCTCTTTTATGTACCCCCCCAGCCTTCAGCCAGTCTCCCTCTCTTTTTCATATACCCCCAAGTCTTCACCCAGTCTCTCTCTTTCATGTACCTCCCAGCCTTCACCCTCTCTCTCTTTTTCATGTATCACCCAGTCTCTCTCTCTCTCTCTCTCTCTCTCTCTCTCTCTCTCTCTCTCTCTCTCTCTCTCTCTCTCTCTGTCAGTCATGTAACCCCCCTCCCAGCCTTCTCCCAGTCTCTGTCTTTCATGTACTCCTCCAGCCTTCATCCAGTCTCTTTCATGTACCCCTCCAGCCTTCACCCAGTCTCTCTTTCATGTACCCCTCCAGCCTTCACCCAGTCTCTCTTTCATGTACCCCTCCAGCCTTCACCCAGTCTCTCTTTCATGTACTCCTCCAGCCTTCATCCAGTCTCTTTCATGTACCCCTCCAGCCTTCACCCAGTCTCTCTTTCATGTACCCCTCCAGCCTTCACCCAGTCTCTTTCATGTACCCCTCCAGCCTTCACCCAGTCTCTTTCATGTACCCCTCCAGCCTTCACCCAGTCTCTCTTTCATGTACCCCTCCAGCCTTCACCCAGTCTCTCTTTCATGTACCCCTCCAGCCTTCACCCAGTCTCTCTTTCATGTACCCCTCCAGCCTTCATCCAGTCTCTCTTTCATGTACCCCTCCAGCCTTCATCCAGTCTCTCTCTTTTATGTACCCCCCAACTTTCACCCAGTCTCTCTTTTATGTACCCGCCAGCTTTCACCCAGCCTCTCTCTTACATGTACCCCCCAGCCAGGGCCGCCGAGAGACTGGGCCAGGCCCGGGACAAGGCCACCCCCAGCCCCCCCCCAGGTCGCCACCGTTCCCCCACCACCCGTCCCCCCTCCGCGCACCAGTGGGCCCCTGCATTGAAATCACAGTGCCTCTCACCTCCATGTGAAGGCACTGCAGGCAGCAGCAGATTGCCTCCCTCCTTCGGGCCTCCTTCCCTCTCTGTGTCCTGCCCTCATCTGATGTAACTTCCGTGAGGGCGGGACACAGAGAGGGAAGGAAGCCCGAAGGGAGGCGATCTGCTGCTGCCTGCAGCGCTTTCACACGGAGGTGTGAGGCGCTGTGATTTCAATGCAGGGGGCCCGGCCTGGTGGCAGGCGGTTGACGACGGACAGGGCCAGTCTTAGCAACTGCAGGGAGCTGTGCAGACCAGTTCTCAGAGCCCACCCACCCCTCCCCAGTATACCCAAAATGACAGAAACCAAATTAGCATACAGATTCTGCATGCAGCACAATACCAGAAAAACAGAACATTGCTATACATTGCAAAATAAGACAGCAGATGTAGATTCTCAAATTGGACATATTCCAAACACTATAATGAAAATAAAATGATTTTTTTCTACCTTTGTTGTCTTGTGACTGTATTTCAGATCATGTTGGTCCCAGTCTCTGATTCTGTTGCTCTCTATCTGCTCCCTTAACTCCACTTCCAGGGTTTCCTTTCCATTTATTTCTTTACTTTCTTCTTCATTTCTTACCCTACATCCATAGGTAAAAGCTGGGTCCTCCGCGGACTTGACTGGAAGAGGTAGGTATAGAGTGGATCCAGCTGTTGCCTATGTTCTCCAGCCATGTGCAGTTTTTCTCCTCTTTTCCCTTTCCCTCATCTCCATCAGGATGCATCTCCTTCTTCTCTCTTCCCTCTCCTCCATCCATGTCCAGCATTTATCCTCTCTCTCCTCCCCTCCATCCATGTTCATCTCATGTCCTCTCTTCCCTCCCCTGCATCCATATCCAGTATTTCAACTCTCCCCTCTCCTCCATCCATATCCAGAATTTCTCCTCTCCCCTCCATCCATGTGCATCTCCTTCCTGTCATCCCTCACTTCCATGTCCAGCATTTCTCCTACCCTCCTCTCCATCCATCGCAACTCTCCTCGCTCCCCTGCCCTCCCTACTCATCCCCAGTGATTCTCCTTTGCTCCCTGTCCTCCCTCCCTTCCCCTACATGTCCAGTGACTTGCCCCAACTTACCCCCCTTTTCACCCCCCTCCCCCGAGTTTCAGTTCCCAGCCTCAGCTATGCCCTCAGGTTTCCAGTACATAAGTGTCATAAATAAGTAAATAACCATACAGATAAAAACTCTTAAGTGTTGAGCACCTGATTCTCATAAATGATGTCTTTACCAGGAGAAAAAAAAATGTCTGAATAGAACACGTGCTAGGGAGTCCCTATAAACAGCCCCTCCAAATGACAAATTACTACCAAAAGTTATTCCGTTATTATACTTCCCCTGTGTACATTCCTTTGCTGCACAAGCCGGCACATTTGAAAATATAAGTGAGAATAAATAAAAATGCTACCTACAAATGAAGAAACCGAGGGCAGCCCTTCCTTCCTTCCAGGCCAGCCGCCCTGCATTTAAAAAGTTGCAGCGGCGGCGGCGAAAACGCAGGCTCGCCTCTTCTTTAAGCCCTTCCCCTTCTCTTTCAGCGTGCAGTGATGCAATTTTCGGTTTCCGCGAAGGCGGCACAGTGCACCCTGAAAGAGAAGGGGAAGGGCTTAAAGAAGAGGCGAGCCTGCGTTTTCGCCACCGCCGCTGCAACTTTTTAAATGCAGGGCGGCTGGAAAAAATGAAGCTGAGAGCGTTGCAAGGAAGCGTCGGAAGGGAGCGCCAGGAAGCGCCGCAGGGCCCCAGGAGGTGCGAGGTCCTGATGACGGAGGGCGGGGTGGGACTCCGGCGCCGGGCCCCCCTGGAGGACCGGGCCCGGGGAATTTTGTCCCCCCTGTCCCCCCCTCTCGGCGGCCCTGCCCCCAGCCTTCACCCAGTCTCTCCCTCTTTCATGTACTCTCCAGCCTTCACCCAGTTTTTCTCCGTCACGTACCCCCATCCTTCAGCCAATCTTTCTTTCTCTCTCGTTTTCTCTTTTATGTTCTCCCCATCCTTCACCCAGTCTCTCTCTTTTTTTTATGTACCCCCCCAGCCTTCACCCAGTCTCTTTCATGTACCACCCCAGCCTCTCTTTCATGTACCCCAAGCCTTCACCCAGTCTCTCTCTCTCTCTTTCATGTACTCTCCAGCCTTCACCCAGTCTCTCTCTCTTTCATGTACTCTCCAGCCTTCACCCAGTCTCTCTCTCTTTCATGTACTCTCCAGCCTTCACCCAGTCTCTCTCTCATGTACCCCCCCAGCCTTCACCCAGTCTCTCATGTACCCCCCAGCCTTCACCCAGTTTCTCTCCCTCTTTCATGTACCCATAGGAGCTGGTTCTATGGGTGCTTTGGGTGCTTGAGCACCCCCAATATTGAACAAACTCCTTGACTGTGTCTAGGGAAGGGTAATTTCCATTGGGATTAGCACCTGGTAAAGAGTGATTTTGTGCCTTCCAGCTGTCTGTATTTCAAGCATTTCTGTTTAATCACCACTGCTCTGTCTCCTCAATGGAACAGTTTGCTGCCCTGCTGGAAACACAGCAGTTAAAAAAAAAAAAGTTTTGCATGGCTCAGCTACAAATCCCCCCACTCCATCCCGGGAGCTCTCCTGCTTGTTCCTCCTCCTTGTGTTCCAGCAGCCAACGTCAGCGCGTTTCGCTTTTCTGGTGTCAGCTAAACTCGCTGTGATTGGCAGGCAGCAGGCATTTCTCATAGCAACTGTAGGAGTGATTTCCTGCCTCGTCTGTTTGCAGCACAACAGTTCCCCAATGCTGTATGCTGCTCGGCAGTTTTCAAGAAAAAAAAAAGTTTTGCATGGCTTTCATACACGCAGCTTCTGTGTGTGTATGAAAGCCGCTCTGAGCATGCGCAGATTAGCTGCGCTTAGTGATTGGCTGATCTGCGCATACTCAGCTGAACGATTGACTTCCCCCCAACGAAGGAAATCGCATTCAAATGAGCTAACAGCAAGCAACTTATTTGCATGCAATTTCCTTCGTGCATGCCTGGCTTTCTCAGAATCGGTTTGCAGCAACTAGGATCGCTAAGGTAAGAGCTTTCTGCCAAGTTTTTAGTGCATCTAGGGCTCAGGTACTTAAGCGAGTTTTACAGGGCTTGGAAAGGGAGGTATTTTAGATACTGGAGGTAGTTGTTGGCTAACAGACTAACAGTTTGGTTAAAATGGGCAAGGGGTTTGTTTTGTTGTTGTAAACAGTATGTTCTGATCTAAGGCTTTTGGATTATTCAATGAGTTATTAATGCTTAATTGAAACAACAAAAAAAGGCAAACTCCATTACTCAGGTAGAGCCAATAGAGGTCTGTACAGATCCTTATGGGAGCAGAACACTATGATCTTTCTTTTTAGTTCCTAACAAAAAAGGGTTTACTCAAAACATGGATTCTTCAGGCAAAAAGGGACAATGTCTCAACAATAACAGTTAAAAGTTTCTTCAAGGTTCTCTTTTTTTTTTTTTTTTTTAGTAGCCATATTGGGTCAGACCAATGGTCCATCTAGCCCATTATCCTGTTTCCAACAGTGGCCAAGCCAGGTCACAAATACTTGGCAGAAACCCAAATCGTGGCAACACTCCGTGCTGCCTTATCTGATGTGTACTTCCCCAGATGAGATTTCTGGTGCTGCATTTTTTTATTCTTGTAGATCTTCAAGGATTATCTTCTACTCCCCTTCTGTTCTTCTTGATCTTTCAGCACTGCTTCCTCTTTATTCTTGGAAGGAAGTGGTGGTGAGTTGGTTCCCTGTTCTGTTTTCCACCTAGTGTAAGTGCAGCAGCTTCATAGTTCTGTTACTCCTCCCCATTCCTTCTCTCTCCAGGTGTAATGGTGCAGTGGCCATTGAAACAAGAGCCAAAGACAAAGGAATTGAAACTGGGTTGGGGTTTTATTCCAACACAGTTTGACAATTCTAGAAAGAAACACCTCTTGCAGGAACTCACTTGTCAAGAGAGCCAGCCTCTTTCAGACGCTGTGGGAGTATTTGCAAGTCAAAGACCAGTACTCTAGGAGAGCCACTAGTGGTCTCTCCACTTCTGAGTAGCGCAGAATCTTAGGGGCTCTACAGAGGTCATCCAAAAGTGGTTTGGGTCTGGAAGGACTGGCTTCATGCTTTCTGACATGAGGACCACAGAGCTGGACCAACCACTGTTAGCCTTTTGTGAAAGAAAAAAATATTTCCTGCCCTTTGGGGGGTTTTGCCATCATTGCCCAGCTGTGGAGTCTCGTGTGACCAGTGAACTTGTTTGTCTTCAGAAGAAATAAAGTTGTTTGCCTGATACAGAAGGTCTCTGAATACAGCCGGTCACTGGTCACACAGAGCTGCCTCCTTTCCTTTTTAAAATTGCTCTTCTACTAGTCAGTTAATTAAACCTGAGGGGAGCTGTAGGTGAGGCCTTTACCCTTTCCAAAAAGCTCTGGAAGACTTCATTAAGCATTGAATATGATCGTGTGACCCATGTGTGGGAGTGGTGAAGGACTATCAGAGAACACCTGTTACAGGTAAGATTATTCATTATTCCCTGCTGGCTGTGTTTCTAACTTCGCCACTTTCTGGACCTGTCGCTGACCTTGTGTAGTGTGTGTGACTTACTTTACTTCTTGCATTTCTGTGCTGTGCCAGTCTAGGTTGCATTAGTCATTTAGTGATATTCTGTCTGTCTGTCTTTTTCTCTCTCTTTCAATCTCCTTTCTCTTCACCTGCTGTGATGTCTGCCTTGGTCTCACCCTGCTGCTGTCCTCCTCCTATTTCTTCCTTCCTTCTGCGGCCAAGCTCTCTGGAAGACAGTATTAAGCAATACGAGCAGGATCTCGCTAGAAAGCTGTACCAGTCCCGGCAGCGGGGGCCTGTTCAGGTCGTCAGGCCAAACCAGGTGCCAAGCAAAGTGCAGAATCCTATCTCAGGATCTCCTGGGTCAGGAGGCCATTCCAGGTGTGCAAGGATTTCCCCAACCTCTCCAGAATCTTTCCCAAAAGGTGTTTTTTTTTTGGGGGGGGGGGGAGGAGGGAGTATATTTCAGGTGTTCTGGGACCTTTTCTTCCTCATCCCCTTAAAACAGCCTTCTATCCATGAGGTACTTTCCAATCTGCTATTTTGGAATCAAGATGGGTGCATTCCAGGTATTTTAAGTCTTCCATCATCTTCATCTTAACCATGACCTCTCGCTATAGGGACTTCATCCTGTGCTGTTATGGAAGGAAAACAGGGTGCATTTTTAATTCCCAAGGACCACCGCCACCTGCACTCTGTCCCATTGCCATTTTTTGCTATATAAATGTTGTACCCTTTACTGGAGCACGAGAAAGAGAATTTTGGATGTGCAAGGCCATTTTGAATCCCTTCCTTCCCTTCTGCATCCTGCTGCTGACCAGAGGGAGGGAAGTAAAGGGTCAATGATTTGATATACTGCCTTTCTGTGGCACATCCAAAGTGGTTTACATGTATTATATGCAAGTACTTTCATTGTCCCTAGTGGGCTCACAGTCCAAGTGTTTTTTGTTTTCTTTTTTTTTTTTTTTGGGGGGGGGGGAGGGGGTTTGTACCTGAAGCAATGGAGACTTACCCAGAGTCACAAGTTGCTGCAGTGGGAATCGAACCCAATTCCCATGGTTCTCAGCCCATACACTAACCATTAGGCTACATCTGTTGTTTACCTTTTTGCTACAGATGTTGAAGGGGGTGTATTATCCTCCCTTCTGAGAGTCACTCATGCAAAGAACTTTGAGACTTTGAGAGGGTTTCTGCCTCTCATAGGTGTTGTACGAGAAGAGCTGGGAGAGCGTGCCTCATTACAATCGGCTGAGATTTCTATGGACTCGAAAACACGTTTGAATGTCATCATAGGATGATTACAGTCTCATTGACACCTACTGTTATTATCAGCGGATAGGTGGTGTCTCACCTCCATATTCATTACTGTGGGATAGTTGGTGTCCATTGATAACCATCAGTTGTTACCATGAAATGGATGATCAGCATAGCATTACCATGGGATAGATGGAGTCTGACAGATACTGACAGATATTACTGGTTTCATTAACATGATACAACCACCAACAGGGTAATAGGAGAATTAAAAAAAAAAATCTTAGATCTCTACCAAATATTAATGAACTCTTGTATTTGCAGGATTATATTACCCATAATGGAGGAAAAAAACTGAGAAGCAATAAAATAAAAATTTGAGTTGCTTTTCAACAATTCCA
Organism: Microcaecilia unicolor; assembly: GCF_901765095.1. Classification (NCBI taxonomy): domain Eukaryota; kingdom Metazoa; phylum Chordata; class Amphibia; order Gymnophiona; family Siphonopidae; genus Microcaecilia; species Microcaecilia unicolor. The sequence goes on from NC_044031.1 coordinate 623,201,915, forward strand.
ATCATAGGTCTGAAAACCTCCCCATAAAGTGTGTAAGATTTTTTGTGAAGACAAAAAAATTCTAATATATTATAGAATTTAATTCAATCTCATGTAAATGTAAAACAAAAACCAGTGCAGATAAATCCATTCAACGGAGTAAAGCTACTTCAGGGGCAGTTTTCAAATCTCTGGATGATATGTACACTCAGGTTATGAATTTCAATAATTTCAATATGTGACAGCAATACTCAGGCATACTTTATTACTGGATCATGGACGTTGATATACTGCCTTCCTGTAGTACAACTAAAGTGGTTTACATTATTATATACAGGTACTTTCTCTTGTCTCTGGTGAGCTCACAAGCTAAGTTTTTGGGACACCGTAGGGTTAAGTGACTTGTCCAGGGTCATAAGAAGCTGCAGTGGGAATAGAACTCAATTCTCCAGGTTCTCTGCCCACTGCATTAACCATTAGGCTGCTACTCCTCCCCTGTGGATAATATATTAAGACACTGAATACAGCAGTTGTTCATTAATGTTTAGTGTAGTCCTGAGATTGTTCCACTAATGCATACATATTTCACCAAAGAATAGGTGGAAGGGGCATGACTCTTTAACATCTGTAGGCACTGTAAAATGGCTGTTCTTCTCAAACACATGAATAGATTACCATAGGATAGATGAGAAAACTAGCAAATGCTACTATGGGTGTGATCTCACAAATATATAAGATTTTACTGTGGCATGCATGTGCCTTCCCAGACGCCTATAATATATCACCTTGGAACATAAGGGTGATCTCACTAACCAGCATGTTTCCCAAAGGCTGAAGAGATGAATGGGTGTAGTTTCATTGGAAGATATGTAACCAGGATGGTTGATCACACACAAATTCTGATAATTAGCACCATAATTTATTATAGGTTTGATAACACCTGCAGATCTCAGGAAAGGGTGGGAGGGATGGGCCTTCATTAACATCTAAATCCCCATGCGATCACTGTATTTTTGCTGCTATTTCTATAATAGAGTTAAATGTCACCAGGGTGTGGCTGTGGCCTCACAAATAGCTGCACATATTCTGGAATGTTGCATCCTCACCTTATTAGCAGAGCTAATTTACACAATGGTTATGAGCTCACTGTAACCTCTATTCTGTTTATACTTGTGACAGAATGAAGTCTCTGGAGCAGGATGCTCTGAAGGCACAGATGGTGATTGCAAAATCTAAAGAGGGGAAGAAACGCAGTACACTGGATCGACTGGCAGAGTCCCCCTCCCCTGCCCCCACTCCATCGCCAACACCTCTGGAAGGTAGGTTTACAGCTGGGAAGGGGTGCTGAAGGCAACTATCATCTCTGACAAGAGGACTAGAACGTTTGTCTGAGAGCAGATGTCTTGGAGGTGCAGAAACAGAGGATGTGATGTCCAAGAACTGTAAGAGCATCTTGTCTGCTTGGTTTAATTTCTGTCAGACTGCCATAGACTATACATTATCTTGCTTTACTTCCATTTCCTAGCAAACCAAGGGATCCTCTGTGCTTATCTGAGACTTTACACCTTCACTCCCCACCCAACAGCTTAGGATCCTCTGCTTATTCCAGGAAGGGCCCTCACATCCACCAGAGCTAAGGATTTTCTGTGCTTATTCCAGGCCCTGTTGAATTCTGGTGGAGGGAAGGTGGGGGTAGAGGTGCAGTAAGAAGGTGATTGATAAATTGTGGTATTACATAGGTTCCAGTATTCCTTGATTTTGGTTCGTGTATTTTAAATTTTTATGCAGTCCCACCTCTGTCCCCCTTATTTCTTTTGCCTCGAGCCTTTTATTTGTATTTTTATTTATCAATGCTTCTATTCCTCATAATATGGCAATTAGCATATTTTCAAGTATTAAAATAAAAACACGCATACAACAGCTGAGTATAAAACAAGACCAGCATAAACCTAGCATTTGTAAAATAATAAAAACATAACCTACATAAATAGTAACAGGTGGGGAACGCATATAGTACTTGGGTCAGAGAATTCTTGCCAGCTCCTCTTTCTTTTTGTATTTGTGTTGTCTCTGTGTGTCTCTCTGACCTGGAGGGGAGAGGTGGTTTCAATGCAGCAATATCCAAACATTCCTTATCTCACCTTCCCTAGAGTGGGTGCATAAGAACTATAAGGTCCTATGCGGCCCCAAGTCAGCCAGTATTTCTTAGTCTCCACAGCAGATGCAAGGTGAGTACCTGTGCAGCCCTGTTCTAGTTAGGCCTTCATTGGTTGCATCATTTTTGACCCTGCAATAAATAAATAAAAATAGGACCACCTTAATTCCTTATTTAAGTGACAACAGTCTTTAAAAAAAAAAATAGAGGAACTAAGAGGGTTAGGGAGGGGGGAGTTTGGGCTAAAACGGGGGTTGGGTGGATGGGGATTGATTCATTCAGTGTCATGCAATCGAAGGCTGAAGCCTGTTAGAGCCTGGTATTCACAAGAGGGAGGCTGGAGGCTGGGCTGGTTTCTCTCAAATGTAAAAGATATTTTGGGGATAGATAGGCTGGATACCGGAGGTTAATAGATTAAGGTAGCATCTTGGAATGTAGGAGGTATTCATTCCCCCATCAAGCGCTCCAAGATTTTGCGACATCTTAAATGCATTGGAGTAGACATAGTGATGCTACAAGAAACTCACTTGTCAGATGTTGAACACACTAAATTGGCTAGGTGGTGGGTTGCAGACTGTGTTGCAACTGCGGCCTTGGGGCGCAAAGGTGGGGTGGCAATACTTTTTAGAAAAGGGATAGCAATCCAGGTGCACAAAACGATACGAGTCCCGGAAGGTAGATTTGTTTTCTGCATTGTTACTCTGAATCGACAAAAATTAATTTTGGGTAGCATTTATGCTCCTAACATAATAGATTTAAAATTCTGTAAGAAACTGCTTAAGCAGCTCATGCAGCTAGAAACACTGCCCATGATATTAGGAGGCGATTTTAATATGACCTGGGATCCTATACCAGATAGATCACATCCCCCAACTGATCTAAGAAGGATAAGCACTAGGGTTTGCCTGACTTTTGCACCACGCTTGAGCTAATCGACATCTGGAGGACATTGCATCCACTAGATAAGGAATATACACATCAATCTAGAGCACATGGCACCTCGGCTAGAATTGACTATTTGCTTGCTTCCCGCACATTACTAACAGACATTACAGAGGCACATATAGATCCCTGCGTTATATCGGATCATTCGTTGACACGAATGGGCTGGAGTGGGGGAGAGGAGGAAGAGAAATTAAAAAGCTGGACGTTTCCAGCATACTTGTTAAGAGACGCACGGTTCGGGGAATACTTACAAAATAAGTGGACTGAGTATAAACATTTCAATGAGGGGTCGGTTGGGAGTACCACTAATTTCTGGGAAGCCGCGAAAGCAGTTTTAAGAGGAGAAATAATAAGTTATGTAACCCAATATAAACATGCAAGAGATAAAGAAATTGTGCGGCTTGAAAGGCAACTGGTTAAATTGAATAGACAATACGGTTCAACCCCAAGTACGAGGATCAGACAAGAGGTGATGGAACTACAAACAACCCTGAACTCACTTTTACATGATAGAGAATTGAAATCTCAAGCCTATTATCGGTTCCAACTATATCGACATGGGAACATAGGAGGCAAATACCTAGCTAGACTTATTGCATCAAAATATGCTTCAAGGACTGTAACAGCCATTAAAACTAAGAAGGGGAATTGTCTCCACTCTAACCAAGAGATTAGATTAGCGTTCCAAACATATTATCAAAGTCTCTATAAAGCATCAGAACAAGAGGGACTTTCAGGAGAGATGTACTTGGATGGGGTTCAGACCCCGAAATTACAACTTAGTGATTGTAATCAATTGAATGCCAAAATTAGTGCAGCCGAGGTGGCTTGGGTGATAGCTCAGAGTAAAGCAGGCAGAGCCCCTGGCCTGGATGGATACAAAGCAGAATTTTATAAGCTAATGGGAGACTCGGTAGTCCCTACTTTGGTCAAAGTGTTTAATGAATGGATGGAAAGCGGCAAGATGCCTGAATATTTAAACTTGGCCCGGATAGTGGTATTCCCTAAACCCAAAAGAGATGAAAAGCTAGTAACTTCTTATAGACCCATCTCCTTAATTAACCAAGAAGCCAAATTATTTGCCAAAATTTTAGCAAATAGATTGAGCAGGGTATTACCCCATCTTATTCATACGGCCCAGGTAGGATTCGTGCAAGGAAGATCAATCGCCAAAAATTTGAGGAGAATTATAGCGTCGTTGGAGGGATTGGGCCACTCCCATGACCAGGCTTTAATGATAAGCTTCGACGCTGAAAAAGCATTTGATAGAGTGGAGTGGCCCTTTCTGTACTCGGTGCTAGAGAATTACGAATTTCAGGGTAGCTTTGTACAAGCGATTAGAGCTTTGTATTACCTACCTAGAGCACAGGTTCTGGTAAACGGTAATGTATCGGGTGAAATTCAAATTGGCAGGGGTACTAGGCAAGGGTGCCCACTGTCACCCCTCTTATTTGCGCTTCAGTTAGATCCTTTAATTAGAGACATATGTGATTGCAAAGCGATCCCAGGGATACAGCTTAGAAATCAAGAATTTAAACTTGCTGCATTCGCTGATGACTTATTAGTGATAATTACAAAACCGAAGGAGACCTTACAGAATCTTTTAGAGATATTTCGAGAATACGGAGATTATTCGGGCTTTAAACTAAACATAGACAAATCTGAAGCTCTTGCGATAAATCTAGATATCCAAACTGTCTGGCCGGATGGATTTCCATTGAAACGAGTGACAAACTATTTTACTTATTTAGGGATTTTGCTGCCGACCAGACCGAGAGAGTTTTATACTTTAAATGTTACAAGACTATTGCAGCTCAGCAGTTATATTCATGGGGCACTTTAACGCTGTCCTTAGCGGGGAGGATCGGCCTCATCAAAATGGTGATATTGCCGAGATGGCTCTATACATTACAGATCCTGCTCATAGTGTTACTACAGAAGGATATAAAATGTTTGTATCGCTTGGTGTCCAGATTTTGTTGGGCCAAAAAACGAGCTAGGATGCAGTTGAAATATATGTTGGGTGGATGGGAGACAAGGGGGATTGGGAATACCCAATATTAAATATTATAATATGGCATGTCTGCCTCGGCAGGTGCGAGACTGGCTATTTCACTCCCAGGAACATATACCTTTAGAGATAGAAGAAGCGTTGTATAATCCATATCATGGTATAACACTAGCTTACTTACAGAAAAGAGAGATTCCACATAGACTCAGACATAATGTGCTGCTTAACTCCATCAGAGCAGCGTGGAGGTTCTTAGGGACATTAATGGGTGGAGATCCAAGAGTGACTGACCACATAAATATAAGAGGAAATCCTGCGTTTGTGCCAGTGCTGGAAAACAAAACTTTTGATAGATGGGCACAGCTAGGAGTGACTCGCTTAGCAGATGTATTGGGAGAGAATGGGGATATAATACCGCTGCCGCAGCTGTTGGCTCAGGGCGAGCAGGGATGGGGTGACAAGTACGCACATTGTCAACTTAAACATTATATACAAACTTTAGATAAAGAAGCACTGCATCGTAAATTGGGGAATAATATTAGAAAATGTTTTGATGAGATTTCTGAAAATGCTCCATCCATATCTCATATACATCAGAAACTGTGGGGGCTAGCTCCGGGGAAAGAGCTGACCCAGATCAGAAAGAAATGGGAAAAGGATGTGGGTCATAATCTGGAATCTTGGGACATTATTGCGCAGATAAAAGATATACCAAGAATAATAGGGGGAGCAGCTTACAGGGAATGCGCGTACAGGATTCTCCATAGAGCTTATTTTACTCAAGTCCAGTTATATAAATCTGGGGGCATTGAGACAGCTCTTTGCTTGAAATGCAATTTATATGATAATTCTTTATATCACGCGATGTGGGGTTGCGTAGTAATACAGAGGTATTGGAGACAAATAGTTACTTACTTGACATGTGTGCTGGGTACTAGAATAAACATGAATGCATTGCAATTGGTATTAGATTTGAAAGAACCACCATTAAGACTAAATGCCGACAAAACATTACTGTATCGTAAATTATGTCTGGTGGCGAAGAAATGCATAATGCAATGTTGGACGGTAGCCACTCCGCCTTCTTACTGGCATTGGCGTAACCAGGTACATCAGCTGCTGGTGTGGGAGGCGAAAGAGGTGAAAGGATATTGCAAAAGGAAAGTGCGATTTCTTAAAGTATGGGGATGCTACTTAGACAAAATGACACAGAAAGGTCGAAGCCTTGTTGTTAATTTGTAATGGTACATTGTTTCATCATGACACTGTATGGTAATAAACATGAGTGAGATAAATAAGGGGGGAGGGTGGGGGGGAAGGGGAAAACTTGGAGACAGTTAGGAAAAGCTCTGTAATACAGCAAAGTTATGTTAATGGACGTTCTTTGAATTGAGAAACAGTATATTGAAGTATTCTATTTTTTTTTGTGTACTGTTTTCAATAAAAACGTTGAAATATAAAAAAAATAGAGAGAAGGAAAGATCTTAAGTAAATTATAGGAGCTATGCCCCAGGAGTGCTTACTCTGAGGAAAGGACTAACGTTGCAAAAAATAAAAAAGCCTTTAAAGTCAAGACAGTCATTTCCGGAGTTTTCAGAGGCTTGGTGGGGGGCTTTTGAGCAAGCGATGGGAAGCTTGTTTGGCTGGGCATTGTGAGGACTCTTGCCTGTTTGATGGACACCCCCTCAGAAAAGGCACGCCATGGCACCTCTTGTGTTGTGCAGCATAATTTTCCCAGTTACTGTTCTTTGTGCAGGTCCTGCTCTTGGGGATGCTGTGATTCAGGGGGGCTACTGACAGTACCTCTAAAGCAGGCCGGCTGCTACCAGACATGCAGATAGATGTTTCTGAAGCTGACCCAAGGAGCTATTGGTTCTGAGGCTGACCCAAGGAGCTAGTTTTGGTGGGAAACTGTCATCTTTAAAGCACTTTCATCAGCACAGAATCAAGCAGATAAGCCCCCGGTACTTACTGGGCAAGATTCAGGGCTAAGTGGAACTCCCTTATTTCTGGAGGTTGTGCTGTTGCTGCACTAGCCGTTCTACCTAAAGAAATGTTTGCCAGTTCCCATGCCACTCGAGAGCGCAGGGTTCGAAGGAGTTCTAAGGGGCCAAGAGGCTGCATTTGGCTTTCAGGCAGGAGTAGGAGGACTTGGATTATATGGGCTCTCAGGTACCTTTAGATGAGGTGTTGGAAAAGGAGAACTCTTGGGGAAAAATACCTTTAGGATCAGAGCTTATATTCCTCCAGGGGAGGACCCGGCTGTGGACCATATGTTCTGTAGGCCAGAGCTTCCTTGTTTGATCTCACAGGTCTTACAGGTTCTTAACAGCCTGTGAAGAAACTGTGTTTTATGCCTGTAAAATATATTGGATATTTTCCTGCCTAAATTAAATCTGAAGAGTATTTCTCTAGTTTGGCTAGCAAATGGTGCATGTTTATGCCTAAAGCTGTTACAGATGACTGACTTCTCTTTCTTTAGTTGCACACAAATAATAGGAAGTGCCTATAGTGATGTAACCAGTTTTTATTTGAAACATGACTGTTCTAGGCTCTGATTGGCCTGGAGTTTGAAATTACCCAGCAGTTTCAGCCTGGGAGAAAAGAGAGAGAGAGAGCTCTTTGCTGAAGCCCTGTAAAAAACAGTTATATTTGATAACTGGTGAACAGCTATATATGTCCTGATCTCCCCAGATACTTTCTAGGAAGTATGCAAATGTTTAGTTAGTTTTCTAATTGATCCATTTTTTTCAGTTACTTGTTACTGTTTGCTGTTTGCACATTTTTTTGTCCGCTCTTCCAAGTTCTGAGAATAAACACATTTGTTTGTTCATTCTGCCTGTATGGATTGATAAAGAATTCTGGTGATTTGTGTGTTAGGTCTGTGAGTGCTTTCTGGGAGCAGTGGGACCACTGGGAGTGTGACTTCAGTAACCTAGAAGTCACGGGGGATAATTTGAGAGTGGGAGACTCGCCCAGAGGCAGTTGTGACCCAGTCAGTGGGAGGAGGGTGTTAGTGTAGAACACGAGCGGCAGGTGGACCTGAGCTGTGCTGGAGATAGATCCTCTAAGTGGCCACAGAGTAACCCTAGGCGGGCGGCTAAGCATTCCATGACACAGCACCCTGTGGTTAGGAGAAGGAATCTCTTCTAAAGGGCATTAGAAAGCTGGCTAGAGCCTTTCCTTTGAATGAAAAGGAAATGGTTGAGGCCAAGTGGGCGTTCCATGATGCAGTCCTTACGGTTGGAAGGGCTATGACCAGGCTTTACTAACTTCCTTTGATGGAGCTGGAGAGGTTTAAGTTGCCTAAAGTGGATGTGCTGGTCACAGCTGATACGAAGAAAACTGTTATTCGGTAGAAAGTGGTGCAGTGCTGAAGGACTGTCAGAATCATAGGATGGAAACTCTTTTGAAGAGGTCCTTTGAGGTTTCAGCTCTAGCCTTGCAGGTGGCTATTTGTGGTGACTACATGGCTAGGGCATGTTTTCATTGAGCTGAATAGTTGCCAGACTCTCCAGGGGAGGGTCAATACAGATGTCAGAAGACGTAATAAATCTAGAGTTGACCTCGGCCTTTCTGGCGGACACCTTGCATGATTTAGTTTGTGTTTGAGCAAAGATTGTGGCATTGGCTGTTGCTGAGCAGGGCTTTCATGGTTCAGGAACTCATCCATGGATGTGGCCTCTAAAGTGCATCTGAGTCAGTTGCCTTTCAAGGGTAAGTTGCAGTTTGGTGAAGATTTAGACAAGCTGATTAAGGATCTGGGGGAATCCAAAGTTCCTAAACTCTCAGAGGATAGGTCGTGCTCAAATTCTTGATTGACAACTAGGGTGTGTTTTAGAGATATGAAAAGGTACCATCCAAGCAGGATGAATGGCTCTCAGCAGAGCAGGTTCTGGAATAGAGGTCAGTCCTTTCAGGGCAGTTGAAGGTTGAAAGGGAGGTCAGAGGGCATCTAGTGCTGCCCGAGCTTCCCAGTGAAGATTTTAGGGGCCAATACTCCTATAGTGCTCATTGGAAAGGGGGGGTGGTTACAGCTGTTTCATTGGAGATGGGCCTAGAAAACCTCAGACCAGTGGGTCCTAGAGGTCATTCAATTCAGCTTTTCCTTAGAATTCTGTTGGCTGCTTTCTGACACCTTGCTCGAGTCTCTCTGCAAGTCTGGGAAGACCCTTGCCATTCATCAGACCTTGAGCAGAGCATTGGAGGTGGTAGTTACTGTTTCTCAGAAAGAAAGAGATACCTGGAGATATTCCATCTACTTTATAGTGCCCAAAAAGGAAGGTTCCTTTTTTCCAGTTCTGGACCTCTGGGCATTAAGAGTCTCTTTCCATATGGAGATGCTGAGGTCAGTCACAGTTGCCATGCAACGTGGAAAGTTCCTGACATCCTGGATGTGTTGGAGGTGTATATGCACATTCCTATCCACTTGGATCATTGCAGGTTCTTGCAGTTATCAGAGGTTTTTATATCCTGGGCAGTCATTACCAGTTTGGTTTGGCCACAGCGCTGAGTATCTTCTCCAAGTCTGTTAGTCATGGTGACACATCTCAGGAAGGAAGGGGGTCTTGTTTCACCTTCATCTGGACAGTTAGATGACTTAGATAGAGTCCTTTGAGGAGATCAAGAAAGCCACAGACCTGGTGGTTTAGTGCCTCCAACATCTGGGATGGATAGTGAATCTCGCTAATAGTTTATTGTCTTAAGCCAAAGTTTGGAATACCTGAGTATTCATTTCACTATCCACAAGGGAAGAATTCAGAAGCTCCCATCTGAGGTCAGACTCCTCCTCAGATCTCTTAAGCCACCTGTCTGGTAGGTGTTGTAAGTACCGGAGTCAATGGTAGCCACCATTGAGGTGGCGCCTTGGGCAACGGCACATACGCATCCTCTCCAGAGTACTTGTTGTCAACTTTGTCGTGCTCAGTTGCACAATCTGCACTGCTGTCTGATTCTCAGGCAGCCTGTGCATCACAGTCTGGATGTCGTGCCCCTCACCTGCTGCGCACCTCGCCCGCTCCTCGCCTCTGCCGCTGTAAGTGGAGCATCGGCCATAGTGGCAGAGCCGACGCTCCGACTACTGCTCTCTCGCTCCTGCTTGCGAGCGCCGGCCGTCGTGGCTGTGCCGGCGCTCTTGCCCACCGCTGCCTCCCACAATCTGGAGCACCGGCCATTTTTGGCAGCACTAGCGCTCCAAGTGGAGTCTCCTCTTCCAGGCGCGAAGCCCAGGAATGCGGGAACTCTCGCTGCGCCTCCTGATGCCTGGATTGGCCTCTTGCCACCAGGCTATGCCTCCTCCAGCTGGCTACCAATCAGAAATCTCCATTGCCAGCTGATTCCTTTTGCTCCTGATGGTGGGGGCTACTTCAGGAGCATCTAATCTCCACTGCATTGCTTCGGCTTCTACTTCGGTCGGTGATTGTTTACGCTGTATCGTTTCTCTAGCTGTTACCTGCTGCCTGACCTGACTTCGGCCTGAACACCCGATTATTCTCTCTGCCTGCTGCCTGACCTGACCTCGGCCTGAACACCCGATTACTCTCGTTGCCTGCTGCCTGACCTGACCTCGGCCTGAACACCCGATTACTCTCGTTGCCTGCTACCTGACCTCGGCCTGAACACCGGATTACTCTCTCTGCCTGCTGCCTAACCTGACCTCTGCTTGAACCCGGATTACTCTCTGCCTGCTCCCTGACCCGATCCCTACTTGAACCCGGATTACTCTCTGCCTGCTGCCTGACCTGACCCCGCTTGAACCCAGATTACTCTCTGCCTGCTGCCTGACCTGACTACTGCCTGTACTCGGTTACTCTCTGCTTGGTGTCTGTTTTGACCACCGCCTGTACCCGAACCACTCTTTGCCTGCTGCCTGCCGCTGCTCACCGCTTGAACCCAGAGTTCTCTCTGCCTACGGCCATCTGACCCCTGCCTGTATCCAGAAGTCCTGTTGGTTGCCAGCACCTGGGGGCTCAACCCTCGGAGAACGGCAGCCACCACAGGTGAAGCCTCGGGGTTGCCCGGCTGCCCTTTAGAGCGCAGGTTCGAGTGTTCGTCCCTGGGCTCCGCCTGGGCACAGTGACTCATGAACGTGACACTGGATTGATGGTTGGACATGCGACATTTGGAGTGGAGCAGGACAATCTGCACTGCTGTCTGATTCTCAGGCAGCCCGTGCATCGCAGTCTAGATTGGTGGTTGGACAGTCTACATTTGGAGTGGGGCATGGATCTGGAGACCTCAGAGTGGATTCTAGTGACCATAGATGGCTAGTCTCTCTGGTTGGGGATATCATTGCCAAGGTCAAGTTGCACGGGGGGGTGGGGTGCTGATCAAGAGTGGAGGCCAAGTGGTCAATCAGTCATTTGGAGACGCCCCTTTCACTTGGCTCTCCTGGTGTTCCAGCACTTAATTCTCCACAAGGCAGTCTGAGTCTTGTCCAATAATGTGACAGCAGTGGCCTGTGTCAACTGTTGGGGGGCATGAAGAGTCGCCTACTGGCATAGGAAATGACTGAGATCATGGCCTAGGCAGAACAGAATCTGCTTTTGCTCTCTGCAGCCCACGTGGCAAGGACCAACCACTTGGAGGCAGACCGAGCAGGAATTACTGGATCCAGGGGAGTGGTCTTTGTCAGACATCGCCTTTCAGAGAATTGCCCTTCATTGAGAGACGCCCAGTGATGGATGTAATGGCCACAGCAATGAACACATGGATTCCAAAGTTCTTCAATTGCAAGAAGGAACTGTTGTCCACAGGAATAGATGTGTTGATCCAACCTTGGACCCATCCAGTGATGCTGGATGTGTTCCCTCTGTGTCTGTTAATTGGCCTTGAAATTCAGTGGATCAGGTATACTCGGGTCTGGTGATTCTGGTAGCACCGGATTGGCTGCTATGGTTGAAGGTCTAAGATCCTTTTCCGTTGCCTTTATCAGATGGCCTGCTGTCCTGGGGTTTGATTCAGATGCCAGACATGGCTTGGTTCTTGCTTACAACAAGGCTCTTCAGCAGCAAGTTTGCTAAAGAAAGGTTATTTGGCCAGAGTCATTAAGACAGTATTGTGTTTCAGGAAACGGTCTACCACAGATACTCACCTTCCACAAGATATGGGACACTTACTGAGACTGGAGACAGCAAACAAATGGCAAGGTGCAGCAACTTACCCATCTTCAGCTATTTTGAATCAAGAGCTCCATGATTGGGGGGATGGAATATAGTTTTTGGCTTGAGTGGTTTCCTTGGGAAAAGGTTGGTACTTGTTTTTCAGGTGGGTGGAGGGGGGATGGGTTTTGTTATTTGTTCCGTTCAATGCTGTTTTTATATCTTATGGTTTGTAACTTGGTGCATTGTTGGCTTATATTTTTCTGTAGTTTATAGAATAAAACATTTTTTTAAAAAGGCAATTGGTGCATCTCCTTGGCTTGTAGATCTTTGAAGATTGATGAGATGATAAGGAAGTCACCTCACTCCGCACTTCTGTCAGGGAGATTTTAGACTTTCTTCAAGATGGTATGGATACAGGTTTGGCTATGTCTTCCTTAGGGTGCAATTGGCAGTGATGGCTTCTTTTCAGGGTCTAGTTCAGGGTTGGCCGTTAGCCCTCCATCTGGATGTGTCATGTTTTTTTCAAGGACATTATGTGAGACCACCATTCACAAGGATTGTTCCTGCTTGGGATCTGAATCTAGTGTTATCAACTTTGGTCAGAGCTCCCTTTGAACCCCTGAGTCAGATGACAGCAGGCTTCATATTCTCATAGTCCCTCCCATCTCCCCTTGGAGTTGTCTCCTTGGTTATTTTTACTTTATTTTTTTACTTTAGTATTAAATTGAGGAGACCGCGTTTGCATGACGGATGAGGAGGCACTTGTGCATGCAAGGTGGATCGCGTCTCGCACTCCACAAAGCTCTCTTTTTAGTTTTGGCAAAATGCCGAACTGGGCAACATGGATCTGTGTCACCTACTTGTGAGAATATGAAGCCTGCTGTCCTTGTAGAATACCTACTAAAGGTAAGTATCTTCGCTGTATCACATCATACCTTATGCTATGAGTTTATCTTGTTGGGTGGACTGGATGGACTGTACAGATCTTTCTCCGAGGACAAGCAGGCTGCTTGTTCTCACTGATGGGGTGACGTCCACGGCAGCCCCTCCAATCGGAAACTTCACTAGCAAAGTCCTTTGCTAGCCCTCGCGCGCCCGCGCGCACCGCGCATGCGCGGCCGTCTTCCCGCCCGAAACCGGCTCGAGCCGGCCAGTCTTCTTTTGTCCGCACTCGGTACGGTCGTGTTTTCGCCGTGTCGAGCCCCGGAAAGTCGACCTCGCGCGTCCAATTTATTTGAGCGTGTTTTTTTCCTTCGGGAAAGTTTTCTCTTAGTCGGGAAGTGCTCCGGACCGGGTTTCGTGTAAATCCTCCCCGTACTTCCAGCTTTTTGCCCCGGTAAGTTTTCTTTCGTCGTCGGGGTAGGCCTCTTTTCGGCCTCGGTCGAGATTTTTCTCCCTCTAAATTTTGGTGCTTCAAATTTCGCCATTTCGGCTTTTGATTTCGCCGGCGTGATTTTTCCGCCCATGACATCGAAGCCTTCCAGCGGCTTCAAGAAGTGCACCCAGTGCGCCCGGGTTATCTCGCTCACTGATCGACACTCGTCGTGTCTTCAGTGTCTGGGGGCCGAGCACCGCCCTCAGAACTGCAGTCTGTGTTCCCTGCTTCAAAGGCGGACTCAGGTAGCGAGACTAGCCCAGTGGAACGTGTTGTTCTCGGGCTCTTCGTCGGCATCGGCACCGGGATCTTCGAGTGCATCGACGTCGTCAGCGTCCAGACCATCTTCCTCGGCCGCCCCTGCATCGAGTGCATCGAGGCATCGGGCCTCTGCATCGGCGCCGAGACATCGGGTAGCTGCATCGACGTCGGTGGTACCAGGACCTCGTCTGCTGATGTCGTCGGACGGTGGTGCATCGGGTGGAGTGCAGGTGAGGGCTGTCCATTCCCCTGCTGGTGGCGGTGAGCCCTCGGGTGGGTCTCCGCCTACCCTGAGGGCTCCTGCGGTACAGCCCCCCCGAGATCGACCTTCTTCAGTCTCGGCCCCGAGGAAGCGACGGATGGATTCGACGTCCTCCTCGTCGGTGCCGGGGAGCTCCGGTGACATGCTTCGGAAGAAATCGAAGAAGCATCGACACCGGTCTCCTCCCCGTGTCGGCACCGAGAGCTCTGGGTCGCCGAGGGATTCGGCACCCAGCAGGCATCGGCACCGAGAGGACCGCTCACCCTCTGTTCAGGAGGTGTCGATGCGCTCCGCTCTGGACAGCCCGGAACAGCCTCCACGCCCGGAACAGGTACTGACGTCGACGCCTGCATCGACCTCTCAGCCTTTCTCTGCAGCCACTCTAAACGAGAGCCTCCGGGCCGTTCTCCCAGAGATTCTGGGAGAGCTGTTGCGCCCTACCCCTCCGGTACCGGCGGTGCTTGCGCCTCCGGTACCGTCGAGCGTGGCGCCGGCTGGCCCATCGCCCAGGTTGAGGTCCCCGACGTCGGTACCGCGTGCGGTGCCGACCGCGGCTACCTCCCAGGAAGGCTCCCCGACCACGTCGGCGGAGGGAGCTTCGCCGATGCGGGCAAGGGAGTCTACCTCTCGACGCCCCCATCGTGGACGGGGTTCCACGGAGTCGAGCAGGGCGAGGTTGCAGACACAGGTCCGGGAACTTGTGTCTGACACCGAGGGTGAGGCCTCGTGGGAGGAAGAGGAAGATCCCAGATATTTCTCTGACGAGGAGTCTGAGGGTCTTCCGTCTGATCCCACTCCCTCTCCTGAGAGACAGCTTTCTCCTCCCGAGAGTCTGTCTTTCGCTTCCTTTGTCCGGGAGATGTCTACGGCCATCCCCTTCCCGGTGGTTGTGGAGGACGAGCCCAGGGCTGAAATGTTTGAGCTCCTGGACTATCCTTCTCCACCTAAGGAAGCGTCCACTGTTCCCTTGCACCATGTCCTGAAGAAGACATTGCTTGCGAACTGGACCAAGCCATTAACTAATCCCCACATTCCCAAGAAGATCGAGTCCCAGTACCGGATCCATGGGGACCCAGAGCTGATGCGCACTCAGTTGCCTCATGACTCTGGAGTTGTGGATTTGGCCCTAAAGAAGGCTAAGAGTTCTAGGGAACATGCTTCGGCGCCCCCGGGCAAGGACGCTAGAACCTTAGACTCCTTTGGGAGGAAGGCCTACCATTCCTCTATGCTCGTGTCCAAGATCCAGTCCTACCAGCTCTACACGAGCATACACATGCGGAACAATGTGCGGCAGTTGGCGGGCTTGGTTGATGCTCTTCCCCCTGAGCAAGCCAAGCCT
This sequence comes from Microcaecilia unicolor, assembly GCF_901765095.1. NCBI lineage: Eukaryota > Metazoa > Chordata > Amphibia > Gymnophiona > Siphonopidae > Microcaecilia > Microcaecilia unicolor. The sequence goes on from NC_044031.1 coordinate 623,217,345, forward strand.
TTTCAGGAGGTGGTCAGGCAGCTGAAGGCGTGCAGAAAATTCCTGGCCAGAGGAGTTTATGACACTTTTGATGTTGCGTCCAGGGCCGCTGCTCAAGGTGTGGTGATGCGCAGGCTCTCATGGCTGCGTGCCGCCGACCTGGAGAATAGACTCCAGCAGCGGATTGCGGACTCGCCTTGCCGTGCGGATAACATTTTTGGCGAAAAAGTCGAACAGGTGGTAGAGTCTCTCCACCAGCGGGACACCGCATTCGACAAGTTCGCCCGCCGGCAGCCTTCAGCTTCTACCTCTACAGGTAGACGATTTTTCGGGGGAAGGAAGACTGTTCCCTATACTTCTGGCAAGCGTAGGTACAATCCTCCTTCCCGACAGCCTGCGGCCCAGGCTAAGCCCCAGCGCGCTCGCTCTCGTCAGCAGCGTGCGACTCAGCAAGGCCCCGCGGCTCCCCAGCAAAAGCAAGGGGCGAGTTTTTGACTGGCTCCAGCAGAGCATAGCCGACATCCAAGTGTCAATGCCGGGCGACCTGCCTGTCGGAGGGAGGTTGAAAGCTTTTCACCAAAGGTGGCCTCTCATAACCTCCGATCAGTGGGTTCTCCAAATAGTCCGGCAAGGATACACCCTCAATTTGGCCTCAAAACCTCCAAATTGTCCTCCGGGAGCTCAGTCCTACAGCTTCCAGCACAAGCAGGTACTTGCAGAGGAACTCTCCGCCCTTCTCAGCGCCAATGCGGTCGAGCCCGTGCCATCCGGGCAAGAAGGGCTGGGATTCTATTCCAGGTACTTCCTTGTGGAAAAGAAAACAGGGAGGATGCGTCCCATCCTAGACCTAAGGGCCCTGAACAAATATCTCGTAAAAGAAAAGTTCAGGATGCTTTCCCTGGGCACCCTTCTCCCCATGATTCAGCAAAACGATTGGCTATGCTCTCTGGACTTGAAGGATGCCTACACACACATCCCGATACTGCCAGCTCACAGACAGTATCTGCGATTTCAGCTGGGCACACGCCACTTCCAGTACTGTGTGCTACCCTTTGGGCTCGCCTCCGCGCCCAGGGTGTTCACAAAGTGCCTAGCTGTGGTAGCAGCGGCGCTTCGCAGGCTGGGGGTGCACGTGTTCCCATATCTCGACGATTGGCTGGTGAAGAACACATCCGAGGCAGGAGCCCTGCAGTCCATGCAGATGACTATTCGCCTCCTGGAGCTACTGGGGTTTGTGATAAATTACCCAAAGTCCCATCTTCTCCCAGTGCAGAAACTCGAATTCATCGGAGCCCTGCTGGATTCTCGGACGGCTCGCGCCTATCTCCCAGAGGCGAGGGCCAACAACTTGTTGTCCCTCGTCTCGCGGGTGCGAGCGTCCCAGCAGATCACAGCTCGGCAGATGTTGAGATTGTTGGGCCACATGGCCTCCACAGTTCATGTGACTCCCATGGCCCGCCTTCACATGAGATCTGCTCAATGGACCCTAGCCTCCCAGTGGTATCAGGCCGCTGGGGGACTAGAGGACGTGATCCACCTGTCCACGAGTTTTCTCGAATCCCTGTATTGGTGGACGATTTGCTCCAATTTGACTCTGGGACGTCCCTTCCAAATTCCTCAGCCACAAAAAGTGCTGACCACGGATGCGTCTCTCCTGGGATGGGGAGCTCATGTCGATGGGCTTCACACCCAAGGAAGGTGATCCCTCCAAGAAAGCGATCTACAGATCAATCTTCTGGAGTTGCGAGCGATCTGGAACGCTCTGAAGGCTTTCAGAGATCGGCTGTCCCACCAAATTATCCAAATTCAGACAGACAATCAGGTTGCCATGTACTATGTCAACAAGCAGGGGGGCACCGGATCTCGCCCCCTGTGTCTGGAAGCCGTCAGCATGTGGCTCTGGGCTCGCCGTCAAGGCATGGTGCTCCAAGCCACATATCTGGCAGGCGTAAACAACAGTCTGGCCGACAGGTTGAGCAGGATTATGCAACCTCACGAGTGGTCGCTCAATCCCAGTGTGGTGCGACAGATCTTCCAGGCGTGGGGCACCCCCCGGGTGGATCTCTTCGCATCTCAAGTGAACCACAAGGTCCCTCAGTTCTGTTCCAGGCTTCAAGCCCACGGCAGACTGGCGTCGGATGCCTTCCTCCTGGATTGGGAGGAGGGACTGCTGTATGCTTATCCTCCCATCCCTCTGGTGGGGAAGACTTTGTTGAAACTCAAGCAAGACCGAGGCACCATGATTCTGATCGCTCCTTTTTGGCCGCGTCAGATCTGGTTCCCTCTTCTTCTGGAGTTATCCTCCGAAGAACCGTGGAGATTGGAGTGTTTTCCGACCCTCATCACGCAGGACGAAGGGGCCCTTCTGCATCCCAACCTCCAGTCTCTGGCTCTCACGGCCTGGATGTTGAGGGCGTAGATTTTGCCTCTTTGGGTCTGCCAGAGGGTGTCTCCCGTATCTTGCTTGCTTCCAGGAAAGACTCCACCAAGAGAAGTTACTTCTTTCATTGGAGGAGGTTTGCCGTCTGGTGTGACAGCAAGGCCCTAGATCCTCGCTCTTGTCCTACACAGACCCTGCTTGAATACCTTCTGCACTTGTCTGAGTCTGGTCTGAAGACCAACTCCGTAAGGGTTCACCTTAGTGCAATCAGTGCATACCATTACCAAGTGGAAGGTAAGCCGATCTCAGGACAGCCTTTAGTTGTTCGCTTCATGAGAGGTTTGCTTTTGTCAAAGCCCCCTGTCAAGCCTCCTACAGTGTCATGGGATCTCAATGTCGTTCTCACCCAGCTGATGAAACCTCCTTTTGAGCCACTGAATTCCTGCCATCCGAAGTACTTGACCTGGAAGGTCATTTTCTTGGTGGCAGTTACTTCGGCTCGTAGAGTCAGTGAGCTTCAGGCCCTGGTAGCCCAGGCCCCTTACACCAAATTTCATCACAACAGAGTAGTCCTCCGCACTCACCCTAAGTTTCTGCCAAAGGTCGTGTCGGAGTTCCATCTGAACCAGTCAATTGTCTTGCCAACATTCTTTCCCCGTCCTCATTCCTGCCCTGCTGAACGTCAGCTGCACACATTGGACTGCAAGAGAGCATTGGCCTTCTACCTGGAGCGGACACAGCCCACCAGACAGTCCGCCCAATTGTTTGTTTCTTTTGACCCCAATAGGAGGGGAGTGGCTGTAGGGAAACGCACCATATCCAATTGGCTAGCAGATTGCATTTCCTTCACTTACGCCCAGGCGGGGCTGGCTCTTGAGGGTCATGTCACGGCTCATAATGTTAGAGCCATGGCTGCGTCGGTAGCCCACTTGAAGTCAGCCTCCATTGAAGAAATTTGCAAAGCTGCGACGTGGTCATCTGTCCACACATTCACATCTCATTACTGCCTGCAGCAGGATACCCGACGCGACAGTCGGTTCGGGCAGTCAGTTCTTCAGAACCTGTTTGGGCTTTAGGATCCAACTCCACCCCCCGAGGGCCCTGTTTGTTCTGTTCCAGGCTGCACTCTCAGTTAGTTGGTAAATTTTTTAGGTCAATCTCAGTTATGTCCTCGCCGTTGCGAGGCCCAATTGACCATGGTTGTTGTTTTGAGTGAGCCTGGGGGCTAGGGATACCCCATCAGTGAGAACAAGCAGCCTGCTTGTCCTCGGAGAAAGCGAATGCTACATACCTGTAGAAGGTATTCTCCGAGGACAGCAGGCTGATTGTTCTCACAAACCCGCCCGCCTCCCCTTTGGAGTTGTGTCTTCCCTTGAAGTGTATTGTCTTGCTACATACTGGACTGGCCGGCTCGAGCCGGTTTCGGGCGGGAAGACGGCCGCGCATGCGCGGTGCGCGCGGGCGCGCGAGGGCTAGCAAAGGACTTTGCTAGTGAAGTTTCCGATTGGAGGGGCTGCCGTGGACGTCACCCCATCAGTGAGAACAATCAGCCTGCTGTCCTCGGAGAATACCTTCTACAGGTATGTAGCATTTGCTTTATCTTCCTTCATCTCCATGTTACTTTGTAATTATGTAAGTCTCAAGAAACAAGGCAAATGGTCCACAGTATACAAGATGGAGAAGAGAAGCAGACCTTTGAGAAAACAGTCTTTATTAACAGAGTCAAAAGAGACTGAAATAATACAAAATAATAATGGTTTTGTATTATTTTTGTATCTTTTGCCCCTGATGCAGCCATCTGGCGAAACATGGCCATGTTGAGCAACACTGACACTTGGGAGTCTTAAAGAGTTAATAAAGACTATTTTATTAAAGGTCTGCTGCTCTTCTGTGTTCTACATACTAGCAAGGGCAAACGTCTTTCACGCAAGAGAGCTATCACCTTCTGCCTGAAGCAGACTGAAGACATTAGGCAGTTCACACATCCCTTTATTGCTCTGTCCTCAAATAAAATTTTATGTATTAAAGTAGGAAACTAGACAAAGTGAAATGTTCACACATCTTATTTTCCTCAACAACCAGAATGGTAGTTTAGAGTTCACTGAGTTTGGCTTGATGCCAGTAGAGTGGACTTCTTCCAGATTCCCTGACATATAGACCATTTGATTTTCCTTTGGTGTCTCTCTGACACTTACTGCTCTCCTCCTTTTTCAGATTACAGCCCTAGGAATGTGACCTCCCCAGGAAGACTGGTAAGAAATTTCTCCACTGTGTGTGTGAGAGAGATGGTTTCTTAGTCTTTCATGCCTTCATTCTATAAATCTCTTCCTCATACTCTTCTCACACTTTGGTTCCTCTCCTTTTTATTCTGCATCTTCTGTCTCTCTCTCTCTCTCTCTCTACTTTAGCGTTTCTCTTGTTCTATGAACACTACCCACTTGTACTCTCCCCTAGTTGGACATTTCTACTTGTGGGGAAATGAATGTGGAGCACAGTGTCTCTCCATGGGATAGCATGAAAGATCTTAGTAACCCTGAGCATTTGGAGGATGAGATCACACCATAGTCACTGTTTCTTCATATCTTTCATCACAATAGAGAATTAATTCACAGGGCTGCCTTTTCTCTCCAAGGTACCTGCCACATGCTTGGCTCTACTAATAAACAAAGTGTGTTTGATTCCATAGTGTCAGAAGTGTCTCATGCCAGCTCAGTTTATTATCATAATCAGAGACATGTCTGTTGCTCAGCTCTGCTGTTCTTAAGCAAAGTATTTAGTATCATATTCACAAAAGTGTCCTACACTAAGGCAAAGTGTTTCATATCATGCTTGCAGAAGTGTCTCACATTGAGCGCCACCTCACTAAGGTAGTGTTTTGTATCATTCTCACAGAAAAGAGGGAAGGAGTTTTTGAAAGTCAAATCTAGGCTCTTAGGTAAAAAGTTGAATTCCAGAACCTTTAGGGTAGCATTCATAGAAGTGCTTTCTGTTCCACATGCAGAACCCAAGAGGCAGGCAGAGCTTGAGACACAATGCATGGATGAAATGATGATATAGGGAAGAGAGATTCAGATTTGTTTAGGAACTGGGCAACATTCTGGGTGATGGGGAACCTATTCTGGGTGGAACCAGGCTGCTAGCACTGATGTTTAAAAAAGGAGTTAGAGCAGCTTTTAAACACGTATCTGGGGGAAAGGAAGCATTCAGGATATTATCAAAACAGGGAAATTAGGGCATCTCAATAGAGAGGTTACAATAAAGGTGACTTTATGGGAAGAGTTGACAGAGATTAAAGATTTTATTGTCAGATGCTAAGTTTTGATTTCAATTACCCCAATATTAACTGGATAAATTGTCATATCAGGAAATGCTGGGGGTGGGAGCAGAGTTCATAGAGTAAATAAATGACTACTATGTGGAGCAGCTGGTTCAGGAACTGACAAGAGGGGGAACTATTCTAGATAGATCATCCTTAGTGGAATGCAGGACTTGGTGCAGGAGGTAACAGTTTTAGGGCCACTTGGCACTAATGATCATAACAGGATCAAATGTGAGTTAAAAATTAGAGTGAAGACACTAAGCGGTCCTTTTACAAAGGCATACTGAAAAATGGCTTGTGGTAGTGTAGGCGCGGGTTTTGGGCATGCGCCGATCCATTTTTTAGCACGCCTGTAAAAAAGGCCTTTTAAAATTTTTTGCCAAAAATGTACATGCAGCAAAATGAAAATTGCCATGTGTCCATTTTGGGTCTGAGAAATATGTAATTTATCCTTAAAATCGAGCGTGGTACCGGAAGATTGGAGGATGGCCAATGTAACGCTGATTTTTTTTAAAAGGTTCCAAAGGAGATCCAGGAAATTATAGACCAGTGAATCTGACGCCGGTGCCGTGCAAAATGGTAGAGACTATTATTAAGAGCAAAATTACAGAGCATATTCAAAAGCATGGATTAATGAGACAAAGTCAACATTAGTGAAGGGAAATCTTGCCTCACCAATCTACTACATTTCTTTGAAGGGGTGAACAAACATGTGGATAAAGGTGAGCCGGTTGATATTGTGTATCTGGATTTTCAGAAGACGTTTGACAAAGTACCTCATGAAAGACTCCAGAGGAAATTGGAGAGTCATGGGATAGGAGGTAGTGTTCTATTGTGGATTAAAAACTGGTTAAAAGATAGAAAACAGAGAGTAGGGTTAAATGGTCAGTATTCTCAATGGAGAAGGGTAGTTAGTGGGGTTCCCCAGGGCTCTGTGCTGGCACTGCTGCTTTTTAACATATTTATAAATGACCTAGAGATGGGAGTAACTAGTGAGGTAATTAAATTTGCTGATGACTCAAAGTTATTCAAAGTCGTTAAATCTACTACAACTACTACTTACTACTACTTAACATTTCTAGAGCGCTACTAGGGTTACGCAGCACTGTACAAAATAAACAAAGAAGGACGGTCCCTGCTCAAAGGAGCTTACAATCTAAAGAACGAAATGTCAAGTTGGGCAATCTAGATTTCCTGGGTAGAGGTTAGATGCCGAAGGCGACGTTGAAGAGGTGGGCTTTAAACAGAGATTTGAAGATGGGCAGGGAGAGGGCCTGGCGTATGGCCTCGGGGAGTTTGTTCCACGCGTTGGGTGAGGCGAGACAGAAAGGGCGGAGCCTGGAGTTGGCGGTGGTGGAGAAGGGTACTGAAAGGAGGGATTTGTCTTGAGAGCGGAGGTTACGGGTAGGAACGTAAGGGGAGATGAGGGTTGAGAGGTAAGGAGGGGCTGCAGATCGAGTACATTTGTAGGTTAGTAGCAGAAGCTTAAATTGAGGTACCTGATCGGAAGCCAATGAAGTGACTTGAGAAGAGGGGTGATATGAGTGTATCGGTTCAGGCGGAAGATAAGACGTGCAGCAGAGTTCTGAACGGATTGAAGGGGGGATAGGTGGCTAAGTAGGAGACCAATGAGGAGTAGGTTGCAATAGTCAAGGCGAGAGGTAACGAGAGCGTGGATGAGTGTTCGGGTGGTGTGCTCAGAGAGGAAAGGGCGGATTTTGCTAATGTTATAGAGGAAGAAGCGACAGGTCTTGGCTATCTGTTGGATATGCGCAGAGAAGGAGAGGGAGGAGTCGAAGATGACACCGAGGTTGCGGGCAGATGAGACGGGAACGATGAGGGTGTTATCAACCGAAATAGAGAGTGGAGGTAGAGGGGAAGTGGGTTTGGGTGGGAAGACAAGAAGTTCGGTCTTGGCCATGTTCAGTTTCAGGTGGCGGTTGGACATCCATGCAGCAATGTTGGATAAGCAGGCCGAAACTTTGGCCTGGGTTTCCGCAGTGATGTCAGGTGTGGAGAGATAAAGCTGGGTGTCGTCAGCATAGAGATGATACTGGAAGCCATGAGACGAGATCAGGGAGCCCAGGGAGGATTGTGAAAAATTGCAAGCGGACCTTACGGGACTGGGCATCTAAATGGCAGATGACATTTAATGTGAGCAAGTGCAAAGTGATGCATGTGGGAAAGAGGAACCCGAATTATAGCTATGTCATGCAAGGTTCCGCGTTAGGAGTCATGGGCCAAGAAAGGGATCTAGGTGTCGTCGTTGATGATACGTTGAAACCTTCTGCTCAGTGTGCTGCTGCGGCTAAGAAAGCAAATAGAATGTTAGGTATTATTAGGAAAGGAATGGAAAACAAAAATGAGGATGTTATACTGCCTTTGTATCACTCCATGGTGCGACCGCACCTTGAATATTGTGTTCAATTCTGGTCGCCGCATCTCAAAAAAGATATAGTGGAATTAGAAAAGGTGCAGAGAAGGGCAACGAAAATGATAAAGGGGAAGGGACAACTTCCCTATGAGGAAAGGCTAAAGTGGCTAGGGCTCTTCAGCTTGGAGAAAAGGCGGCTGAGGGGAGATATGATAGAGGTCTATAAAATAATGAGTGGAGTTGAACGGGTAGATGTGAAGCATCTGCTCACGCTTTCCAAAAATACTAGAACTAGGGGGCATGCGATGAAGCTACAATGTAGTAAATTTAAAACGAATCAGAGAAAAGTTCTCTTCAGTCAACGTATAATTAAACTCTGGAATTTGTTGCCAGAGAATGTGGTAAAGGCGGTTAGCTTAGCGGGGTTTAAAAAAGGTTTGGACGGCTTCCTAAAGGAAAAGTCCATAGACCGTTATTAAATGGACTTGGGATAAAGCCACTATTTTTGGGATAAGCGGTATAAAATGTTTTGTACATTTTTGGGATCTTGCCGGGTATTTGTGACCTGGATTGGCCACTATTGGAAACAGAATGCTGGGCTCGATGGACCTTTTGTTCTTTTCCAGTATGGCAATACTTACGTACTTTTTATTTGAATATTTTTACTGCTGTAATTGCCTGTTGCTCATGTTTGGTTTATTCTTACTGTATACTGCTTTGAGTGAATTCCTTCAAAAAGGCAGTAAATAAATCCTAATAAATAATAAAAAGAGAATTTGAAGAAAACCTTGCTGTACTTTTCAGGTACACTAGAAGCAGAAAGCTTATAGTTGGACCATTAAATCATCACAGAGTCAAAAGGACACTCAGGGAGGGGAGACAAATTCTTTGCTTCAGTCCTTCCGGAGGAAGATGAGAGAGAGCTACCCATACCAGAATTGGTATTTAAATATGACCATTCGGAGAAACTGCAACAAGTCTTAGTGAACATGGAAGACGTGGGCCCTAAAGTGACTGACTGGGTTAGGAACTGGTTGAGTGGAAGGTGACAGACAGTAGTCATAAATGGAGCTCTCTCTAAAGAAAGGGATGTTACCAGTGGTGTACCACAAGGTTCGGTTCTTGGGCCAGTTCTTTTTAACATTTGTATAAGCATTATTGCTGAAGGGCTGTCTGGTAAGGTTTGCCTGTTTGTGGATGATGCCAAAATCTGCAATAGACACACCTGATGGTGTGGATAACATGAGGAAGAATGGCGGAAAATTGGCAGCTAAGATTAAATGCTAGAAAATGCAGGGTCATGCGTTTGAGCTGCAATAACCCAAGGGAGCGGTACACTTTAAGGGGTGAAGAACTTTTGTGCACAAAGAGGAGTGGGACTTGGGTGTGATTGTATGTAATGTCCTTAAGGTGACTAATAAGGTAGAGAAGACAACGGCAAAAGCTTGAAGGATGATCTGGTGCATAGGGAGAAGAATGGCCAGTAGGAAAAAGGAGATGGTGATGCCCCTGTATAAAACTCTAGTGAGACCTCATTTAGAATATTGTGTACAATTCTGGAGACCACACCTTCAAAAAGACATATGTGGGTACCAATGACATAGGAAAATGGGGGAGAGAGGTTCTGGAAGCCAAATTTAGGCTCTTAGGTAGAAAGCTGAAATCCAGATCCTCCAGGGTAGCATTTTCAGAAATGGTCCCTGTAACATGCGCAGGACCCAAGAGGCAGGCAGAGCTCTGCAGTCTCAATGTGTGGTTGAGGCGGTGGTGCAAGGATGAGGGATTTAGATTTGTAGGGAACTGGAAAACTTTCTGGGGCAGGAGGAGCCTGTTCCAAAAGAATAGACTCCACCTTACCCTGGGATGGAACCAGGCTGCTGATCCAACTTTTAAATAGGAGATAGAGCAGCTTTTAAACTAAAATGGGGGGGGGGGGGGGGCAGTCACCCAGGAGCTTGTTCAGTGTGGACTATCTTTGAAGGCTACTTTTGAAAGAAGACACTTAGGAAATCCCAATAGAGAGGTTTCAATAATGATGAAATAAAGCCAGGAGTGTTTAATGGGAGAACAGAGAAAAAGGATGCAAATTATCCCTGTCAACTTCAAAGCAGCTCGTAGATGCTAAGAAAAAAAAACACAATTTGAAGTGTCTATATACAAATGCTAGAAACCTAAAAAAGAAATGGGAGACTTGGGAGTATATATCACTAAATGAAGAGGTAGATCTAATAGACATTTCAAAGACATGGTGAAAGAAGGACACTCAATGGGACACTGTATTATCAGGGTACAAGTTATATCACAATGATAGAGTGGATCAAATTGGAGGGTCCCTGTTCCATGCGCAGGACCCAAGAGGCAGGCAGAGCTCTGCAGTCTCAACGTGTGGTTGAGGCGGTGGTGCAAGGATGAGGGATTTAGATTTGTAGGGAACTGGAAAACTTTCTGGGGAAGGAGGAGCCTGTTCCAAAAGGATAGACTCCACCTTACCCAGGATGGAACCAGGCTGCTGATTCAACTTTTAAAAAGGAGATAGAGCAGCTTTTAAACTAAATTGGGGGGGGGGGGAGCAGTCACCCAGGAGTTTGTTTGGTGTGGACTTATCTTTGAAGGATACTATTGAAAGAGGACACTTAGGAAATCCCAATAGAGAGGTTTCAATAATGGTGAAATAAAGCCCAGGAGTGTTTAATGGGAGAACAAAGTAAAGGATGCAAATTATCCCTGTCAACTTCAAAGCAGCTCATAGATGCTAGGAAAAAAAAACACAGTTTGAAGTGTCTATATACAAATGCTAGAAGCCTAAAAAATAAATGGGAGACTTGGGAGTGGCGGTGGGAGGCAGGGCTGGTGGTTGGGAGGTGGGGATAGTGCTGGGCAGACTTATACGGTCTGTGCCAGAGCCGGTGGCGGGACGGGGTGGGTGGTTGGGAGGTGGCGATAGTGCTGGGCAGACGTATACGGTCTGTGCCCTGAAAAAGACAGGTACAAATCAAGGTAAGGTATACACAAAAAATGGCACATGTGAGTTTATCTTGTTGGGCAGACTGGGTGGACCGTGCAGGTCTTTTTCTGCCGTCATCTACTATAGTAACATAGTAGATGACGGCAGAAAAAGACCTGCACGGTCCATCCAGTCTGCCCAACAAGACAACTCGTGTGCTACTTTTGTGTATACCCTACTTTGATTTGTACCTGTGCTCTTCAGGGCACAGACCGTATAAGTCTGCCCAGCACTAGCCCTGCCTCCCAACCACCGGCTCTGGCATAGACCGTATAAGTCTGCCCAGCACTATCCCCGCCTCCCACCACCGGCTCTGGCACAGACCGTATAAGTCTGCCCAGCGCTATCCTTGCCTCCCAACCTCCAGTCCCGCTTCCCACCACTGGCTCTGGCACAGACCGTATAAGTCTGCCCCGCACTATCCCCGCCTCCCAACCTCCAGCCCTGCCTCCCACTACCGGCTCTGCTATCCAATCTCGGTTAAGCTCCTGAGGATCCTTTCCTTCTGAACAGGATTCCTTTATGTTTATCCCACGCATGTTTGAATTCCGTTACCGTTTTCCTCTCCACCACCTCCCATGGGAGGGCATTCCAAGCATCCACCACTCTCTCCGTGAAGAAATACTTCCTGACATTTTTCTTGAGTCTGCCCCCCTTCAATCTCATTTCATGTCCTCTCGTTCTACCGCCTTCGTATCTCCGGAAAAGGTTCGTTTGCGGATTAATACCTTTCAAATATTTGAACGTCTGTATCATATCACCCCTGTTTCTCCTTTCCTCCAGGGTATACATGTTCAGGTCAGCAAGTCTCTCCTCATACGTCTTGTTACGCAAATCCCATACCATTCTCGTAGCTTTTCTTTGCACCGCTTCGATTCTTTTTACATCATTAGCAAGATACGGCCTCCAAAACTGAACACAATACTCTAGATGGGGCCTCACCAACGACTTATACAGAGGCATCAACACCCCTTTTCTTCTGCTGGTCACACCTCTCTCTATACAGCCCAACAACCTTCTAGATACAGCCACCGCCTTGTCACACTATGTTACTATATATCACTAAACGAAGAGGTAGATCTAATAGACTTCTCAAAGACATGGTGAAAGGAGGACACTCAATGGGACACTATTATCAGGGTACAAATTATATCACAATGATAGAGTGGATCAAATTGGAGGGGAGGTTGTGCTATATGTTAAAGAGGGAATTGAGTCAAACAAAATAATCAATCTACATGAAACAGCAGCATGGAATCCTTGTGGATAAAAATTCCATGTGTGGAGGGAAAGAGTATCCTGGTAAGCATGTACTGCCGCCCAGCAGGACAGAAAGAACAGACAGGTGAACAAATGTTTACATTACAATAATGACTGATTTCAATTACCCCAATTTTGACTGGATAAATGCTACATCAGGGAGTGCTAGGGGAATAAAATTCTTACATGTAATAAATGACTGCTTCTTGGAGAAACTGGTCCAGGAACTGACAAGAAGGAGAGGTATTTTAGATCTAGTCCGTAGTGGAATACAGGGCATGGTATGAGAGGTAGCGGTGTTCAGTCTGCTGGGAAACAGTGATCATAACATGATCAAATGCAAGCTGATATCTGGTGTGAAGTCACTAAAGAAATCTACTGTAGCAACATTCAATTTTCGAAAGGGTGACTATGACAAAATGAGGAAAATGGTTAAAAAGAAGCTGAAAGGGTTGGCTGCAAAGGTTAGGACTTTAAATCAGGCATAGACATTGTTTAAAAATACCATTGTGGAAGCCCAGACCAGATATTTTCCATGTATTAACAAAGGTGAAAAAAAGAGCGAACAACAGTGGTCATAAGGTGAAGTGAAAGAGACTATTAGAGCCAAAAGAGCATCCTTCAAAGAATGGAAAAAGGATCCAAATGAAGAAAATAAGAAGCAACATAAGCAGTGTCAAGCTAGAAGCAAAGCACTGATAAAGAAGGCTAAAAGAGAATAAGAAGACAAAATTGCTGAGGAGACAAAAACTCATAGTAACACTTTTTTCAGGTACATCAGAAGCAGAAAGCCTTTGAGGGAATCTTTGGGACCGTTAGATCAGGAAGGGGCATCTAGGGAGGACAAGGCCATAGTGGAGAGATTGAATGAATTCTTTGCGTTGGTCTTTACAGAAGAAGATGTAAGAGATCTACCTGTACCAGAAATGGTTTCAAAGGTGACAATGTGGAGGAGCCGAAAGAAATCTTGGTGAACCTGGAAGGTGTACTGAGCCTAATTGACAAGTTAAAGAGTGATAAATCACCTGGACTGGATGTCATACACCCCAGGAATGGCTGCCTAAACTGCCAGAGCGGACACATCAAAGCTACTTTCTAGCAATGTCTCCAAATGACGATCCTAAACATTTTTAAGAGCAGTCCCACCATCGACTGACACTGCATTGCGCTTTGTGACCGCCAAAAATACGGCGTCCACTGTAGGGGGCTTCAGAAGGACTCTGTCAGCTTCCGGAACCAGGTAAAGATGAACTATCGACTTGGTCGGTCTAAAAACAATCCGGAGCATCCCACTGGGCTTTGATAACGTCCCTGATATCCTGATGCATGGGAAAAGTCTTATCCAGCTTATGGACTCCCTTCAATAAGAGATCCACTTTATGAGAGGGTTCCGCCACTTTAGCTTCCTCCTTCTCGAAACGCAGCGTAGAAGCTACCAACGAGATTAGCTCCTGAAGGTCCTCCTTGTGAAAAATGCACAGAACAGAAGGATCGTCACCTGGAACAAGGGGATCCGTCCCAGAATATTGAGCGAGCTCAGAGAGATTCTGGAGGGTCCTCTTAAAGATTTGTTTAATAAATCCCTGGAGACGGGAGAGGTTCTGTGGGATTGGAGAAGAGCATATGTGGTTCCTTTTCACAAAAGTGGTGACAGAGAAGAAGCTAGAAACTACAGGCCAGTAATTCTCACATCAGGTTTTGGAAAAGTAATGGAAGTGATGCCTAAGGAAAGGATAGTGAATTTCTTTGGAATCCAGTAGGTTACAAGATCTGAGACGACAAGGTTTTACCAAAGGTAAATCGTGCCAAACGAATCTGATTGAATTAACTGGGTGACCAGAGAATTGGATCAAGGATGTGCGTTAGATGTAATCTTAGATTTCAGCAAAGCCTTTGACATGGTTCCTCATAGGATGCTCTTGAATAAATTTGACAGGCTGAAGTTAGGAGCCAAAGTGATGAACTGGATTAGGAACTGGTTGACAGACAGACGCCAGGAGGGTCGTAGTTCATGGAATTCAATCAGAGGAAGGAAAGGTGAGTAGTGGAGTTCCTCAGTGATCGGTGCTGGGGCCAGTTCTGTTCGATATATTTGTGAGCAATATTGCCGAAGGTTTAGAAGGTAAGGTTTGCCTTTCTGTGGATGATACCAAGATTTGTAACAGAGTGAACACCCTGGAGGGAGTGGAAAACATGAAAAAGGATAAAAGTTGGAAGAATGGTCTCTTGTTGGGCAATTAAAATTCAATGCAAGGAAGTGCATAATGATGAACTTAAGGAGTAGAAATCCAAGGGGGCCTTATTTGTTAGGCAGTATATGCACAAACAGGGAGAGGGACCTTGAGGTGATAGTATCTGAGGATCTGAAGGTGACAAAACAGTGTGACAAGGTGGTGGCTGTAGCCAGAAGGATGCTAGGCTGTATAGAGAGAGGCATAACTAGCAGAAGGAAGGAGGTGTGGATGCCCCTGTACATTTGGCATATTGTGTTTAGTTTTGGAGGCTGTATCTTGCTAAAGATGTAAGAAGACTTGAAGCGGTCTGGAGGAAGGTGACAAAAATGGTATGGTGCTTGCACCAAAAGACCTATGAGAAGAGACTAGAAGACCTGAATATGTATACCCTATAGGAGAGGAGGGACAGGGGAGATATGATGCAGCCGTTTAAATACTTGAAAGGTATTAATAAAGAAACAAATATTTTCCAGAGAAGGGAAAATGGTAAAACTATAGGACATGAATTTAGGTTGTGGGGTAGTAGACTTAGGAGTAAATTCTTAGTCAGAAAATTCTTTTTCACAGATAGGGTGGTTGATGCCTGGAATGCCCTTCCGAGGCAGGTGGTGAAGAAAAGAATGGTGGTGGAATTCAAAAAGGCATGGGATGAACACAGAGTATCTCTAGTTGGAAAATTAATGATATAAATAACAAAAGGGTTGCATATGTGTTTGCATGTTAAGTGGTGCTTAGATGGTAACTCTAGCTGTAAAAACTAAGGTCGTGTTAGGCTGGCTTGTACGGTCTGGGTCCTGCATATAGCAATCCAGTTTAGGATGGTCTCAGGAGGGCTTCGAATGACTCCAAATTACTGGAGTGTGAGGACAGTGCCGGGACCACTTTTATGGTCTGTGTCTGCAGTTGACATGACAGATTCAGATAGGTTGGAGTGGACTTTGACGACAACGCCAGTAGCTGGAACATAAGGACAGAGCCAGGTGGACTTCTACAGTCTATGTCCCAGAAACACCAAAGAAAGACCTTGATCAAGTGTATAATCTCACATTCATTGCTGATTTAATCTTGAATTTAATCTTGTATTGATTAATGTGACTGTTGGACAGAATGGATGGACTGTTGAGGTCTTTATCTGCCATCATTTACTATGGTACCCTACCAAACTATAACAGCACTAACTCCCAGGTCAAGAAGAACTACAACCTTGCACGTGAAAAGGCAGCACTGTAAATATTCCACTGGACCCTAAAACACCAGTAAACTACCTAGTGAAAAAAAATAAATAAAACAAATAGGACTGCAACAAGATCTCTATGCAAATACTATGTGCTAGCAGAATACTGCACCTTGGTCACACATTAAAAACACACGACACTACAGAAATGACACAAAGGACCGGAAATCAATAAAAGACATGAAGGCAAAAAACTGAACTGGAAACCTCAATAAGTCATTGCATACAGCAATATTAGAGAAATTGAAACTGAAATGCAAAATGTCACAGATTCACATTTACAAAAACTGATATATTCCAATTAATAAATTCTGAATAAAATACTTTTTTCTTCCGTTGTCTGAGCATTTTATTTTTCTATTCACTTTGGTCCCAGTATCTGTTTTATGCTTTTCTATGTGTTTTTTTTTTAATTGTCTGTGCAGTGTCTCCTGTCCATTTGACATTTTTTCTCTCTCCATGTCCACCATCCTCCTGTGTCCTTACATGTCCTGTCCACCATCTCCCCTCTGTGGACCTGTCCCTATCGTTTCTCTAGTTTCAGCATTTGCCCTCAGTGTATCCCGATCCAGCCCTTATATTCAGCAGTTTTCCCTCTGTCTTTGTCTTGCCTTGTTCTGCATTTCTCCCTCTTGTCCTTATCCTCGCCTGTGATCAGCATTGCCCCTCTATGTCCTTACCTCACCCCCCCCCCCCCCCCGGTTCAGTGTTGCCCCTCTATGTCCTTATCCCTTTCCCTCTATAGTTTTCTTTGGCTCCCTGACTCCTCTCTTTCTCTCTTCCCTTCACCCCCCCCCCCCCCCCCCCCCCATGAGGGCCAGGATGCTCCCTCTCTCATCTCACTCCCCTCCCCCACAGTTCAGTATATCTTCCTCCTAGGTCTTCAGGGTCTTTCCCCCGCCCCCTCTCCAAGCTGAAACAGCATCTATCCCTCTTCCTCCAGCACCTCTTCCTGTCTGTCTGTCTGTCTCTCCCTGTCCTCCTCCCCTGCCCCCGGTTCCAGCAGAGCAGTGCTCTCTTGCCTGCAAATCTAGCATTTCTCCACTGTCATCACACCCACTCCCCCCCCCCCACATGGTTCTGGCGTGTGTCTTTCCCTCCCACTCGCCGCAATCTAACAGTGTTTGTAATCACTGCTGGAAGGGGCACTGCAGAGATTGAAGGGCGCTGCTTGAGTACCTCAATATTCCCTGAGACATGTTCTGCCTCCTCTGATGTAATTTCCTGTTCCGTGTGGGCAGGTCATTTCACAGGGAATATGGAGGCCCTGAAGCAGCAATTAAGGCAGGTTAGCAAGCACCGTTGGACCACTGGGAGCCGGAGGGAGGAAAAAGGAAAGCTTCCAGCAACCTCGAACAGTCAGTGGGAGGTCTTGATTGCCATTCTTCCCAAGCCTCTTATAATGGGATGCCTATGATGACATGGATGGGCAGATTGGATAGGCCATATGGTCTTTATTTCCCTTCATTTTTCTCTGTTTCTAACTCAACAAGTCAGAGAGCAGCAAATCACGTGAACTGGATGGTATATAACCCACAGTACTGGAAGAACTAAAATTTGAAATTGCAGATCTACTGTTTGTGATCCGTAACCTATCATTAAAACCTTCTACTGTGCTTTAAGATTGAAGGGTGGCTAACATAATGGTTCCAAGGGTGATCTAGGAAGCAACAGACTGGTGAACCCGTCAGTACTGAGCAAAAGTGGTAGAAACTTTAAAAGACATAGATACCCATGGTTTAATGGGTTAGTTAGCATGGATTTAGTCAAGGGAAATGTTGCTTTGCTGATCGGCTGCATTTTTGAAGGCATGAATAAAGGGAAAGGGAAATGGGACTTGATATACTGCCTTTCTGTGGTATTTTGCAACTACATTCAAAGCGGTTTACATATATACAGGTACTTATTTTGTACCTGGGGCAATGGAGGGTTAAGTGACTTGCCCACAGTCACAAGGAGCTGCAGTGGGAATCGAACCCAGTTCCCCAGGATCAAAGTCTGCTGCACTAACCACTAGGCTACTCCTCTACTCCATAAACATGTGGATAAACATGAAGCAGTGGAACAGTGTGGCTAGATTTTTCAGAATGCTTTTGACAAAGTCCTTCATGAGAGACTCATGAGGAAATTAAAAAAAACATGAAGTAAAAGTTAGGGTCCTGTTGTGTATTGAGAACTGGTTAAAAATAATAAGGCCGAGAGTAGGGTTAAATAGACAATTCTTTTGGTGAAAGAGGATGAGTACCACAGGGATCTGTATGGGGACTGATTTTTTTTTAACATATTTATATATGGTCTGGACACTGGAACAGTAAGTGAGGTAATCAGACTTGCAGATGACCAAAAATTATTGCAAGTTATTAAATTGCATGCAGGTTGTGAGAAATTGCGGTAGTACCTTGGGAAACAAAGACTAGGCATCCAAATGGCAGATTAAATTTAACATGGGCAATTCAAAGTGCTGCACATAGTTCCACGTTCCATCAACTAGGGAAACATTCTAGGTGTCATTTTAAACAGGATGTTGAAATCTGCTCAGTGTGTGGTGGCAGCCATAAAAGCAATTAATGGTAGGCATTTTTAGCAAAGGAACAGAGAGTAAAACAAAGAATATCATAATGCCTCTTAATTGCTCCATGAAGCGACTTCACCTTGCATATTGTAGACAGTTGTACAGTGAAATTAGAAAAGGTACAGAGAAGGACAGCAAAATGGTTATGGGGGTGGAACATCTCTCATATAAGGAAAGGCAAGATAGTGTGGGGCTCCAAATTTGAAGAAGAGATGGCTGATGGAGAGAGATGACAGAGGCCTATAAAATCTTGAGTGGAATGGAATGTGTAAACATGAATCAAATAATAGGTGACATACCATAAAGGTTCTAAATAGTACTTTTAAAACAAATTGGAGAAAATGTTTTTTCACTCAACACATAATTAAGCTCTGGAACTTCTTGCTGGAGGATGTGGTAAAAGTAGCATAGCTTAGTTTTAAAAAAGTATGGACATATTCTTAGAGGAAAAGTTCATAAACCAGTAAGGCAGAGCTGGGAAGTAAGCAGCTTGGAATTGGTTTACTTTTTGGGATCCTACCAGTGATTATGGGGTCATTTTCAAAGCACTTAGACTTACAAAGTTCCATAGGTTACCATGTAACTTTGCAAGTCCTAAGTGCTTTGAAAACGCACCTCTTTGTCACCTGAATTGGCCACAGTTGAAGACAAGATGCTGGGCTTAGATGGACCTTTGTTCTGACACAGAATGACAACTCTTATGCCCAACTCTGGCACCAAGGCAAAGTGTTTAGTATTACTGTCACAGAAGTGTCTCATGTAGAGCTCCACTATACTAATGCAAAACATTTAGTATCATGCTCACAGAATTGTCCTGTAGTCAACTGTACGACACTAAGGCACAGTATTGAGAATAACACCCAGAGAAGTGTCTTACGCTAAGTTCCAGGAGGAGGTGATCCACCAAGGTGGATGAACACTAACTCCCACGAGAAATCAACAGAGTTAGTGAGTAATTGGTCTACTTCCCACTTTCCCTTATCTTACGCTAAGGTCCACCATACCAAAGCAAAGTGTTTAGTATCATGTTCACAGAAGTATCTCATGCTAAGGTCCACCACACTATGGCAAAGTGCTTAACACCCACAGAAGTGCCCTACATACGACTCTGACACAGAGGCAAAATGTTTAGCATCACAGACATGTCTCACGTTCAACTCTGTTGCATGGGTAAAGTAGTGATCCTCAGAACTGTGTGCCTGCTTTGCTATGAATCCCCTCCAGATCAATGCTGGCCCATTGCCAGTACATGCTGGTACATGGCATTCTACTGCCTCATGCTCTATCTTACTCTCTATCTCTCTGCCTTCTTTTTATTTTATTTGCTGTCCCTTCCAGTCCATTTCTGGAAAGAAGTTTGACTACAGAGAGTTTGCTGCTATTCCTTCTTCCAAACCTGTTTTTGAAATCCAGGTACCACCTGCATGTGCCTGTTGGCACTGTCACTCTGTTATATAAACACTAACTAACTGGTGACTGGTCCTCATCTCAACCTCCATCCTTGCCATAATATCCCTCTAGAGTCATGTGATTGTATCCTGACTTTCCTGTTCTTAGGGGGAGCTGGAGATGTTGCTGAAGGTGTTGTGGTTGGCATGTGCTTGATGTATTTAATTAGCCCAGGAGCAGGGGAGTGTCCCCCACATGCAGATGCGCATGACCCTTGCTCTTCTCTAGGGGGTGGGAGGAGGGGAAAGGGAGGATTTGCTCCTTCATTTGAGCTCTGCTCATCCAATACAGCAAAGCAGGGTCAGTATTTGCTCTGTCTCACCAGGGGCTGAAGCAAAACAGTGACTCTGTCTTAGTAATGCACTGAGTTGTGGCTGGGTCATTGTAGTAGAAGCTACGAGCATGGGTGGGAGACTCCCTTGACCAATCTCATAATTGATTTGCTTTTGCCTTGTCAGCATATCCCTTGCTGTTTTTGTGGTGTGTCCTGTTCAGTGTTCATGATTGCCTGTAGCACCATTGCCTGTCTATATGTGAGGAATTCAGAATAACCCTGGGATACCGGGGACCCTAGAAGTGTGTTCTGCCATCAATCTGGTATTGCTCCCTGGAGTGGTTGTTCACCTTCATTTGATGACTGAGCTAGTTGCATGTCTTCTGATAACTTAATTGATGAGTTGAGGAAGGAATGGCAGTGAGCACTGGGCTGTATGTGTCTTGTCTGTCACAACAGATGAGACTACAGTGCTCAGCTTTTCCTACAGCAGCCCTCCCACACTCAGCTCTGCCTTCTACATTTCAGAAGGTCTTGGTCTGAATCCATGGAGTCGTGTCCTTCCCAAAAGATTGGGTGGGTGGGGTACAATGCATGATGAATAGTGGTAATGTGAGTAGACCCTGAAGCTCATGGTAATGAGAGTGAAATAATGCATAATATTGCTTAGAGTAAGCACAGTCCCTTACCTCCTCCTCCAATCCCCCCCCCCCCCCCCCCCCCCCCAGGATACACTAAATAATTTGTGCTGCAGCATATCTTAACAACTCCCTAGATATCCTGTGCGGTCCCTTCTCCAGGTCTCAGGATGGTAAAAGTATGGACCAAGGTCTGGGTGGCTCACTTCTAGTTGGCAGTCCATGCTTGATTTCTCTCCTTTACCTTTCTTTCATTGTATCTCTCTTTAGTCTCCTGATGTAGGACATGATCTGAAGTACATCGATGACACTAACAGCTCAGGTGAGTTGCAGCAGGGATAGGGAGGAGTCAAAGGAGTTCATCTATCAATACTAGTCATTGGTTCCCTGTGTGTTCTTCATATTACAGGAAGGTGGCAGAGAGCTGCCTGATCTCCTAGGACCAGATGCACAAAGCTTACAGTGCTATTAACATTTGCTTTAGACTGGTTCTAGCCAGTCTAAAGCAAACGTTTAGGTACTTAGTAATGCAGGAAGGCGTTTTTTGTGGCTATAACATGTGCCGTTAGCAGCCACTGAGAACCCCATGCAAATGTATTCTAATGAGTTCGTTTGTAGTCTAATGTGTATTCGAGGGAATACACAGTTCCAGAGCAGCCCTAATTTAACGAGCAAATTTTACAGCTGCTCTGGAGCTGTTGGAGATGAGAGAAGCACAAGCAGGCAGCTGCAAAGGCTGCCTGCTTGTGCTTCCTACCTCTCACCTCTTGGCGCCACCCCCCCCCCCCCACCCCCGAATTTTTTAAAAAATTTCCCTAGTGGTCCAATGGACCGTGTCCTCCACCTCCGAACCTTTTAAAACATTTTCCCTGGAGGTCTAAGGGCTCAAACTCCTTCCCCTATTCATGCACACACACCCCCTCCCGTACCCGTCTCTGCCCCTCCCTGTACCTTTACAACAAGTTGGAGGCAGGAGAGTAAGAGCAACGGCTTCTCACTCATGCCTCGGGCCATCCCGGAACAAAATGGTGGCACCTAGGCCTTGCTCAGTGCATTCTGGGATGCACTGGGTGGGGCTGAACATATATGATGTTTAACCCTACCCAGTTCATCCCAGAATGCACTGGGCAGGGCCTGGGCACCGCCATTGTGTTCCTTGTGGGCCCGAGTTAGGAGCCGTTGCTCCTGCCCTCCTGCCTCCACCTTGTTGTAAAGGTAAAGGGAGGGGTAGGGTGGGGGTCAGGTACAGGAGGGGGGTGTGCACACACAGGAGAAGGAGTTTGATCCACTGGAAGCACCAGGAAAAATGTTTTTAAAATGTTCTGGGGGGGGGGGGGGGGGGGGGTTGGTCGCGGTCCACAGAACCAAGTGTGGGGTCAGGGAGGGCCAGTGCATCAGTGCCCAATCCATTTGACAGCTCGAACTCGCAAACAGCGAGGATATACAAAGGGGAATCAGTGCAGCAAATTTGCATGCGATCCCCTTTGTGCATCACTCACTGACTGTTAGTGATTCGCTACATTTTAGCGAAGCAGCCGTATTTTACAGATGCCTTTGTGCATCGGGGCCCCAATCCTTTGTTTACTAGCAATCCCAGGCAGCTCTAGCTGCAACCCTCTGTCCCTGAAACCAACCCTGTCCATTATATGCCTCTTTTAGGTGGCAGCAGCGTGTGATATTGGAGCATTTTGTTATATGCTATAAAAATAACAAGTTGTTTTGAAGCACAGTTTAAATCATTGTGGGGGTATTATTTTTACATAAAGTCTATCCTCTAGGAGCAAAGTCCCTGTATTGTTCAAGCTTGTCCCTGTTGAGTTCTAGCATGTCCCTTCTGTAGGTGCAAGGTCCCTCTAGTGCACTGGCACATTTATCCTGTAGGAATGAGGTTCATCTAGTATCTTGGGTTTATTTCCCCTGTAGGAATTAAGTTCCTGTAGTATCTTGGCTTTATTTCCCCTATATGAATGAGCTCCCTGTAGTTTCCTGGAATGTCTCATGTACTGTACAAACAATGCATCTGTACAGGATCTTTGTAACATTCCATTCTCTCTCCAGGTGTGTCTGAGTAGAATCCTAGCAGCTATTTCCTATAGATATAGTGTCCTTCATCTCATTGAGACAGATCCATGTAGCACCCCAGCATCTCTCTTCCTGAGGGAGACCAGATTTCAGTAGCACCCTGATATGTCCCTTGTGTAGGTACCAGGTTCTTGTAGTATCCCAGAATCTCTCTCCTGTAAACAGGTCCCTGTATCCCTCTTCTGAAACGGATGGCCTCCCTGTTTATTCCTGATGTTTCTCTCTTAAGAAAGACAAGATTTCTACGGTGTCCTGGTGTCTCTTTTGTAGATGCAAGGACGCTGTCGTGTCTTGGTTTGTTTCTTCTGTAAGTGCAAGGTCCCTGTGTTATCCTGGTATCTCTCTTCTGAGGGGAATCAGGTTCCTATAGTATCCCAGCAAGTGAGGGGAATAAGATCCCTGTCCTGTCCTGGTTTCTTTCCTGAGGGGTACATGATCTCTGGGTTGATGTGGTATGCTTCTCCTGTAGGTAAAAGGTCTCTGTAGTGTCCTGGTATGTCTCTCCTCTAGGTAGATTACTGTTCTTCTGAAGCTTTTTGCCTTGTCTTGTTCTGATCCAGACTGAGCCCACAGCTTGACAGCTCTGAACGTTGGGTAGGCTTCTCTACATTGTGATGAGTTTGCATTTCTCATGAATGGTGTGGATAGTGCATGGCCCAAGTTGAGCAGTACTCCCAGAGTGTGTGTGTTGCAAGAGGACGTACCTTTCCCCTGGCTCCCAGGTAGCCCCTTCCTCAGGAGAGAGAGGGTTAGAGCAGCAGTGTTAACCACAGTGCTCCAGCCATTGGTGGCACTTCTTTCTGTTGTTGCGCTTCATTTGGAAATGGAAAAGGTGGGTGACCAGTTGCAGACATCTTGTTTTTCATAAGGAACAGCTACCAAAAGCTGACAAATACTCCCAGCTGTGTGAAGTCACACATCAAATTTTACATCTGTCAATCACATTTGAATCGCAACATTGAACCTGCTTTGAGTGGGAAAGCGCGGGGTACAAATGTAATAATAAATAAATAAATAAACATATGAAAAATGAGTTCATAGGCTTCCTAGTCCTGGTTTACGTGCTGGATCTGATGGTCTGTGTGTGGCTTATTCACTTACTGCATTCTTGCTACTGCTTTGCCATTTACTTCCCGGTATGATAATAACCAGCACCCTGTGCCAATCTACCCATTTAATTCCTCTATTTGTCTCTTTCCATTGCTCAGTTCCCCAGTCGCAGGAGGAAGATGGCGAAGTTGAAGAGCAGCAGTCAGCAGAGAACATCTCGGCATTGCAAGAAATGGCTGTCTATAGCAGCAAGAGAAAACTTGGGCAGGCACGGCAGAGTTTGGAGACTGCCGTGCCCACATAATGTGCCTGATAGCAGAGAGAGGGACAGCCTATGCCCTAGACCAGCCTGCTTCAGAGCACCACATGGAACTATGAAACTCCACCACAGACTAACCTGGGAGGCAGAGGGGAGACCGAGAATTCCTCAGACAGCATCTGCCTGACCCATGAACCTGAGCTAGCCTTAAAGAGACATGGAATGAAGAACTCAGCTCTATTTTTAAAGTTATGCATGAGATTGTGACAGATTTCCTGAATGGAAAACAAGCGGGGGTGGGGGGAGGAGGGTCGGGAGTGCTGGCAGAACTGGGCAGTACAAGAGCTCCAAGGCCACTCATGGGAGGGGGGGGGGCAATGTTTTATTCTGTTTACCCTGAAGGGAAGGGTTAAAATTCTTAGACCTGTGTCAGGAGGTGAAGTCCTGGGTCTCTAAATATTAAGTGTATCTGAATGAGTGAATACAAGAGAACATCGGTGTTTCTTTCCTGAAACCCATACGCTTGTCATATTCTACAAAATGCATCACTCTCTGGACTGGATTCTTGGTGGGTATCGGCAGATTTTTAGTGGGGGGGGGGGGGGGGGGCACAGGGTAGAACAGCGATTTTATAATGCCCTTTTGGGATGGCAGCTCTACTGGAACGTACTCCAACTGACACTTTAATGCTGTGACTCTTCAGCTGCAACTAACTAGGGCTTTCCCCTAACCCTCCTCCCTCTGAAGCCTAGCTTTGTTTGTGAGAGTTCCCTTTAGAGCCCATTACAGATGCACACTTAGTGCTGCCAATTAGGGCACACTTTCCTAAGCTGTGAACACAGCACTCTCAGTCCCAGCTAGCCCGAGGAATGGAACCCTTGCACTGTAGTGCCCTTGACCAGGCCCACAAAAAAACTTTTACAATTTTTATTTTAAACGCTGGTTTCCTTTCAATAAGAGATCTATTTTTAATGCTTAGTTTCAATGTGGCAAGGTCTCAAATAAAGGCCAGAATCTTATGTTAATGATGTCTGGCAGTTTTCCAAATGTTGGTTTGTCTCCTGCCAGGAAGATGCCAGTCCATGGGCATGTCATGGTCCCAGTTTAAGTACCTGTAACATGAGGCAGGATTGTTCTATCCCAGCAGAATTCATTAATTTCCCTCATACACCTGCCATCCTTCTGTTCATTGCTGTACCATAACAGGGCTTTTCTGATTATATTCTCAATAGTTTTGTACCTTGGCAGCTGCTTGGAGGTACTGGGCCTCCTTCCCCAGGGAGGTACAGTCAGGCCTAAAAGCATGAATGGTGGTTGCACTGTATTGAAGAAAGTGTTTTAATCGATTGCATGGGTGAAAGTCTGGTTTGAGCTTCCTGTAGACCGTCATGTCCTAAGAGCAATGGCTTCCTGGCATCTTAACGATAGTACACTGAAGAAGAGCCTTATTGCCACTGGAAGGATGAGGAGAGATCTTGGAAATGATGCTGGTACTTTCCAGCTTTGACATCCAGAATTTTCACTTGAATTTCTTGCATGTTATCATCAGAGGCTTGTCTGAGTGCTGGCACTGAGAGGCTCATCCAGAGAAGGAGGTTGGGCCCAAGTCTTCACATGGCCACCCTGCTGTTTGCTAGGGGAGTTTAGATTGGCAGCTTTCAGCAAGGATCCTCCTGATGTGCGTGTGCAGGGAAGTGTGGCTGTACCTGGACTCCCTGATATGCTTCAGCATTCCTTTCTGCACGGGTGTATTTATGTATGCATGCGTGTTTGTGTGCCTGGGTGGTGGTGTGTTTGCTGTGAACGAGCAGGTGGGTGTATTTATCTGTGCGTGTATGCTTTAGGTGTATGAGTCCTCCCAGCATTGCTAACTGCTCTGAGTCAGATATCTGTTCTGTTTTCCTCCCAAAAGCTGTCATTTTCCTCTCTGTCGTTAGGCTTGCCTTCATGCCCTCCACCATACACAGGTACCTCAGCCTAGAATCTGTATCTCATGCCCTTAGTGTGCCAGCAGTGTCTGTTAGCAAGGCCTCTCTCCTCCATGACCTCCATCAGTGGTCTGTTCTGTCCTGTCCTGGGGCTGCACTTTGCATGTGTACTTCCTGAATGACTAGATGCTAGTTTCTAATATAGGTGTC
Organism: Microcaecilia unicolor; assembly: GCF_901765095.1. Taxonomy (NCBI): domain Eukaryota; kingdom Metazoa; phylum Chordata; class Amphibia; order Gymnophiona; family Siphonopidae; genus Microcaecilia; species Microcaecilia unicolor. The sequence goes on from NC_044031.1 coordinate 623,243,591, forward strand.
TTCATTCTGAAGATGAGTCCTCATTTTTACCTGAATTTTTACTACATTTTATGTCTCTTAATCGAATGGGGACAGAGAAAGGACTGTGACCTGAAAACTGCCAGAGGAGGTGTTGAGTAAACTTAATTTCTTTGATTAACGATATATTTTTGTTTAGTTTTAATCTACTAATTTTAATGCTTTGTCTTTTAACTGGAGTGCAGCTCAGAAGACACAAAATCAGGGACTGCTTCCATGGAATAATGATTTCCACTCTCCCTTCTGCGCCTTGGGTGATGAGCTAACAATCAGGCGCTGGTTTTTTCCAGCCAGCATTTCCTTGGGACTTTTTCTGTTACTGCAAAGGCTTAGGGGGTGGGGTATTGGGTGGGGGGGATTAGGGTCATTTCTCCTTTGAGAGGAACTATGGGGAATTAGCTCAAGACTGTAACTAGTGATATTTGTACAACCAAAGAAGTCTATTTTGTGGTTCTGGAACAATAAAGTTTCCTTTACATTTTATGCCCTGTGTGAAGACATCTGTCCACTGTTAGAGGTCTCCCCATGAGGCACTATATATGCAGAGTACTTGATTGGGAGGAGACACCCATTTGGGCTTCTGGATCATTCTACATAGCAACAAGATAGGCGTTTGAGTCACTGAATGGTAATGTATCAGAAAAGAGAAGGATGACTGGGTTTTGGAGCACTGTGAATGTCCAGCGGGTGGGATAGGTGTGAGGGCAGCAAATGGTAATGGGTCTGGATCGCTCTGAAGGTTAATGTGGGAGGAGAAGCCTTTTTTAGTATGTTGGAGTTTCTGTTTAGCCCACTGGAACCTTTTTGTCCAAATTTGGAGACAAGTGATTTTATTCTCTGTATATCATTTTGAACTACAGGTGATGCAGTATTGATAGGAATGCATTTTATTTCCAAAAATTGATGGGCATGGGCAAGTTTCTGACAAGATGACATATGTTAAGAGAAGTTATGAAAATATGAGTATAAGTAAAAAGAGAGAACACGCACATCATTCTATGCTTGGTCACATGATTTGACTTCACTGGTGGTGTTGTAGTTCGTATTTCTCCAGCTGGTTTTAGGATTGCTTCTTACGGACAGCTGTATAATTCAACCAAGTGAGACAGTCACTTCAGACAGCAGTTTTTGGAGTGACACAAATGTATCTCAGATTAGGCAACCAGCAGAGTCGCAGAATAAGAGAAGAGCCATGAGTTCTGTTGCCCTTCAATCTGGTCGTCTGCTCACTCCAGCAGCTATTCACCACTGCTGCTTACATGGAAGCATCACTACCTCCCTCCCCGCCAAGGCTGAAAACCAGGAGGAGCCATTGTGCACAAATCAAAATGCTGTGGGGATTCCTAGGCCTCGCCTAGTGAAGACCCAGAGAAACTGCAGTTTTATGTGTCATGAATCCCTTAGGGGGGAGACTGCTACTGCTCCTCTGTTCTCTGAACCTCCCTCAGCTGCCAATCGCATTCTCCAAGAACAAGCAGGATGTAATGATTCCTACTGATGGGTGACATCATCCTATGGAGACCAGTATGAGAATTGCTCCCCAACAGCCATTCCAGAAGTTTTTGAGAGTGGCTTACCATTCATGTGCACACTTTCCTGCTCACTGTTGCCACGCTGACCAGATCAGTTGTGTCTTTTCCATGAAGCAATGTGGACACATTCTTGCTTCCTCTGACATACCTTGCATCTTTGCAGCTTTCTTTTATTAAAGAATTTATAACAATTACACAAATGCAATAAAAAGAAAAGCTATCAGATTTAAAGAAAAGAGAGAACAATTTTCCTTTACACATGTAAATAGCTCTAGACCTCATCTAAGGAACCACTACCATGTAGGTGGTCATAATGATAAGCAAACCATAAAGGCATCAGGCAAAAAAAGAACAATTACTCCAATAAATCCCTATTGTATCCTCAATCTAAAAACAAATTTTTCCAGATCTGTAGGATCAAAACACACATTTGTTTCCAGCAAATGTCACCAAACGTGTACATGGTAATTTAAGGACAAAAAGTCACCCCCACAGCCAAAACTTTAGACTGCAGCTGTAGGAATGACCTCTTCCAAAACTGAGTTTGGACACGATTAGGGAAAATATTTACTAACTGACCACAAAATGGAATATACTGCTTAGGAAAATATAATTTCAAAATAGATTTCTTTTTGTCTTCTGATAGTTTCTTTCAAATGTAGCATGTTTGGTAATGGCATCTTGAGATGAATGTAAAAATGTAAAAAGTTCAATAGTCTTTTATTCCTAGCATGAAAGGAATTCTCTAATATTTCCAACTGAAAATGGAATCTTAGAGTGTTTCACATTAGAAGCCTCTATAGTTTGAAAAGATGCTACAGGGAACTCAAATTTTCAGTATATGTGATTCCAGATCAACAATCTATTATTACATTTAGTAAGCTTAACTACTGTTTCTTGAGAAACCTTACATAATTGAGGTAAAGTACCCTGTATAAGTTGATTAGTTTGTGAAACCATTTGCCAGATGTTTTGTGAAGCTAAGTGCTTATCCTGTGAAGCAACACCAGCTTCTGGTTCAGAAGGTAAAATCATCTGTACCAGGAGAAGGGGCCCTTGAAGGGCTGTTGACCTCAAAAGTTGACAACTTTACCCATCAGTGAGGATATGTCTGGAAAAGTCACATCACCCACCACTCTGGAGGGTGAAGTGTCTTTATTCAACAGTATATGAGGTTGGAGGGGGTGGGGTCCTCCCAGCAGAGGATAAAGAGACCTTGATGGGAGACAATACACTTACAGTTCTTTTGTTCACTATTCCTGACATCGACTTCACATACTGATCCGTTAGGCCCTTTATGGTAAATGCTAATGATTGTCCTGTATGTTTAATCTTCCTCTTTCCATAGCATCATGCTGATCAATCCATAGACTGGTGGGTTGTGTCCATCTACCAGCAGGTGGAGATAGAGAGCAAACTTTGCCTCCCTATATGTGGTCATGTGCTGCCGGAAACTCCTCAGTATGTTCTCTATCTCAGCAGGTGGTGGTCACACATAGCAGCAGCTCTGGCTAGGCCTCCAAGCCTAATTTTTAGGTTTTGTTGAGTGCCTGGGGTTGAGGGCTCTTCTTGAGCAAGTGCAAACCTGGTGGCGCCAGGTCCCTCCTTTTCTCCCCCCGCCCGCTGGCTCCGTTTAAAAAAAAAAAAAAAATTTTGAACATCCTTAAAGGCGTTTATTTCGACGTTTATTTAAACGTTTATTGCAGCTACTCACTGGGACACCAGGTCGTTACAGCTCGGAGCGGAAAGCAGGTAATTTTTACCTTTTTATAGCGGGCAGGGGGTTCCCCGATTGATCTCCACGTGGCCTATGGCGTCGGAGGGCGAGGGCGCAAAGAGTCGCTCCCCGGATCGCTTGTGCGCTTCTAGAGGGGATGCGGGGGTCTTAAAGTCTGATTCACCCTTGTTGGGTGACAGTTTCGTGACCGATGAGTGTCCCGGTCCTTCCTCCCGTGTGGCGGTTTTTCCCGCCATAAACGCCCATCCCCCGCTGCTCGCCTCCGCCATCTTGGCCGGCCACGCGGCTCGGACGGCTTCTTCTTGGGCCGCCCTTGAGGTGGGAGACGTTAATGCCATGAACGTCCTTAATTTGGGCGACGGCACAAGCGGCTAAAGTTAAGCGCCGTTCTTCCCGCGCGGCTCCTTCGTGGAGTGTCGCACCGGACGCCATCTTGGATGCGCAGCATGTCTCTCCCCCGCTCTTGCGAGCGCCGGTTGAGGGTGCGTCTAGGGCTGTGGCCCAGACTGCGAAAGTGCACAGTATGGGGGGTTTCTCCCCCGAGTTTGTTTGGCTGCTGCATCAGGCCTTCCTTATGCAAAACGCTGCCTCTTCTCCCTCGTCTGGTAAAGAGGTTGAGGCCCCCGGAGGTAAACGCCCTCGGGTTGATTCCCAAGCCTTGGAGGACTTTGTCTCCTCCGATGTAGATGAGGGCAGCGTTTCTGAGTTCTCCCAACGGTCCTTTGCGGATTCCTTGGAGGAGACGGATCCCCGCTCGGATGGAGCGGATGACCGCTCTGCAGCGCGGCTCTTTAGCTCAGAGGATTTGCCCAACCTGTTAGTGCAGGCCATGGGCATTTTGAAGATTTCCTCTCCGGAGGACGTCTCTCCCTCAGCCCCTGTTGGCTCTGCCATTATGCTGGGGACGAAGCGCCCGCCTAGAACCTTCCACGTGCATGATGCCATGCACACCTTAATTTCGGCTCAATGGGATGTCCCGGAAGCGAGCCTTAAAGTGGCTAGGGCTATGTCCCGCCTCTATCCTTTGCCTGAAAGTGAACGTGAGGCCTTTCTGTGGCCTACCGTAGATTCTTTAATCACTGCGGTGACTAAGAAAACGGCATTGCCGGTGGAAGGTGGCACGGCCCTAAAGGACGCCCAAGACAGAAGATTGGAAGCGGCCTTAAGGTCGTCCTTTGAGGCGGCTGCTTTAACTTTGCAGGCCTCAGTTTGCGGCTCCTAGGTGGCCAGGGCGTGCCTGACTATGGTGCAGCGGGCTTCCCCCTCGGATCCTTCCTTGAGGGCTGATTGGCCGGCCCTGCAATCGGGCTTGGCCTATTTGGCAGACTTGCTGTATGATGTCTTGAGGACCTCAGCTAAAAGCATGACCCAGACAATCTCTGCGCGGCGGTGGCTTTGGCTGAAACATTGGTCTGCTGACCATGCCTCTAAATCCCGCCTGGCTAGATTGCCTTTTAAAGGCAAGCTGCTCTTTGGGGTCGAGCTGGACAAAATCGTGACCGATCTCGGCACGTCTAAGGGCAAGAAGTTACCAGAGGTCAGGGCTCGGGCTAGTACTCGCCCCGGTACCTCCAGAGGACGGTTTCAGAAGCCCATCGGTACCGCCCGGGCAGGTCGGGCTCTTCTGCCCCCTCTTTCTTCAAGAGGAACTTCTCCCCCAAGCAGCATTCCTTTCGCAGAGATCGCCGTCCTGGAGGTGCTCCCTCCGGTCCTCCCCCAGGGTCTTGTACCCAATGACGGGGCCTTGATCCACGCCCCAGTGCAGATTGGAGGACGGCTGTCCTCGTTTCTGGGCGAGTGGACCACAATAACTTCAGACACTTGGGTGCTGGAAGTCATCAGAGACGGCTACAAGCTAGAGTTCTGCCGACCCTTAAGAGACGGGTTTGTACTCTCTCCCTGCAAGTCTCCGGTCAAAGCTGTGGCAGTGCAGCAGACCTTGGGCAATTTGATCCGCCTGGGTGCAGTCGTTCCGGTGCCAGAAAATCAGCCTGGCAAGGGACGTTACTCCATTTACTTTGTGGTACCAAAGAAAGGAGGTTCTGTACGGCCTATCCTCGACCTCAAAGGGGTCAATCGGGCCTTGAAAGTTTGGCACTTTCGCATGGAGACCCTCCGCTCTGTTATAGCGGCAGTGAAGGCAGGAGAGTTCCTGGCATCCTTGGACATCAAGGAAGCGTACTTGCATATTCCCATCTGGCCTCCTCATCAACGCTTTCTGCGTTTTGCAGTACTGCGCCGACACTTCCAGTTCAGAGCCCTCCCGTTCGGGTTGGCTACTGCTCCGTGGACCTTCTCCAAAGTAATGGTGGTCATCGCGGCCTTCCTGAGGAAGGAAGGAGTACAAGTCCATCCTTATCTGGACGACTGGTTGATCCAAGCCCCCTCTTATGTAGAGTGCGGCAAAGCTGTGAACCGGGTGGTTGCTCTTTTGAGCTCCCTGGGGTGGATCATCAACTGGGAGAAAAGCCAGCTGCGCCCAACTCAGTCCCTGGAGTATCTGGGAGTTCGATTCGACTCCCAAGTAGGCAGAGTGTTCCTGCCGGACAATCGCATTGTCAAACTTTAGGCTCAGGTGGACCAGTTCCTAGTAGCCTCTCCGCTTCGGGCTTGGGACTATGTGCAGCTGTTGGGCTCTATGACGGCCACGATGGAAGTAGTGCCCTGGGCCAGGGCTCATATGAGACCACTACAACTTTCTCTGTTGCAGCGCTGGACTCCGGTGTCGGAGGATTATGCTGTGCGCCTTCCCTTGGACCCAGCAGTGCGCGAGGCGCTGAGCTGGTGGCTGAAGACAGACAAGTTGTCTGCAGGGATGCTTCTTGTGACCCCGGAATGGATTGTGGTCACGACAGACGCCTCTTTGACAGGCTGGGGAGCCCACTGCTTGGGAAGGACAGCGCAGGGGCTCTGGACTCCTGCAGAGGCAAAGTGGTCTATCAACCTCCTGGAACTCAGAGCCATTCGGTTGGCTCTTTTGGAGTTCCTCCCGGTACTGGAGTTGAAGCCAGTACGGGCCCGGTCGGACAATGCCACGGCTGTGGTTTATGTCAACCGCCAGGGAGGTACCAAGAGCGCCCCTCTAGCCAAGGAAGCCATGAATCTATGCCAGTGGGCGGAAGCGAACCTGGAGCAGCTGTCAGCGGCCCACATTGCCGGAGTCATGTATGTCAAGGCAGACTTTCTCAGTCGCCATACCTTGGACCCCGGAGGGCAGTTATCGGCTCAGGCGTTCTTGGATATCACGAAGCGCTGGGGCCAGCCGAGCCTAGATCTGATGGCGTCATCGGCCAAGTGCCGCGCTTTTTCAGCAGAGGACGGGACCCTCGATCTCTGGGAGTAGTAGATGCTCTCCTCCAACAGTGGCCAACACAAGAGCTTCTCTATGTGTTCCCGCCCTGGCCCATGTTGGGCAGGGTGCTAGATCGGGTGGCAAAGCATCCGGGCCGAATAATCCTGTTGGGTCCGGACTGGCCCAGACGTCCCTGGTATGCGGATTTGCTCAGGCTCTCGGTGGACGATCCCCTGCGGCTGCCAGTGGAGCAGGGCCTGTTGCATCAGGGTCCCGTGGGGATGGAGGATCCTCCCCCTTTGGTCTTATGGCCTGGCTATTGAGCGGCAGCGTCTGAGGAAGAAGGGCTTCTCAGACAAGGTCATCGCCACTATGCTGAGAGCGAGGAAGCGCTCTACTTCTACTGCTTATGCCAGGGTTTGGCGTACCTTTGCAGCGTGGTGTGAAGCAGGCTCACTTTCTCCATTCACTGCTCCAATTTCTTCAGTGCTGGCGTTCCTGCAAGAAGGTCTGGAGAAAGACCTGTCGCTCAGTTCCCTGAAAGTCCAGGTAGCGGCTCTGGCTTGCTTCAGGGGCCGCCTGAAGGGTGCTTCCCTGGCTTCGCAGCCAGATGTGGTGCGTTTTCTCAAGGGAGTTAATCACCTGCGCCCTCCTCTGCACTCAGTGGTGCCTGCGTGGAATCTCAACCTGGTGCTAAGAGCATTGCAGAAGCCGCCTTTTGAACCCTTGTCGAGGGCATCTCTGAAAGACCTGACGTTGAAAGCAGTCTTTTTGGTGGCTATTACTTCAGCCAGAAGAGTTTCCGAGCTCCAGGCACTCTCATGTCGAGAGCTTTTTTCTGCAGTTCACTGAGGCAGGAGTGACTATTCGCACAGTGCCTTCCTTCCTGCCCAAGATTGTTTCTCGCTTCCATGTGAATCAGCAGCTCTGTCTCCCTTCCTTTCGTAGGGAGGACTACCCAGAGGAGTACTCTGCTCTTAAATATCTGGATGTGAGACGAGTCATCATCAGATACTTGGAAGTGACCAATGATTTCCGGAAATCGGATCATCTGTTTGTCCTGTTTGCAGGTCCTCGTAAGGGTCTGCAGGCTGCTAAGCCTACAGTGGCAAGATGGGTCAAGGAAGCCATTGCAGCGGCTTATGTGGCCGCGGGGAAGGTGCCGCCTATTCAGCTGAAGGCTCACTCCACTAGAGCTCAGGCGGCCTCGATGGCAGAGGCCGGGTCCGTCTCCTTGGAAGAGATATGCAAGGCGGCAACTTGGGCATCGGCCCATACATTCTCCAAGCATTACCGCTTGTCTGTGGCGGCACGGGCGGAGGCCCGGTTTGGAGCTTCAGTGTTGAGGTCAGGGATTTCAATGTCCCGCCCTGGGTGAGTACTGCTTCGGTACATCCCACCAGTCTATGGATTGATCAGCATGATGCTATGGAAGGTAAAATTATGTATCATACCTGATAATTTTCTTTCCATTAATCATAGCTGATCAATCCATAGCCCCTCCCAGATATCTGTACTGTTTATATTCTGGTTGCATTTCAGATTCAAGTTTAGTCTTCAGTTACTTCAGGAAGACTTCGTGTTCAAGTTTTTTCAATTGGATTCTTCAAGAGTTGAGACGAGTTTGTGTTACAGTGAGCTGCTGCATTCCTCTCCCCTCCGTTTTACGGGGCTGGATTGAGACTTAAATTCTGCCGGCACTCCCTCCCGCTTCGTGCGGCTGTAGGGCAGCTTTGTACCCCTCCCGCTTCGGCGGTGTTAGGGTCAGTCAGCTCCTTCCGCGGTTGCGGTTGCAGGATAAGCCAGATCCCCCCGCATCGGCGGGTGTGGTGTCCCTCCCCCGCTCCGCGGGGATGAGCTGGACGGATTCCCCTCCCCCACTTGTGTGGGGATGAGCTGGGTTAATTCCCCTCCCCCGTTTCGGCGGTGGTGAGCTGGGCAGAGTGTCCCTTTGTGGGTGTAATTCTCTAAGTGCTGAGTCCTGCAGATGGAGCTTTGATATCGACATACTGAGGAGTTTCCGGCAGCACATGACCACATATAGGGAGGCAAAGTTTGCTCTCTATCTCCACCTGCTGGTAGATGGACACAACCCACCAGTCTATGGATTGATCAGCTATGATTAATGGAAAGAAAATTATCAGGTATGATACATAATTTTACCTTCCCACCCAGACACCATCAAGTATAGCCTCTTGCCCCTCACTGCTCTAGTGCTCTGAAGGGGCTCCAAATGAGCTTGGTGTTTCTCTTTGGGCATGTGCCATCTGCCACATATCACGGTAGAGCTTGAAATTGAATAGCATCTGGAAGGCCCACAAGAACTGGTGCATGATCGGACTTCCTTCCTGCAGGATTCCTTCTTTGCAGTTTTTCTTCTTTCAATTGAATTTTTCCGTGTCTGTTCTTGTGCATAAAAGCTTGTGTGGGACCAGTATATTCTCTCTCTTCCTTCATTTATTTCACTAGTTAGGCTTTTTGGCACTTTAAGTTTTCTTTCAATTTCCACAGCATACTAGGACCACTTAGGCCTCAGGCACTCGCTCAACTTTATCACTATTGAGTTGGTTGATTTAATATTTTTCCTACCGTGTCCCAAAAAAACTCCCAGTGATTCTAAGAAGTGCAGCAGAACCATGTCCCTTATGGACACTTATAATTAGTGCCTGCAATGTCTGGGGCCTGATCAACAGATGTCAAGAAGCATTAGTAGTTGTGAAAAGCAGCATGAATGGATTTTTGGCATAAAGAAGTCTGATTCATTGACTTTGGCATTAGAGGCATTGATCTCTATAGCTCCGGGAGTTACAGGGGACACAGCATCAAGAGGGCCTCCACCTTCCTCAGTGTCGAGCATCGATAGTGGCCCCACAGATCAGGCATCATCCGATCTCCTCCTGATGGCAAGGAAAGATTAATCATTGTCCTTGGTGCTGAGAGATGTGTTGGGTGGAGGTCAAGTAGCCTTGGCATCATTCCTTCTAAAACTGCTGCATTGACAGAATTGATAACTTTGAAGCACCCCTGATGTAAGAACCGCTCACCTTCCCAGGAACTGGACAGGGTACAACAGCCACCTTCAAGCTGAGACAGGATTACCCATACTACCCCGATGATTTTGAAGAATGTGACCAATCCAGCTGAGCCCCAGCCTTCATCGATAGCAGCCTTCAGAGTAGCTCAGGGCCATGCTCCAAGAGGCCTTGAAGGGCTTCAGAGCCAGTCTGCATCAAACCAATGTTGATCTCCAGTACCTTGGGGGGCTCCTCAAGGAACTGGGGATTCCCAGTACCTTGATGCCCCCCATGGGAGACTTGGACATCTCCAGGCAAGAACTTTTATGAATCTGATTCGGACCACTCCTGGGTGTCTTTAATGAAGTACCTGAAGTCCTCTTGGAGGAGTGCTCCCTTGGTATTCTGTCAGATCCTTCCCCTCCATATGAAAGGAGAAAGTCACTCCCAGAGGAGCTCTCCTTTTGATTTTATGTGGGTGATGGATAAGTCCATCTCATTTAATGGGTGAGCCCAGGGCCGAGACATTGAACATCCTTCAGTTTAATGCCACCCCCCCCAAAAAAAAAAAAAAACCAGTGTTCATACACAGAATCCTTAATCTTGTGTAGAAGCAGCATTGGGAGATACCCCCCACCTCACTGTGCAACAGGTCAAGAAGAAGGTTGACTCTGTGTATAAAGTTCAAAAGACTCTGGGATTTGAGGAGCTCCAGCTTCTTCACCATTCCATGGTGCTCCAATTCATTCTCAAAAGAGCAAAGAGCTCAACTCCTTAGTGTCCACAGGGAGGGAGGCTGACTTCAGAGTCTTTTGGAAAGAAATGCTATCAGAATGCTATGCTCACTTCCTAAATAGGTCCTACCAGCTCTTAATGAGCATGCACTTGCGGAACATTGTGCGCAGTCTGGTGAACTTCACAGATGCTCTACCTTGGGACAAGACAGATGAACTCTGTCAAATAGTTGCCAGAGTGCAGGCAATCGTGCAAGCAAACTATAATGCTTTCAAAAACATGTTGAATGTTGCTGCTAATTGGGTTTCTGCCATGGACTTGTGACTTGGATTGGCCACTGCTGGAAGCAGTATACTGGGCTAGATGGACCATTGGTCTGACCCAGTGTGGCTGTTTTTATATTCTTAGAGTAGGGTTAAATGGTCAGTATTCTCCATAGAGAAGGGTAGATGGGATTCCCCAGGGGTCTGTGCTGGGACTGCTGTTTTTTTTTATCATATTTATAAATGATCTAGAGATGGGAATAACTAATGAGGTAAATAAATTTGCTGCTGATGTTGTTAACAAAGTTGTTAAATCACAAGAAGATTGTGAAAAATTGCAAACGGACCTTACGAGGCGGGGCAACCAAATGGCAGATTAAATTTAATGTGAGCAAGTGCAAAGTGATGCATGTAGAAAAAAGGAACCCAAACTATAGCTACATTATGATGCAAGGTTTCACTCTAGGAGTCACCGCGCAGGAAAAAGATCTAGATGTCATCATTGATGATACATTGAAACTCTCTGCTCAGAGTACAGCAGAGGGTTAAGAAAGCAAATAGAATGTCAAGAATTATTAGGAAAGGAATGGAAAACAAAATTGAAAATATTATAATGCCTTTGTATCGCTCCATGGTGCAACCTCACCTCAAATACTGTATGCAATTCTGGTTACCACGTCTCAAAAAAGATGGAATTAGAAAAAGTACAGAGAAGGGCGACAAAAATGATAAAGGGGATGGGATGACTTCCCTATGAGGATAGGATAAAGAGGCTAGGGCTCCTTCAGGTTGCAGAAGAAAGGGTTGAAGAAGAGAGTTCTAAGTGGAACAGGAAGATGTGAATCACTTAGAACATATGAATAGTCATACTAGGTCAGACCAATGGTTCATCTAGCTCAGTATCCCGCTTCCAGCAGTGGCCAATCCAGGTTGAATTGCGTGAGCCGGCTCTCTTCCTCCCTCCCAATCCGGTCCCTTACATCAGCGACTTCACAAATTCTTTGGGGTCGCTGCAAACGCTGACTCTCCCACGCTGGCGCTGCAGGTTCGCATTTTAAAAATGGCCGCCGAGACTTCCAGAGGCGGCCTTGTGAGACTTCTGCCGAAGTCTTGGAGGCCGCCCTTGTAAGTCTCGGCGGCCATTTTGAATCGCAAACCTGCAGCGCCAGCGGGGGAGAGTCAGCGCTTGCAGCGACCCCGAAGAATTCGTGAAGTCGCTGATGTAAGGGACCGGATCCGGAGGGAGGAGGGAGGGAGTTGAATTCGCCAAACTCGGGAGGGGGTGGCAAGGGAGGGGAGAGAAGGGTCGCTATAGGTGCATGCAGGGCAGGGGAGAGGAGGGTCACTGCTGGACATGGGTGCATGCAGGGCAGGGGACAGGAGGATCGCTGGGTATAGGTGCATGCAGGGCAGGGGACAGGAGGGTCACTGGACATGGGTGGATGGAGGGCAGGGGAGAGGAGGGGAGAGAGAAGAAATGCTGGACATGGATAGAGGGGAGAGAAGAGTGAGGAAGGAGATGAGATGAGGGAAAAGGAAGAGAGGAGAAAAACTGCACATGGATGAAGAAAATAGGCAGAAGCTGAGGACCAGAAATGAAGAAGAAAGGAGGAAAGAAATAAATGGAGATGAAGCCTTGGAAACGGAGTTAAGAGGACAGATAGCAGCAGAATCGGATACTGGACCAGCATGATCAGAAAAACAGTCACCAGACAACAAAGGTAGAAAAAAAATCATTTTATTTTCATTATAGTGTTTGGAATATGTTCACTTTGAGAATCAGGTGCTCAGCATTAAAAGTTTATATTTATTTACTTATTTATGGCATTTTATCCCACATTAAACATGAATTAGATTGGAACCTGGGATCATTTAATTTTTTTTTCCTGGAGAGAGTAATGCATTGCCCCCCCCCCCCCCCCCGGCTATAGCCAGCTCTGCAATTTTGGGGGGGCGCAGAGGTGGACCGGGGAGAGAGCCTGTTGTTAAAAATTTACCAGCACACCACTGGGTGTGCAGAATCACATACCGCTGGCCTTTCATCACAAGTATTTACAAGACTCTACCACAGACATAGATTTTGCAGGATTGGCGCACCGCAGGTCTGGAGATCTGCTGGCACAGCTGTCGGCTCAACATATACAAACTTGTTTGCAGCAAATCTACAGAAACACTTGTGCGGCCCAATTATGGGAGATGCAATATAAGTTTCTTCTACGCCTCTACATTTCTCCACATCGGGCAAACAGGGCGCAATTTGCGGAAACGGCAAAATGTCCGAAATGCCTGGACCCTTGTACAACATTGGGACACATGTTTTGGGCTTGCCCGAAGGTACACCAGTTTTGGGGACAGGTGCTGCAGATAACGGGGCGCCAGTAGTCTTGTGTTTTGCCTAGAGACCCTCTGATTAAGTTTGAGGTTTACCATCTGCCTCCTCCAATAGCTCCAGGCCTGCTGGACTTTCTGCGATGGCTGGTGTTGATAGCGAAAAAATGTATTTTACAATATTGGAGAGTACCTGCAGTGCCGACACTTTCGGATTGGAGGTCCCAAATGATAACTTTGATGGTTTTGGAACGCCAGTGTGACATAGCATCATCTTCACCCCTGGGAAGAAAGTTCAAACGATGTTGGAGGCGCTTTTGGTCTACTTTGCAACCAAGTGTCAAGAGACGTTTACTAACTCGATTTATGGACTGGGTGCTTCTCTACACGGCAAGGGGGATTAAAGGGGGGGAAGGGGCAGGATTGAGGGGGGGTGTTTGGGTGCAGGTGATAATATATCTATGACGTATATGTACTTTTGTAGTTGCCTTGTTCAATAAAAATAGTCTAGGTAACTTAGCTTCTTGGCTTTCTGAAACTGGTCTGGCTGTTGAATACCCAGTACCAAAGCTCCCGATGGGGACCCATTTCGCCCACTAGCTTTCTCAAGGGAGGAGTCACAGACATTCTGAGAATCAAGCAGAAGCTTTGTTACAAAACATCCTCAAACAAACAAAACACAATGGCATAGTTTAATGACATGGAAACAGCTGGCAGTTTTACTCACTTATGTTCACTCAGCCATCTTAACAGCCAAGAGCACCAAAATGGTGCCCCTGCTTAAACAGAATGCTAACATGGTGTGCACCAATCAGCTAAATCCACTCGAAGTATGGGGAGCCCAAATGGGAAAAGGACATTCACAAAAAATCATTCCAAATAATTTTTCTGAAAAAAAACATTCCAAAAAATGTTTTTTACAAGAATGCTGTCCATTCTACCACGGTATTCAAGCCATTCAGCTCAAGAGAATACAGGCGAAGTACCCATCACTGCTTGCATTGCCTTAAGAGGCGATCATGATCCCCTCCTCTTGTGGGTGCCAGAACTTGCTGTATCACAAAACAACATAAGTCTTCAAACACATGATGTGCTGCCTTACAATGGGAGACTAAATGCACCCCCAGCCTGCTCCTTAACAAGCATGACTTATGTTCGATCACTTGGACTTGCATCCTTCTCGTCATTTTCCCCACATAAAGTTTGTTACATGGGCACCTCAAAATGTAAAATGCATGAGTAGACTGGCAGTTAATACGCGATCTAAGCATATATTTCTTCTGTTTGATTGGAATGACAAATCCACACACTCCACAGTAATGGTACAGATGCCATATCTCCCGCACTTGTGGTGACCACCAGTGGTGGTCGTCAGATAACCTGTTGCTGGTAAATTGGCAGGGCTCAAAAGTTCTTTCAAGTTACGCCCTCTTGAAAAAGCAATTCTTAAGCGATGCCAACGAAAAATCTCATGTGTTTGCATGATGTCCCAGTTTTGTTTTATAATCTTATAATAACATATGTTGGGATGATGAGTGATATGTGAATGGTGTGATTTGTCTATGTATTTTAGTACAAAATTTTGGAAAAGTTTATGATTGATAAAAGAATTTGTGAGTAGCCATAGTTGTAGTAGATAGTGTTTTGATACAAAGTCTGTCCCCATACACTTTATGATGAAGACCACTGACCATTTTAGTAGCTGCCCTCTAGACCGACTCCATCCTGTTTATATCTTTTTGAAGGTGCGGTCTCCAGAATTGTACACAATATTCTAAATGAGGTCTCACCAGAGTCTCATACAGGGGCATAATCATCTCCTTCCTACTGGCCTTCTAGCTTTCGCCATCACCTTTACCTGTTTGGCCACCTTGAGATCATCACATACATTACATCAGTTCAAGGTGGATTACAATTTCAAGAGGCTAGAACCAATTTGTCTAAGAATGCCAGTTCTAAAAAAATCAGTAATTGAAAGGTATTGAGCATCTCTTGATAAACCAAATTTACAGTACAGATAGGTTTTTAGCTTTTTCCAGAACCCCAAATAGTTTCTACAGAGTCTTGCAGCAGTTGGTATGGAGTTCTAAATTGCCACCATAAGTCACTAGTAAAAGAAGCCCGTTTCTGATAGAAATGAAACGGGCGCTAGCAGGGTTCCATGCCCCCCTCCCTCCCTCTCTCTCCTCCAACCCCCCTCCCCTCCGAGTTCCAGGACCTCCTTCCCTCCCCTTCGAGTTCCACGACCCCCCCTCCCTCTCCGTTCCATGACCCCCCCGTCCGAGTTCCAGACCCCTGCGCCTCCCTCCCTCTCTGTCTCTCCCCTCCGAGTGCAAGCACGACCTGTACGCCTGCCCCCGCCTTCCTAAGTGCCGGCTGTAATTTAAAACTTGTTACCTCGTGTTCCGGCGGCAATAGTGAAGTGGAGCAGGCACGGCACTTCAGACTGCCTTCCCTTCTGTCTCAGCTCTGCCTCTGGTCCTGCCCTCATTTCCTGTTTCTGGAAGGGCGGGACCAGAGGCTGAACTGAGATGGAAGGGAACGCAGGCTGAAGCGCCGCTAGCCTTCACTGCTGACACCAGACCCTGAGGTAAGAATTTTTAAATTCTGGCCGGCACGCAGGAAGGCGAGGGGCAGGCGGAGGACAGGTTGTGCTTGCACTCGGAGGGGAGAGAGAGAGAGAGAGGGAGGGAGGGGGCTGGCGGTCCTGGACCTAGAAGGGGAGGGGGCCTGGAACTCTGAGGAGAGGAAGGTAGGGGGGCATGGAACTCAGAGGGGAGGGGTGCTGGAACTCGGAGGGAGGACAGGGGGGAGGGAGAGGAGCGATTCTCCCATGATTCTCTACTCACCTCCAACGTTCTGTGGCTGGCTGGTGCTGGCTTCCCTTCCCTTTCACTGATCTGCCCTCTAACGTCATCTCGAGGGCGGACCAATGGGAAGTGTGTTACGAACCCAGGCATCCAGATGTAGAACGTTGGAGGTGCAAATTATTATATAGGTTAAGGAACTGTAGCATGAAAGTATTAGAAGTGTTTTTTGATCCATGGAAAAAAGTGACACAGTCGGTTTGATAAGTTGGAGCTTCGCCCATCAGTATCTTAAAAACTGATATTCCTACTTTAAATTCTATTCATACCTCTACTGGAAGCCAGCGTAACTTAAAATAGCGTTCACAGGATCATATCTTTTCAATTCATAAATTAGCAAAAACGACTGTATGCTGAACTAATTGTAGTTGATAGAGAAGGAATTTAGTACAACCAATAAACACAATGTTACTGTAGTCTAAGGATTAGACAAAAAGCCTGAAAGCTAATGGCTCAAACATTTCCTTACAGCTCTCAGTTTTCTGAGAGAGTAAAAAGATTTCTTTACAATAGCCTCAGTATAACTATAGATAGACAGCTGGTTGTCAAGTTCTACACTAAGTATTTTAGAATGTAAGTCTAATTTAAATTGATCAGAGCGTGCCTTCAAAGTATGATGAAATCTAGGGGCATTAGAAGATCCTATCCATAAAATCTTTGTTTTTTCTCTATTTAGTTTTAAGCAATGAACAGTGACCCAGTCCTCTATTGATCTATTAGAAGTTTGAATAAGGGGGACATAGTATCTGGCCAAGACTCAAGTATTGGTAGGAAGACAGTAATCTCATCAGCATAGATAAAAAGATTCGTCTGAAGCTTGTCTAAGATCACACCCAATGACTGCATAAGGATATTAAAAAGTATAGGAGAAAGGGGGGATCCCTGAGGCAGACCACAAACAGTTTTCCATTTGGCTGAGTAAGCTCCCTCCTCCTTTACTGAATAATAACGATTAGAAAGAGAACCAGGAAACCAAATCGGCACTTTCCATATATACCCAGTTGATTTAATATTCGTAGCATTAAAGCATGGTAGACAAGGTCAAAAGCACAGAACAGATCAAATTGGATAATGATTGCACATTGACCTCTACTCTAAAGTCTTTTCCATAAGTCACTAAAGTGCCTATCACAGTTTCTGTTCTATGATTTTTCCTAAAACCTGACTGAGAAATGTGAAGAATATTTACTTATTTATTTATTTATTTGTGACATTTAAATCCCATATTATCCCAAACAAGTTTGAGTTCAATGTGGCTTACAATAAACAGTAAAGGATACATAACAAAGAATAATGCATAAGAAAGTATTTGTTGTAAGAATCCAATTTTGCAATACAATATCATAAACATACTGGGATAGCTATGGATGTTTAACATTTAGAAAATCTATTATGAATGAGAAATTGTACATGAAGCAAAGAGAAAGTTAATGGTAAATAGAGTATTAACTAATTCCGGTAATAATTAATTGTTTGAGATATGGTTGTTCTTTGTGAGGGTTTGTTTGAATAGGAACAATTTGAGGATTTTGCGGAATCTAGTATCATGTTGCACCATATAATTTTCTATTTGCTCTGTAACATATCCCTCCATTATTTTCATAAATAGTGGGATAGAAGCCATATGACGATAGTTATTAACTTTTTCCAAATTACTTTTAGTATTTTTAGGAATAGGAGGAAGTATAATGTTTCCGCCTAATGTTGGAAATGTACCAGATTCAAAATGTGAATCAGTTAGCTAATATGTGTAAAAAAAAAAAAAAAAAAGGCGGAGATGCCAGTTTAATCAAATACAGAAGGCATGTATCTAAACTACAGGAAGATTTGGCATACTTTAGCAATAATCTTTGTGTCATTAACATTCATTTTGTCTGCTAGGATAGCATTCAGCTCAGAAAAACAGGTTGTTATATGATAGTTCTCCAGTGGTAATTGTTCTTTAATCTTTAAAACCTTGGAAATATACAGCCAAATCATCAGCTGTTGGTAAAATACCATAATTGGTTGGTTTGTAATAGATTGTACATCTAACATATGATCCAATAATGAAAACAATTTCTTTGTGTTTGGTTTTTTGTGCCCCTCCAGTTTTGAATAAAATTCTCCTTTTTTTATTAATTTCAGTTTATACTCATGGATAGTAGTACGCCAATTGTTTTTATTAACATCTGTAGGATATCGTTTCCAAATTCTTTCTTTAGCTCTACACTGCTGTTTTAAAGATAAAAGTTCTTGATCAAACCATTTCTCAGATCGCTGCTGTTTTCCTACTTTTTGAGACAAAGGTGCTTTAGTCTATCTAATACAGAACCAGTAATTTGGTTCTAACCTGCAAAAAAAACACTTGCTACTGGCAGCATCAGAAGACAATTCTTCAACTACTTGCCAAAATAAAGAAGGTTCTAACTCTTTCCTAAACGGTCTTGTGGTTGTAATCGCTGTAGTACCTGTCCTTCTATTATTAATGTCCTTCCAAGATAAGAAAAATCAATTAGAAAATGGGCCAACCAGAGAACTGTAGAAATGGTATTTGTACTGTTCTAGGCAAAGTATAGAGTAGCTTCAACAGCCAGCTTAAACCATCCTCAAGTAGAAGCTTTAACAGTAGACTCTCAGTTCTTAAGTAAATCTTCTTTATTGTGGTACTCAGAATAAACAAAGAAAATACACCTTACAGTTCAGTTGTTTAGAAGAATTGTTGCCTTCCGCACAGAGTCTGCATCTTAGCCACTCCAGAGACAAGAAGATGGCCAGAACCTCAGCCCAACTGAGAGGAAAAGCTGTACCACTCTTAAGGAGAATAAGGGGGAGAAACTCAGGGCAAATAAAAGAGGAATGACTTGGGGAGATGGTGAAAAATCTTGATGGCATTACTGTAGATTCAGGAGGGATCAGCCCCCTTGAAAAGCTGCTGATCACCAAGGCATGCAGGCAAGACTGGGCTCTCTCATATAGCTCGCAGGGGCAGAGGGAAGGCTAGCCCTAGCTCAGAGCTATGAGCCAATAGGGAAAGCTTACAAGGAGTCAATCACAGGATACTGCATACTATAGGGAGGAGGGAAGCCCCAGTACATACTGCTATCTATACACAGACAATGCAATTGAATATAAATAATACTCATATTAAATATACTTAACAATGCGCCCTGCCTCCATGAATATGGGAGTAGAACAGTATTAAATGATAATGAGCAATTATAACTATGAACAGGACTTTTTTTCAGAGGGTACTGTGTTCTGGCACTTTTTTTGATTGCCTGCTAAAATTAACCCATGGTCCCTAAGTATTAATGAAAGAGCCCAGGCTCTGCACACCAATACTACCTGATCATAGATTTTGTGGCTGATTGGAGATGAGTCTGATGCAGGGGCTGGGTACTGGGAAGGGGACTGGGGCTTGGGAATGAGCCTGATGTAGAGGCTGAGAGAAAGGAGCTGATGTAAGACTGAGGGCTGGCAAAAGGGCGCATATGCTGGCAAGATGGTAGGGGTGGCAGAAGAGGGTCTAATGCTGTAGGCAGGTGGCAGAATGGGACTGATGTTGGGGTAGACAGAAGGGGGCTCAGAACACACAGACATGGGGATAGGAGTTGGAGATCTAATGCTGGGCCTGGAAGAAGAGAGCTGAAAAAGGGACAGGTGAGAGATGTGGGCTGTGGATGGGGGAGGGAATTGAGAGCAGATACAGGGACTGTGGTTGGAGAAGAAATAGATAATTGGGGCTGGGAGAAGCAAGGGCATAAGCAGGGAATGGTGATAGATGGAGGAGCAGAGGGACAGGGTTGGGAGTAGTGTTGGAGATGGAGCTTGGTCCTCCCAAACAAAAAGGCATTCTTTTGCCCCAGCTTAGCGCTCTTTTATTTCCCTTTTTTATATTATTTATTTATTTATAAATTTTACGTTCTTTACACAATTAACATGTATTGGAAATACATTGAATAATATTGAGTACAAATAGTCAAGTAATTATTTGAAGGAAAAAAATAATCTTAAATCAAATCATTCAATTCTTTAGACCACAAATAAAGCAGAAGGGGGGTGATAAAGACAATAGGAGATCAAAACAAAAAATTTTCCCTTTAAAGGTTAATAAAGAAAATGGCCTGGCTTTTCCCTATTTATCTCTTGATAGGTTTAACGGTCAGCTTTTTCATTTCTAAAAAAGTTTTAAGGTGATCTGGCTCAAAAAATATATACTTAAACATTTACAGGGATATGCTAATAAATACGTTGCCCCTATAGCTCTAGTTTCTTCTCTGAGAATCAGAAATTTTTTCCTTCTATCTTATTTTGCTAACATCTAGGTATATCCAAATTCTCTGACCACAAAAAGTCTTTAGGGAATTCTTAAAATATAATTTCATCACTGAGTTTAAGTCCTGCTCGAAAACAAATGAAACCAGTAGAGTTCTACGTTATTCTACTTCAGGTAACAACTTTTCTAGTATTAATGAGATATACAAAGGTTCTTGTTGATTTTGTTGATTAGAATAAAATTTCCTTAAATGTGTCTTTTCACCACTAATTCCAGGTTCAGCTTGCATAGGAATCTGTAAATAATAAGTTTTATTTAATGGAGGTATAGCTGAAGCTGGATATAGTAGTATTTCCTGTAGGTATTTTTTAAATAATTCAGTAGAACTCATACCATACACCAGAGGAAAGTTCAATATTCTCAGGTTCAAACGTCTATTGAAATTTTCTATTTGTTCTATTTTCTTATGTATTGTAGTTTTATCTAATATCAAAGTCTCTGTGGTAGCTTTTAAAGATTTCAGCTCTTGTTGAAATTGTCCAGTTTGTAATGCAGATTCCTGTTTAGTTTTTTTCTAAGGAAATTGTTAATAAGTCAATTTTACTTACGAGTTGAGAGGTGTCCTGAGCTGATTTTTGGACTACTTTATTTAATCCTAATAGCACCTTCCATATTGCCTGAAGAGTAATCTCCGTGGGTGGTAAATTCTCCAAGTTTATTCCTCCAGCGTTCTGGGTGAGATTGACGCCATTTGAGGTCCGGTCATTGTCGACTTCTGATATGGCCTAGGCCTCCTCACTCTGCCCTGAAGACGCTGGACACAGAGGTCAATTATATTCTGGTGGCGATAAAGATGTCTTTCTGAGAGGATCATCGCTCCTCCTTCAGTCCTCTGCTCGGACTCGCAAACCCCAACAACCGGGATAGGCGTTGCGTATAGGTCGATCATCTGTTGGGACAGGGAGGAAGTTCTGGCCAATGGCGTTTGGCCTTTCACTATCCCCTTTCTTTTAGAATGCAGCATTTTAGAAGGAGGAACTATCTCAGGAAAAAACGCCAACAGAGAAACTCGATCGATCAGCAAACACTCTCAAGCCGCCATCTTGACATGCCCCCTTCCGAGCCTCCAGACCGTGGGCCCCCAGAGATTGACGTTAGTGATTCCTCTGCGGCGTTCTTTTATTTCCTATTTTAATTATACATCACTTTGATTTGTTGTGAAAGGTGATATATTAAATAACTAATAACTGGGACAGGATGAGGAGGTCCTATGGTGGGGATGGATCCTGAACAGGCAGCTACATATTCACAAGGCCTTCCATGAATCTAGAGATTAAATGATGTGGGGGCATTGATCTCCCATCTGTGTTCATAGTAGTCTGCAATGGCTGATGAATGGAGGTGGACTGAACTGGTTTTCTGTTTTGAATTTGGCAGATGTGATTTTAAAACAAACAAGTCTGGGCCAGGCAGCACAGTGGGGACCCTTGTGATTAGCTGCCACCAATGCACAAAATGAGATCATTTAAGCTGATATGACTTTCTGGATGCTAAGAGAATCTCTTGAACTTAAACATCAGGAGCTGTGAGTTCATCTACCTTTCAATATCCATACATTTGGTGAGAGGGATTTGAAGTTGAGATGCAGGAACTGGGTCAATAGGTCTGGCTGGGAAGCTAAGCAGATTTGTTGATGCTATTCTAGCGAAAGAAGCCAAAGAAACCAAATCTAGCATGGTTAGTAAGGCACTATTAGGATTATATATGGCTTGACGTGAATAATCTTATGATTGACCTTGGGCAGAAGGGGAAATAACAGGAATGCACAGGTTAGGCTAAAGTTTCTTGATATTAAGAAACCAATTTCTGCTAAAAATTATGATGCTTCACAGAGTGGTTGATTCTGTAAGTGCTATTTGCCCTTTTGTTGAATTGATTTCCCTCATCCAAGCTGCATTATTGGCAAGGCACTTAGGTACTCTTTGCTACCTTGCTTTTATTTTTGTTTGTATATCATTGAGGAACAAGCTTTTTTTTTCTTTGGTTGTGTTTCTAAGTACCTCAATTTCAGTTGATCCCTGACGTAGATGTACACACGCCAAAAGCACAGCCCATGTTGGGTCCGTTCATTAAAGGATTTTTGATTGTCCTACTCTTGAAGGCCCTTGTGTGCTTCTTTTTTTGCTGTTCTAAAATCTAAGTATACCACATCTAGCACTCTCCCTCAATTCAATTCTCTGGTCACTCAATCAAAAAAAATTAACAGATTTGTCTGACAAGGCCAGCCTCTTTGATCTGTATTACAGTATCCTTCACCTCTCACCAAAGATGATATCCCCCCACCCCATACATGGTGCATTTAGCAGGTAATCATGAAGGTTCTTCCAGAGTCCCAGTATCAGAAGCCACACTATTCTGCACCATCTACTTGCTTCAGCCACAGTTCTGAAGGTAGTCTTATAGGTAGAGAGGGTATCCCTGAACTGCTAATACCAGCCACTGCACATGCTCAGTTTTCAGTGCATGTGAAAAAGCTAAGCAGGTACCAGGGAGCTGCAGCAGACTGCTGAGCTGAAGAGCAGTGTTTTCAGCGCCAGCAGGTGAGGTCTTCAGCTGGTGTGGCTTGGGATCCCTGCCAGCTGCTGCTAAGAGTTCACCACTGTCGAGTGGGCCTCAGCCTTGAGTGCTTCGGCCGCAGCTCACCTGGGCCTACATATGACAACTTATGGTCTCACATAGTGGCCAGTTTGGATTGTTTGGAAGTATCCTGAAGATAACAAGCAAGTTCTTGCCATAATGCTCAGTCCTCAAAATATGCAGAAAAGGCAGCCAAAACTACCTGTCTAATAAATTATTTATAGGCCTGCTCTCTAGAAACTTGCCAAACCTATTTTAAACAGCCATAGCCACATTTTCTGGCAACAAAAGCTGTGTTTTAGTTGGCATTTACTGAAAAGAAAATTATTTTTAAAATGCCAACCAATGATCAGTGTTTTCAGTGCCATCAGGAGAATACAATGAGTCTGTCCCACGTTATTTGCTTGGACATAAGAGGGAAAGTGGTGTGTGGGAATTCTTCCAATACAGTGAAAATACTAAGAAAGCAGGTGCCTGATTAGGCTTACAAGCAACAGTGAGCATGAATGCAATGTGCCCAGAAGTAGCCTAATGGTTAGTACAGTGGGCTGCGATCCTGGGGAACCAAGTTCAATTCCCACTGCAGCTCCTTGTGACCCTGGGCAAGTCACTTAACCCTCCATTGCCCCAGGTACAAAAACTTAGATTGTGAGCCCACTAGGGACAGAGAAAGTACCTGCATATAATAAGTGTGAACCGCTTTGACTGTACCACAGAAAGGCGGCATATCAAATCCAATTCCCCCCCATTACCCCCAATCTTAAAAATACATAGAGCATTTCCATAAAACCACAGCTGAAGCGGGAATCTTACAATCACAAAGGTCGCCAAGGAAAAAAATTAAGCTGGACGATTCAATATTCAATGACCAGTAGCAGCAACCAAAAGAATCCGGTAAACCAGAATCCTACAAGTTTGAAATTAATGAATTTCAAATTGCAGCCTATCTCATATAAGAGCCCTTTTACTAAGCCGCAGTAGAGCTATCACACACCAAATTGGCCCTATCGCCAAAGTAGCGCAAGAGCCTGGCAATAGTTCCAAAATTGGTGCATGCAGTTTCCCATGGTAGAAAATCATTTTCTATTTTTCACCATGGGGGATGTTCCTGGCGGTAATTGGCAGTGCAGCTGTATTGCCATAGAAGTTGCGCATGTGCCCCTATTGCCTACTAAATAGGTGGCGGTAAGGGCTCGGGTAGTAAATAGCCATACGCTAATTTTAATATTTACTGCCCCATTTTTTTAAAGGCCTTTTTCCAGCCAAAGTAAAAAGTGGCCCAGATGTTTGCCGATTTCACGTGCCAAAACTAGCGCCGGCCACTTTTTACCACAGCTTAGTAAAAAGGCTTTCATGTGTCAAAACTAGCGCAGGTCACTTTTTACCACAGCTTAGTAAAAAGGCTTTCATGTGTCAAAACTAGCGCAGGTCACTTTTTAACCGCAGCTTAGTAAAAGGGCTCCATAGCCAGCAATCTGACCAGTATCGTGTATGCATGAAACCAGTTTTGGATGTGATTATCACTACCAGCAGTCCAATGATTATTATTAATTCACCTGAATTTAAAAACATGCTCTGGCCTGCTTTCTGTTTTATTGTCCTCCTGGGAAATGGCATCTAACAAAAAATAACTTATTTGATTTTACTCTTAGAAATTCAGTCCATTCTATGTATAATTTCATACTAGAAGATATCATCTTACATTTAGAGGAAATAATTCAAAAATTAAAGAAGAATTCTTTTTTTTTTCAGCATTAAACTATTTAAACCGACCCTCGCATACTACTCATGATAAAAGACATGTAGGCACAATACACTTTTGGGGTGTTATTGGGGTACCTGACACGATGAGTTCTGAAAGAAATGAGTCTCAAACAAGACTAACATTAGTGAGTGAAGTGTCAGAAGCAAATCTATTCCCTCTTATCCTTCGATCCAAACTCAGCCAAAAATAATAGAAAGAACTAACTCCACACCGAGGTATTATAAAAATAGGGTAATTATTTATTTACAATAGCAGCATATATAACATAAGAAAGGCAGGGATGAAGACTGAAGAATCTCATCACAGAAATAGCTCAGAGTAAATGCATATAAATCCCTAGATGGAATTCTAATCCAGTCATGCTACTCTATCTTCACAGAGCACTAATACAAAGGTACAGGGCACATATGCAGACCTTTAGATAGCAGTGTTCTTCAGACGGTCAGTCTGGTCCGACACATTCTTGCTTCTCGGGGTTGATACAGCAGCCCCTGTCTTTGATAAGAGCCCTTGTTTATAAAGAAATCACAGACAGCAGCTGGACTGATGATGCACTTTCTGGCCTTGTGGGTGACGTCCACATAACATTGTTATATCTATTGTTGTGACTTCAGGGGCCACATTAGGTAGTCACCTTGGTAAACAGCCAAGGTCTCATAAACAATGTGTGGATTTTCCAACTACAGCGTCTCTCCAGTTGCAAAGGTAATTTCAAAAGTCCTTGGTTGCTCTAGCCATGATGTTGATTTAGAATAACAGCCTTGTTAGTCTAGTATACTGAGCATCTTGTCAACAGTCTTTGTCTGTATGCAAGGTCGTGGATTTAGAGATGGAAAGTCTGGGTCTGCATATGAAAGGTTATTGATGCTTAATAGTGCCATATATTATATTCCCATATATCTTTGTTATAGGAACACATGTAGTGCTTCATAGTGCATATACTCAGAATGACTAGATGACTACCAATATCACAGTCTCAGACATTTCTTGGTCAAATACTTATGGTCTGACCATTTCTTATGTAGTTTTAATTTAAACTGGAGACAATTTATAAAACTGAGTATTGTATAAGAGGGAAAGTTGACCATATTTCATTTTGAAATAAACTTGATTCAAGTTCGGTAAATGATGAACCATCTATGTTTATAAAGATTGGTATGCTCAAAGTGAGAAAACTTTACATTGTTTGGCACCAAAGTTTACTGGACTTAGAGATCTTGGAAAAAGTAACAAATGGTTCACTGAAGAATTGCTGAAAGTAAAACAAGATATGAAGCAAGCTTGAATGGCAAAAGGAGAAAACAACTTTAAACAGACAAAACTGGAGGTCAGCTAGCCTTAAATATAAGAGAGTTCTAAATGTTACAAGGAGAGATTATTACTCCAACTGGATTGGGACTGTGACACTAAATACAAAATATCTTTCTCAGATTAATGATCTAACTAATGTGTCCAATAAGGTTCCCACTACCTTTGAGTTAGCAGAACACTTCCAAAACAAAATTAAATCTATAAGGTTACAATTTCAGGAGACATCTCCCCCTTCATATGGTTGATGGTCTATCTTCTAATACTGAAGCAATGCTGACAAAGTCTGGTCTGATTTTGTACCTCCTAATTGGTGTCAATTAAACACATTGTATAAAACATATATTAAAATCTTACTGTCAACTTGACTCTTGTCCACCTTATATTAATCAGCATCTATGGATTTCAGATGTTAACTTTTATCTTGGTTACGATATACATTAGCTTTAGATATCTTTCCCAATAGTCTTGGAAATATTATAATTACTCCTATTTTGAAGAATGAAAATGAATCCAGCTGTTCTGTCACAAATTATAGACCTGTGGTATCAATACTGCTATTTGCTAAATTGATGGAAGGACTGGTCACTCTCCAATTGACAAAATACCTGGATACTTATAATATCCTTCATTTTTTAAATCAGTTTTTCACTCTACATATAGTACCGAGACAGTACTAGGATGCTTAATGCATACTGCTAGGTTAGCACTTAGTGAAGGGAGAAAAATGCTTGTTCTTCAGTTTGATGTTTCAAGTGCCTTTGACTTGGTAGATCACACTATTTTATTACAGACATTAGAAGAAATTGGGATATAAGGATGGATTCATAATTTCTACAACTCTTAACAAAACTCCTGTGGAGTTCCACAGGGTCACTTCTGCCCCTGACATTATTCAATGTATTTTTACTCTCATTAGGATTAATATTAGAACTGAATTTCTAAATTATAGTTATGCCGGTGACATTACCATCTTAATCCCTTTGTACTCTTCATTGAAAGTCAAGACATCCACTGTTCAAAGATGTATTATACTAATTGAATAGTAGATGTTGAACACATAAGTTAAAATTAAATACTGAGAAAACTACCTCCCCACTTTTACAAAGCCACACGGAAATGCCAACATAGCCATGTCAGCACTACCTCTAGGAGGGGGGGGGGGGGTAAGTTTCTTCTAATTGAGAAGTAGAGGAGTGTGGTAGCCGTGTTAGTCCACTCTTAAGGTTATCAATAGAGATCAAACAAAATAAAACATGGAAAAGAAAATAAGATGATACCTTTTTTATTGGACATAACTTAATACATTTCTTGATTAGCTTTCGAAGATCTGAGGAAGAAGGGCAACCTTCGAAAGCTAATCAAGAAATGTATTAAGTTATGTCCAATAAAAAAGGTATCATCTTATTTTCTTTTCCATGTTTTATTTTGTTTGATTTCTAATTGAGAATAAACCTGAGCTCAATATCTTTCATAATTAATCAACATAAATATGAACTTTCACCAGTAATTAAAATTCTGGAAGCATTCCTGGAGCAAAAATTAACTTTAGATGCTGGGGTTAGTAGTCTGACTAAAAAAAAAAACTTTTTGCTTGATGAGAAAGCTTTGCCATACACGTAAATGTTTTACATTAGATCCGTTTAGGTTGTTAACACAAGCGTTATTGCTCTTGCTACTGAACTATTGCAATATCATCTATTTAGGTTGTTCAAAACAAATACTGAGGAAATTACGATCTATTCAAAATACTGCTGTTTGATTTTCTCCCAGAAGATATATATTATCTCCCAGTTCTATGTAAAACTGCATTGGCTTCCTAGAAGCAAGGATCCAGTTTAAGTTTTTTTTGGATGCTGTTTGGCTTAGCTCCATCATATATGTAGGATCATTTTAAATTAATCACTTCAACAAGACCCTGTTGAAAATGCAGTCGTAATCCATTTAGCTTTCCTTCATCCAAAGGTAAAAAGAGATTGAGATCTCATTTGCTTTTCAGGCAGCTACAATGGGAAAGGATATACTTAATATCCTATGGATTTCTTATTATTTAGGCTTTAGAAGAAATACATAATTTGTCTTTTTCATAGATTTGTTTTGAATATGGAATAAGTTTAACAAATTGCAATTATATTTTACTTTTTATTTACAAAATATTATTGTATTTTTACTTGTATTGTTATGTAATTCCCAAAGATTGTTTTGGCTTCTTTGGTCTGTAATCTGCTTAGAACTGCCAAGATGTTAATGGAATACAAATCTCTACGTTATGTTAACCTTGGATCCCAAATTCAAACCCTGTGGCAGTGCCAAAGCCCTGAAGATGATGCAACAAAGCAGAGCATCCTTAGAAAAACTGAAGGAAATGATCGCTAGGAGCAGAAAGGTCACAAGGACAAAGAAGGCCTTTCTTATTCATTTCTTGGATATCAGCTTGCTTCTTTGACTCAGGAACCTTAAAACCTACACAGGCAATCCTCAACCTTAAGAAACTACCTGATCCACATACTGGGGGTGCAACTGCACAATGCCTAGAATGACAATCTTGATAGAATGGGGGATATCAAGCCTGGCAAGGTAATGTTAATGGTTACTGATGGTGCAAATATAGTCAAAGCAGTTCTTGTACTTCACAGCAGCAAATTTACAATGTCAAATTGAAAGTCAAATGTACCAAGGAGTGTGGAGGAGAAATTTTTACAAGATTTGAGCAACAACAGTACTTTCAATCCTCTTCCAGTTGTTGCATGCCTTCTCGATCCTTCAGTTGAAGTTGTTTTCCTGCTTCTGGAAATACTTGTAGTAGCCAAACAATTCATAATTAATTGGGCAGCACATTGATACAATCTGCAATAAAGCCTTCACTGAAAGTGAACCAATTACTGCAGGTTGAGTTCAAATTCAATACCCCCAGCACTCTGATAGGACTGAAAAAGTTATGTATATAGCTGGGCATGAGAGAAGTGCAGTTCGACACATTACTTCCTATGGCTCTAGATTAGAGACCGGACTGAACTAGGTCCTCCTGTGCCTTCTAGAGACTATCTGTAATGCTGTGGCAGAAAATTTAAGTTTTAAAACTATGGGTTATGTGGCCAGGGCATTGCTCCAATGGATGCAGCATAAAACAAGACTGTCAAAAAGACTGTTGCAGACTCCAGCCACTCTGATTCTGAGGATGTAGAACCTTCTGCATCCATTGGAGCAATGCCCTGACCACATAACCCCCACAGGTAGCTGCCTGAATTTCCAGGACTACAGAAGCGAAGCGTTGCTTCAACTCCATCTTCCTCCAAGAGAATCCCCACTAGGAGGCAGGCCAAGTGATCCCACCAGCAACTACCTGAAGGAGGTTGACAGAGGGCAGTCATCATCTTGATCTTGGCTTTGACGAAGGCGTCTACCCTAGGAAGCAGAAAGAGGCAGCTGACATCCTCCCTGGAGAGTGGATAAAGTGGTCCCATAAGCTTGGACCCACGCATCACAGAAGCTGGGGTCTCCCATGCCTTCAGCACCATTTCTGCAAAGGCACAATGGAGGAGGAAAAGTCTTCACTGGCTTTGGGGTGACCATTCCTGATCTCTGCAGGCAGCTGAAGAACCTCTGTGACCTGATCAGTAAGAATCAGAAGCTTCTTGTGCTGAAAAAGCTGACTCTCAGGGGAATCCCTGTCCCTCTCCCAGGGAGAGTTCACTTGTCTCCAGGGAATTGGACCTGCGCCAGGCACAACAGCCTCAGTGTATCATCCTGGGTACCCATAGGTTGAGAGCTCAGGGATGTCATCTGACAACCCCCCCCCCCCTCCCATTTGATGGGGGCGTGGGGAAGGAAGGGAGACTGATACCCTGGAGAAACATGTACTCTGATCCATCCCTAGCACCATCCCCAGAAAATCTGACCTCTGCCATGCTGCCCTTCTGAAATAACTGTAGCCAGTATGGGGCTAAATTTCCAGCTTGGACCCCAAGGGCCAATCCAGGCATGACGGGCAATATGGTCACCGCTCCCACCAAAAGCTATGGGTCCACATCAGTCAGGGCTGAACCTGGGGGCAATTCCACTGTTGATTTCTGCTTTGGGAATTTCCTGGAGCCATTCTCTACAGCCCCTGATGGCCCCACCCCATAGTCGGGCATGTCAAAGCCAATTGCTGTGCCACATGACCCACAGGGATGCGCAGGCATGTTGCTGCCCCCCTCTAACACACATCTGGATCAACCAAAGGAAGGGAATCCTCTACACAACAGGCCTGAGGCCGGAGCCCCAATTCATCCTCTCTCTGGAGGTCATTAAAGTAGCTTTACTTCTCTTTCAGTTTGCTCTTCTGGGTTTTTTTTTTTTCCAGTTTTGTCAGCGCCCAACTTTCCCTTTTGTGCTATTCTTGATATTTTTTTTTTTTTTTAAAAAGCTTCAGCTAAGGCTCTGGAAGAAGTGAGTGGCAAAGTCAAACCCAGGCTAGCAGGGACCCCATCATACAGGGGTCTTCATATGCAGTCCTAGAGGTTCACAGCGTAGCCTGGTTTTCAGGATCTCCACAATGAATATGTATGAGATCTATTTGTATTCACTGCTTCCATTGAATGCGAATAGATCTCATACATATTCACTGTGGAAATCTTGAAAACCAGGTTGGGTTGTGGACTTCCGGGACTGGATTTGAGGGACCCCTGTCATAGGGCAATAAAACACCCCCCTCAAAAAAAAAATAACAACCAGAAAAGATGGCGACTCTAGGACTTAACTAACAAGACACGGGCCATGGCCTGGTTCTATGGGAGTTAGGCTGAAAAAAATAAAAAAGCTGCACCATTCCAACCTGCACCATCTGCTGGAGGTAAAGAAATGCTGACTAGCTACAGGCTGCACTTAATGTTTATACCGGTGTGACACTGGAAACTGTCTGTGTATCTCTACCTCCATCTGCTGGCCAGGGGATATCATCCACTGGTGAGGACTGGTCTAGCTGGAGGATAAGGAATAGGGGATTTCTTTGAGATTTTGTCTTGTAGTGTCTCTTATAGCTATTTTAAAGATGATTAGGGCTGTGATGTAGAGGGTAAGTATAATGTGTGGAAATGTCTCTGGCTTGGCCCCCAAATACTTCTATCTAGAGATGTCACTGACAATATGAAACTAGTGCTCAGATACTAGGAAGGGCGGAGGCATGAGAGTGAATTGAAGCAGAGAGAGAAAATTGGCCCCTGTCATTCTGGAGGAGGAGTGTAGAGAGAGCTGCTGTACAGCCGCAACCCCATTAATCCAAGCCAAGGACTGATGGAGGGGGAGTCATTGATGATTTTTGCCCAGCTCCCATTTGCCTTAGAGCTGATCCTTGCTCCCTGAACTGTGATGGGTGGCTTGCAGGTTGATCATCAA
Organism: Microcaecilia unicolor; assembly: GCF_901765095.1. Lineage (NCBI taxonomy): Eukaryota > Metazoa > Chordata > Amphibia > Gymnophiona > Siphonopidae > Microcaecilia > Microcaecilia unicolor. Next base: position 623,274,722 of record NC_044031.1, read on the forward strand.
ATCCCTGCCACTTCCAAATGCTCTCCCTGTGGCTTGATTTCCAACAGTTTCCTAGGCACCTTGGTCCTTTCATCAGCCTAAAACACTGTCTTCTTAGCTCTCCTTTGCTCTTTAAGCTATGTCACTGCCCTCTGGTGCTGGGCCAGAAGTGGATGAAGAACCACCTTCCTCTTTTATAGGAAGGAAGGGGATAGGATGGTGTTGGTCTTTCCTGTTGTATGGCATCTGGTTGAGTATTTGGAGGGAGACAGACTAGCACTGTGGGTTAGGAAGGACAAGAGAGGATGGGGGCTCGAAGCTGTTCTGAGCCCATCTTGCTTCTTGACCAGAACTCTGAGGGGGAGACCCTCCCTGGCTCCTTGTAGGTAGGGGCACCATCTCACCTCAGCCAGTGCCCAATAGAGGTCTCAGTTCTCTTTCACTGGAAAAGTGACACCTTATGAGTCAGAAATCCTCTTGTAGAAAGATTTAAATTATGCATTCATATGAGTCCACTTTACATACCAAAAGTCAAGAAATCATCTTTACTCAGCTGGGTAAGAAGGCAACTGTGAAACCAGAAGATCTACCTATTTTATTTCATAAACAAAACTCCAGCACAGCCCCGTTACAAAGCTGCCTAACCTCAGTGAATCAACCAACCAAAGCAACCATCAGTTTTGGCAAACAAACTAAAACCATTCAGAATTCAAGTGAAGTCCAAAAAAGGACATAAGTGCCGGTGAAAGGGAACAGTCTCGGTATTCAGTCACTGAGCTTTCAGTTCCTAGCTGGGAATGCCGCCAGGGTGAGTGACAGGCTCAGATTAAGTTTATGGCTTGTGGGGCTGTTATTTTGCCCTGAGTGCTGGAATAGGATTTTAATGAAGGTGCTGTAACATAAGATTGTCTTTATGTATCTTATTATTTTGTATGTCTGTGTTGTAAACCACTGAGAATGGTTGATTGTGCAGGATATATATATATTTTTAAATAAATAAATGTGTGTTTGAGGGAGGATGTGTTACAAGGGAAAGCTGAGCTTAAAACCAACTCTTGTAATGAGATCTGAAATACTAAAACTTGATTAGTTTGACTGGTGGAAGGTTTGTTCCTCAGACCTGAGCTTCATAGTACACTCCTTGCTAAGAGGAAGGAGAATCTTACCTCGTAGGTGAATGTTTTTGATCTCTCTGTAAGACTGCAGAAATGTTAAATTGGGTGGTTAGTAGTTTTAATTTATGAATAGCTCACTTCAGACTGAAGAGGAGGCATCTCAAAAACATAAGTGACGTGTACTGGGGACCTTCCACATTAGGATTTTATATATTTCTGATCAACTGCCAGTGGATGGAGCCTGTGAAGGTCAAAATCAGCTCAGTGCTGTTATTTTTTGTTTTTTTTACTAACCCATGTACCACCAACAGTATCACATATATCTGATATCATTAAGTTATGGTGAAACAGTGCTGGCTCCAGCTTCAGTGGCATGCATGCTAGAAAAGACCAGCACAGCTATTTCAGATTTATATATTTGCTTTTTCAGCCCTGATGCAACTCCCAGCTAGTTCCTGATCTCAGATTTTGTCACTGAGAACCACTTGCCGTGCTGACCTGTTCAGACTACAGAGGCTCTCGGATACCTGTATGGTATCTCTCTTACTGCCTAGGTTCCATGTCTGGACAGAAGCACCTCGATTGGGCACAAGAGACTGAGTAGCAAGTCTGGAGGATGCTGCTGCTTGTACTGAAGAACATCTTGAAGTTCTCTACACGGCCTGTCTGGAACTGAGTGTGGGAATATTCAGGACCATCTGTGGTCCGCAGCAGTGTCAGGAATCTGGCACAGAAACGAGAGAAAGCAGGAAGTGGCATGAGAGCTATATTATTACAGGATGTGCAAATGCTGTCTGGAAGCAGGGCCGCCCGAGAGGGGGCCCTGGTGCTAGGTCTCTCTCCCTCTTCTGCTCGGAGCAAGGGCGCAGTGGAGGCGATCCGTCCCTGCATTTAAAAAAAAAATCTCTCAATCGGCAGAGCCAGCATGCAGCACCTCGCGTTCTGCATGAAAGAAGCAGATCGCCTTGGGCTCCGGCCTTCCCTCATTGTTGTCCACCCTTCTCTGATGTAACTTCCTATTTCCACGAGAGTAGGACACAGGATGGGAAGGCTGGGCCCGAGGCTGATCTGCTTCTTCACGCAGACGCTGCCGATTGAGAGATTTTTTTTTACATGCAGGGAGCTGGGTGGCAGACAGAAGGGTGCTGTTGAGGGAGCTGAGGGTGGGCAGGTGGAGAATGGGAGGGGGCTCAGATGGGAGAGGGCTGGAGCTGGAACTGGGGGTCTGAGAAGGGGGCAGGAGGGAGAATGGAGCTATGCCTGGAGCCAGGGGCAGGCTGGGAGAATGGGTCTGGGGTCGAAGAGGGGGGGGCAGATGAGTTAATGGGCTGGGGTTGAAAGAGGGGTTGTAATGCCAGACAGATGGAAGAGGGGGACTGGAACTGGGGGCTGAAAAGGAGGGTAGGTGGGGTAAGGGAGCTAGTACTGGAACTGGGGCTGAAAGGGGACACAGAGAAAGTGGCTGGGGCCTGAATTCAGGACTGGTGGTGGGAGAAAAGGGCTGGGGCTGAAACTGGGGACTGGTGGGATCATGGGCTGGAACTGGGGGCTGAAAGAGGGGGCAGAGAGAGGGGATAGAGTCTGGATGGAAGGTAAAGAGAGGGAGGGCAGACCCTGGATGGATGGGAGAGGGAGGGCAATGGTGGATGGAAGGAGCAGAGAGAGAGGGAAAACTCTGGATGGAAGAGAGAGAGAAAGAGCAGACAGGGGTTGGAAAGGGGAGAGAGACCAGGGCAGATGCTGGATGGAAGGGGCCGAGAGATAGCAGATGCTAGATGGAAGACAGAGAGAAGGCAGGCGGCATGAGAGGAAAAGCAGCTGCAGGGGAAGACGACGCAGCAGAATGAAGAAGATCAGCGCTGGAGGATGATCTCTTCTGCTGGCGGGGCCTTGGGATCCCTGCCAACCAAGGTACTTAACAGTTGCGGCAGGCAGGTGGCAGCAGCGATCAGGGAGGGTGGGTGGAGGCCAGCAGCGATCAGGGGCAGTGGCGGTGATGATCCTGGGGGGGGGGGGGGGGGGTGCCCAGCGGCGGCAGCAGCCTTGCCCCGGGCCCGACTCACTCTCTCGGCAGCCCTGTCTGGAAGTAGGGGTACAAACAAAACCAGAACCCAAAACTCTGCAGGAGTACACTAAGGGAAACAAAAAGCGGAGAAGGTCAATGGTGGAGAAATTACCACCGGCGCCATGTATTGTTGAAAATCATTATTAAATAGACCAGACATGCTTGTGTTTTAACTGAATGCCTGCATCAGAGTCTTATTTTAAAAAAAGTACAACATACCAATAATACATCATAAATGAATACTCAGATTCACAAAATTAATAAAAGTGTGACTGATTTGTCTGTTCTCCCTATCTTGATGCATTCTCTTTCTCTGCTTTTTTAATGTTTTGTGTTAAAATAGCTGCAAAAAAAACCTTCGTTATTTAGATTCTACATAGCCTGTCATTTAGCAGGTCTGTGGGTTTTTTGGGTTTTTTTTTGTAGATTAACACATATGTAATATATATAACTATAAATGGATTATATATATATATATATATACAATGCACTCCATTTAAGTGCACATCAGATAAGCGCATGCTCTGTTTAACTGCATGCCGTACTTCGGTCCCGTTTTTGGCACCATCAATTTCTATGGGGACAAACTTCAGTTTAACGCACCACTGATAAGTGCAAGATTAGTTATATGCATGGTTTAAGACCACTCCTCTGCAGGAAAGACTCCGCATAAGCGCATGCACGGAATATGGAAGCCGATTGGCATGTGAACAAAGGGGCGGTAAATTTGAAATCTCGTTGGTTAACTGCCACAGGCAGAATAAGCGAAAGAAAGCTGTTAGAGTGTACACTGGAGTCGTCGTCATCGCGCAACTGTAAGACTTTTACACTGGCTGAACGAATAGAAGTTCTTAAAAAATTAGAAAACAAACAAAGTCAAGCATCTATTGCTAAGAATATGGTGTCAATCCTAGCCAAATTTCACGTACCTTGAAGCAGAAAGATCAGCTTCTGGAAGACTGGCAAAACAATATAAATCCATACAGGAAATGAAAACGGGCGGGAAAGCTGAGGAGGTAGAAGATGCTCTTCTTCGGTGGTTTTCTCAAGTCAGGAGCAGACAGTTTCCTGTCAGTGGTCCACTACTTATGGAGAAAGCTAATCAGCTGGCTGAAAGTCTTGGACTAACTGAATTCAAAGCCACTGTTGGATGGTTGGAAAGATGGAAGGAGAGGAACAACATAAAATTCAAAAAACAAGCATGGTGAAAAACAAGATGCTGATGACTTTGGTGCTGAAAATTGGGTTATTTCAGTTCTTCCTACCATCTTGAACGAGGTTGCACCCCATGACATTTTCAATGTTGACGAAAAACGGTCGCTACTGGCGAGTGATTCCTGATGGAACACTTGCATTCAAACAAGCCGAACTACAGGAAGTAAAACGTCGAAGGACCGACTGACGATCCTCCTTTGCTGCAATATGGATGGGAGTGAGAAATTGGAACCACTCGTCACTGGAAAGAGCAAACAGCCCTGTTGCTTCAAAAATGTTTAAGCGACTTCCTGTGTCATACGAGGCTAATGCAAACTCATGGATGACTGGGGAAATTTGGAAGCAGTGGCTAAAGAACTTAGACACTAGAATGCGGGCACAGAAGCGTCAGATTTTGTTGCTTTGTGATAATTGTGCTGCACACAGTGATGATGTCAGGCTGTCTAATGTCAAGGTGGTCTTCCTGCCACCAAACACTACCTCTCTGATCCAACCTATGGATCAGGGCATAATAACCAATTTCAAAAACATTATCGGGCTCTTGTGCTACGTCGTCTGATGAGCGTTATGGATGACCAGACTGGCAAGGATAAACATGCTGTTGAACTGGCTCGTAATCTATCACTGTTGGATTCCCTACACATGCAGAAAGAAGCCTGGAATCGTGTTACACAGGCAACCATTGTGAACTGCTACAAGCGGACAAGCTTTGTTAAGGATGTGGAGAGGGACGAAATAGATGCAGCTGTTGCAAATGCGTCAGATGAACAGGCTACTGACTCCCAGCTGGTGTTACTGAAGAGCAGTTTCATCACTACGTAGCTGTTGATTACGATCTACAAACAGCTGACGACAGCACTGATGTCCAGATATGTGCCTACACACAGGCAACGGCTAATGATGAAACGAGCAGCGAGGCACATGCTGACGAAATTCAACAACCTCCTGTCACTTTGCAAGAGTGCTGGAGAGTCTCACAACCGTGCGGGCCTATCTGGAGGTCACTGGATGTCAGTGCTATGATAGTTTTACCGTCTGGCAGACGTAGTCTATGGAACTCCTAGACACAATAGTGTACAGAGGACTATCACTGATTACTTCAAGTAAACCTACCGTCAGTTAATGGAGACTGTATACTGTACCTATAATAAACAGTACTGTATATATGTTTATCAAATGACAAGCTTCTTTGGGTCACAACGGTTAAGTGCACGCTCCGGTTAACTGCATGTATTTCTTTGGTCCCAGACCCTTGCACTTAAGCGGATTGCACTGTATAGGATATTTGTGTTTTATTTTATGAATTTGAGTATTAATTATTCATTTATTTATTGTTTTTTTAAATTTTGGTTTAATAGGGCCTCTGACACAGGCATGTAGCCAAATCATGGCCACATCGGGTCTATTGAATAAAGGTTTTCAACAATATACGGCTCCAATGGTAATTTCTCCACCGTTGGCCATCTCTGCTACTTTTGGTTTCTCAGGAAATGGTGCAGCCAGGGCTCCTGTGCAAGGAGCCTGAAGGTAGGAGCACTATGCTTTCCCTAGGCAGTTCTTGAATGGAAGGCACAGCAGAGGCTGAGAGGTACAAGAATTGTACCTGTCGTTTTGCAGTATGCTCTTATTCAGGAGTTCATCCATCAGTCCTGCCTTGATTTGTTCCAGTTGCCTCTTCACTGTGTCAAACATGTTCACTTCCATCATATCAAAGACCAGTGGTTTCCCATACCTAGAGAAAATATGTGACCATGTAGAGAAGTTACCTAATGCAGGGGTTCTCAACACAGCCCTTGAGTTACACCCAGCCAGTCAGGTTTTCAGGATACTATTAAGAAAATACCATACTGGGTCAGACCAATAGTCCATCTAGTCCAGTATCCTGCTTCCAATAGTGGCCAATCCAGGTCACAAGCACATGAAAGAATCCCAACTAATAGCAAGCTTCCATGCTGCCGATCTCAGGGCAAGCAGTGGCTTCCCCATGTCTTTCTCAATAGCAGACTATGGACTTTTCCTCCAGGAACTTGTCCAAGCCTTTTTTAAACCCAGATATGCTAATATGCATGCAAGAGCTTTGCATACCAATGAGGCAGTGCATGTAAGTAGTAAGGTTCACTAGCTTTAGTTAAACCTAATTTGCATGTTTTTGACAGCTGCCCATACCCAGTTGCATCCCAGCCCCTTTGATGATGTCACCAGAAGTGATAACTCTTCCCTAAACCTTGCCCCTTTTGGTCATATCATGGAAGTGATGTCATAAATTTGCCCAGGCCATGCACCCTTTCCAAGAGGGCAGCATCCATGTGCACAAATCCAAGATGGTGGTGCCCATAGCATGACTTCCTGTGATGTCACAAATCCAAGATAGAAGCAACTATAGTAAAGCATCTGATAGGAAGCAATGTCAGTAGTCAGACACTGCCCCGACAGGTACTGAGCATGCGCAGTTTCCTTCCTTTATTTTATCCCAGCCCTTAAAGTGTTTACGATCGATCGACCTACAGTAAATGATTTAGAATGGCATGTTGATCCCCCCCCCCCCCCTGTGCAAAACAGCAAACCCATCTATTCACTTCTCCATCCCCTCTGCCTCTTACAAACACCCTCCCTTTACCTAATTACCTCACACTGTGCAGAAAAAATACTTTTTAAGCTATTTCCTAGGTTTTGCAAACGGAACCTGGTTGATTTTAAAAGACTGCAAGCCTCTCACTACCTTTTTTAAACAGACCTTCTGCTGTCTGTTTTCTTAACTTCAGGCTGTCAAATCAGGGGCGGACTGAGGGTGGTCTTGGCCCCCCGAGCACTGAGGATGGTATGGGCTCCCCACCCGGCAGCTGCCCGACACCACTCCTGCCACCGCAGCCAACGCCCACACTGCCCCGGTCCTACTTGAGGGGTCGTGGTAGGGGGGCATGTTCTTTCCTGCCTGCTGCGTTGCTGCTATTCCCCCACCTGGCGGCGCTGCCATTTTTTCAAAATGGCAGCCGAGACTTCCCGTGGTAGTCTTGCGGTTCTCGACAGTCTCACAAGACTTCCGCAGAGAGTCTCAGCCGCCATTTTTAAAATATGGTGGTGCTGGGTGGGAGAGAATAGCAGTAGCCCAGCGTGCCGGGCAGGGGGTGGGGGAATAGCGGCAGCCCAGCGAGTTGGGCAGGAAAGAACATGTCCCGTCCCCCCCTGCTGAGGCCACTAGATCACCAGAGGCACGACGGGCATCTGGGCCCTTGGGCACTGCCCAGCTGCCTGAATGGTCAGTCCACCCCTGTGTTAAATCAATCTCATTATCTCTGTTCTCACCAGGCACACAGAAATACATATACACATACATGCTTTTTTGTAAACCTCATTATCTCTGCACACCCAAACACAAACTTACTTTTGAAAAAGTATAACTGTGTAGGAAAAATGCATTTTACACTGTTTCTATGGTTTTTTTTTAAACCTATCTGAACAGTAGTTTAAATTATTTTAAAGATGGAAAACTCACTGTCAGTAACTTGAAACCTTGAAGCAAAGGCCCCCACCCCTAGTGACAATCCTGTCATGAGCTGCAGAAGGGCAGCCCCTCCCCAACCCCCTTTTTGCAAAGCCCATTACAACTAAACCAATTCCTTTCTTCTCCTGTGTGAGGTACAGTATGCTCATATTTAAGAATAACATGGTAGTTTAAAAAGACAAAATAAAACCTCTATTCATCTTTTTCTGAACCGTGTGGTTTTAAACTGGGTATAAAACCTGTCTGAGCATGTCTCACCTCCCTCCTGATAAAAACTGGTTTCCATAACAATCCCAACAACAGCTCCACCCCAGGAAGAGAAGCAAGTCACATGAAAACAGCTGAGATTTTGTGACTGCAGTTTAAAAACAGAGCTCCACAGAACCCCTTTCCCTCTCCTTTTCCTCGACTTCCTCATGAAAAAAGGCTGCAGACTTTTTGACCTGGAATAAGGTACAAAAAAAAATGTTCGTTGAACTCTGTAAAACTACAGTTATGCTTTCTCTGTAAAAAGAAAGAACTTTTATTTTGTGAGTTTTTGTAGGAAAAGAGGCAATACAATCCTGTCATGAAAAAATGGTAGAGTGATATTAAATGTGAAATAGAACTGTAGTAGTAGTTTTGGCCTGAACATTACCACAGCATGTGTGTTGATACAGAATGTGTCTGAGCAGGTCTCACTGCTCCTCCCTGGACAAAAGGGGTGTAAGTTAACAAGATAACATGTGATAATCAGATATAAATGGTAGCATGTTGAGTCTGCACTCTAAACACATATGTCCCAGCTACTTTCAGTCTGCCAAGGCAAGAAAACCATACCAGCTAAACATGGATTTCTACAAAACCACTACATCAGTACATAAGTATTGCCATACTGGGACAGACCAAAGGTCCATCAAGCCCAGCATCCTGTTTCCAACAGTGGCCAATCCAGGTCACAAATACCTGGCAAGAACCCCAAAAAGTTCAAAACATTTTGTACTGCTTATCCCAGAAATAGTGGACTTTCCCAAGTCCATTTAATAATGGTTTATGGACTTTCCTTTAGGAAGCTGCCCAAACCTTTTAAAACTCCGCTAAGCTAACCGCCTTTACCACATTCTCTGGCAACAAATTCCAGAGTTTAATTACACGTTGAGTGAAGAAATACTTTCTCCGATTTGTTTTAAATTTACTACATTGTAGCTTCATCGCATGCACCCTAGTCCTAGTATTTTTGGAAAGCGTAAACAGACGCTTCACATCTACCCGTTCAACTCCACTCATTATTTTATAGACCCCTATCATATCTCCCCTCAGCTGCCTTTTCTCCAAGCCCTAGCCGCTTTAGCCTTTCCTCATAGGGAAGTCATCCCATCCCCTTTATCATTTTTGTTGCCCTTCTCTGCACCTTTTCTAATTCCACTATATCTTTTTTGAGATGTGGCGACCAGAATTGAACACAATATTCAAAGTGCAGTCGCACCATGGAGCAATACAAAGGCAATAGACAAAAGGTTGTGCAGGAAATCAACCCCTGTTGCTAAAAAAAGGATGATGGTTCGGTCTTTTCTTAAGGGTCTTGACACAGAGGCTAAGGGATACCCACTGGTAACCATTCTAGCAGAATCAGTATTGTTAGCAACCAGAACAGCCAGGATATGTGTGAAACGGTAATGGATGATACTTTGCTGCCCCAGGAAATGACCGAGTTCTTGCTGGATGAACTGCCACATTGGCAAAAGCTGTTCTACTCCCCCCAAAATTGGGGGTTCTCTAAAAGAAGACCTAGACGATGGTTAAAATGTAACCGTGATTGATAACGCCATAGATTTGACAGATGCTGTAATGTACAAAGTGGATATGATTGCCGAAGTTGCCAACATGTATAAAGCGGGTGTTCCAGCAAACTAAAATGTTTTACTTTCTTTAAGCAATAAGAAACATCACATAACGTGAAGCTTGGTTGAGCATTAAACAATACTGTTCAATAATGAATATTTTAACGTTTGGGAAATAAATATATTGCGTTTCCATAACATAGGTGTAAATGTATAGTTAAGGCTCTAACTAGCTCTTTTGTAACAGAAAAAAGTACATTATAGCTGTTTGAATTATTAGACAAAGGATTTGTGTTTTTCTGTAAGAAGCAGGAACAGGAGAAGGGGGAGGAAGGGGGCTTGTAAAAATACTGAAACAGAGGAAAAACTTCAGTCAGGCACCAGAGCTGAGATAAACTGTTGCATGAGGCCATGAAGGGAGGTTGTGATAGCCCAAGGCCAGCAGGCGGGAAATGGACATCTGTGAGATAGCAGGGAACTATGAACAAAGAAGGCAAAAGGGAGGGAGAAGTTAGGGGGGAAGGGAGTGAGAAGTCCCAGCTGCTAGCTATTAAGCAGAACACTAGCAGACAGGCATGTGACCAGTGTCCAGTGAGAAAACTTAGGGGTAGACACTTAAATGTCTATAAAATCTGTGGAATCTTATAGAAAGTGTGTGGCTCACAGTTTAGAGACACAGGGACACACCCATTCATGCAAGGTTGATTTTTGAACAATAAATTATTTAATTAAGCCTTGGTTCATCAATCTGATTTTGTGAGTCCTATTTTTGTATAGGTTCTCAGGTTATCTGGGGGCTACTTATAACAAACGGACTATCAGTCTTAGTGTATATCTTGAGTAATGAAACTCGTATAGACAACACCATCTCGTAATCGATCTTTTATAGTTGTATTTATATTCTAAAGAAAAATGAATATTTTTTAAACTTAGCTTTACTTCACTTTTTAACGTACAGTTTTGAGACAACGGACATATGGCCAGGTTTCGCAAGCTTCATCAGGGAAGCAGTCCGCTGCAAAAGAACAAACAACAATAAGTAAAAAAGTCAAAAACATTCAAAAAATGCTCACAAAAACCAGCTCTTACTTAGAATGCTCAGGTTCTCTCACAGTAAATTTCTTCAACTATGGTGACAGTGACCTCCACCAGCTTTTAAATTGATCACATGACAAAACCACGACATGTGACTAGGTCAGCCTAAGCAAACTGAAACCAACTAGCAACTATGTCAATGTCCACCATTCCAACTCCGCATTTAAACCTTGTGAGCTCACCGTATCCAAAAAGAAAATCCATCTTTGCTCTTTATAATTCAGCAGTTCTTCAGAGTTTCCACCCTTCCACCCCAACTGAATGTGATCTATAACTCGCCACTGAATGTCACTGACTGTATGATTATAGTCCAACCAATGCTGAATCAATGGTGTAGATACTATCACATTCAGTTAGGGTGGGAGGGTGGAAACTCTGAAGAACTTTTATTCCTGCCAGTATAAGTATAAAACTATGGCCCAGTCAAAAGTCAGTAGGGAAAGTATATACATGCTGAACCAGACGGCACTGAAAATGCAGCACAAGCCAGTCTTGAAAGTGAGAAAGGTTCAAAAGAACACACAAGCATACAGAAAAGGCCAGAGAAAATTATGAAACAGAAGTACACAAGTACCTCCTTCTCCTGGAAAGACTCTGGCTCAAAGTAGGGCAGAAAATAAGTGAGGTTTCAAAAAGGGACAAAGCTGATAGCTTCCATGTAGAGAAATTACAGTCAATCTATAAGCAATACCAGCACAAGTCAGAAGAATATTGCCAACTTCTAGGCAGAACAAATTCAGAGAGGGTAGCTTAGCCCATACAGAGAGACAGCAATTCATAGATTTCGCATCACTGAATATCACCAGATAGCCAGTTATCCCGGCTAGTCAAATGCAGCTGAATATCGGGGGGAGGGGGGCATGTATAAACAGAATGAGATGTTTTCTCCCTTTATAGATTTCATGAAGCTTATCTGAGATTTGGCAAAGAGGAGAAACAATCCCAGCTTCATGTTTGATGTACCTGAAGCAGGATAGACAGGCTATTTCTTGAATGAACCTTAAGGGATAGCAATGACAGGGATGACAAAGAGGACAGGGAACAGAGCAAGTGGATACAAGCAACAAGACCAATCTACTGACTTATTGAGTGTAATCATCTTTATGCTGATGACACCCAGCTATATCTCTCCACACCAGACATCACCGCGGAGACCCAGACCAAGGTATCGGCCTGCTTATCCGACATTGCTGCATGGATGTCCAACCGCCACCTGAAATTGAACATGTCCAAGACCGAGCTTATCGTCTTTCCACCAAAACCCACTTCTCCTCTTCCTCCGCTCTCTATCTCAGTTGATGGCACCCTCATCCTCCCCGTTTCATCTGCCCGCAACCTCGGAGTCATCTTCGACTCCTCCCTCTCCTTCTCTGAGCATATCCAGCAGATAGCCAAGACCTGTCGCTTCTTTCTCTTTAACATCAGCAAAATTCGCCCTTTCCTCTCTGAGCACACCACCCATACTCTCGTCCACGCTCTCATTACCTCTCGCCTTGACTACTGCAACCTACTCCTTACTGGCCTCCCACTTAGCCATCTATCCCCCCTTCAATCTGTTCAGAACTCTGCTGCACGTCTTATATTCCGCCTGAACCGATATACTCATATCACCCTTCTTCTCAGGTCACTTCACTGGCTTCCGATCAGATACCGCATACAGTTCAAGCTTCTCCTTCTTACCTACAAATGCACTCAGTCTGCAGCTCCTCATTACCTCTCTACCCTCATTTCCCCTTACGTTCCCACCCGTAACCTCCGCTCACAGGACAAATCCCTCCTCTCAGTACCTTTCTCCACCACCGCCAACTCCAGGCTCCGCTCATTCTGCCTTGCCTCACCCTATGCTTGGAATAAACTTCCTGAGCCCTTACGCCAAGCCCCCTCCCTACCCATCTTCAAATCCTTGCTCAAAGCCCACCTCTTCAATGTTGCTTTCGGCACCTAACCTTTATACCTTTCAGGAAATCTAGACGACTGCCCCTATTTGACTGACTGTACATTTGTCCTTTAGATTGTAAGCTCCTTTGAGCAGGGACTGTCCTTCTATGTTAAATTGTACAGCGCTGCGTAACCCTAGTAGCGCTTTAGAAATGTCAAGTAGTAGTAGTAGTAATCACCTGATAACAGAGAGGAAATTCCCACACCAGAGTTTGTGCACCACCCTCATTTGCAACCTACAACAGAGTCTCTACAGCCTTTGGACCCAAATGTTGAGGTCTTCTCTTGTTGGGAAGAGATGTACCAACATTGATCAGAGATCATGAGTTATGTGCAGCTCCACCTGACACCCCATTATGCCTATCAACTCACCTGGGGATGGGTGACAGTAGGTGGCATCTGCCTTAGCAGATTGAGAAGACAGAGTATAGATGTATACAAAATGTGCGTCTTGAAGAATGGGCACACCACCTTGTTCAAGCCTTGTTATAACCATTTGCACTTAAAGGAGGTCTTCAGCTGGGAAGAACCAGACCCTGGCTCAACCATATGTCAGAACATCTCCACCAGTGTTCCAAGTCACCAAGGATGATGATAAACCAATTCTTTCAGTAGAAGACAGAGAGTTCTTGAGAAGACCTCTACCATTTTGGATGCCCAGATCATGACTCTCTAATAATAGAGCACAAGCTCTCTCTTCTCTTGACTTACTTCAATGCATAAACCAGAAGGAAACCAGAGACAAAACAGACCTTAATAACATTCATGCAAAACATGCTGGATACAGCCATGCAGAGACAGCTCCACCATTAAAAGACAATGAAGGGGTGTGACATACACCACGAATAAACATGAACTCTGTGGCCTGTTGTCCACTCAAGAGACTCTGAGACTTTCTGTTTTATGTTGTTTGCTGTTTGTGCTGTCTGCTCGTTTCAGCTCCTGTGAGACTGCAAGACAGAAGTCACCTAAATGAAGGAGAACTTGAGACAAGCAAGATCCAGCTTTATTAATGGGCTTTTGCATGCTTATAATGTTGATAGTTTGGTAAATTAAATAGTGGTATCTAACGATACCAGGTGGGGGAGTGTTACTCCCATTTGCATGGAGGCAGATGATAGGATATAATAAGACTACAAAGCTCTGTAATCCTGTAGTTTACTGAGTTAGCTGGTAAAATTTTAACAGGCTCTCTCTCTGGGCATAGCCAGCCCTGCGGTTTGGGTGGGGGTGGGGGGGACACAACACATTTCCCCCCCCCCCCCCCCACCCGTGCAGGCACGCTACACATACGCTTATTTATTCAATATCACAATTCTTCATGTACAGCACAAAACAACCTTTTAGGGTGGATAGTGTTCACAATGAGCTCCTTCTATTACCGACCAGACAGAGATAAGAGTTTTCCGTTTTCGCTCAGTAAAGTTATCACAAGAAAAAAATATAAGAAAACCAATATGGGCTGCCCCACGTTTACTGTTTCCTCCCCTTTTATATGGAAATAGTCATTTGTGGGTATATTTAACCATGGTTGGATGGGGGAGGGCATTTTTGGAAACATAACCTTTTTGGCAATATAGGGGCTTATGTACCTTTTATAAAACAGACTAATAAAAATGATGTTGTTATGATTGGGGTCAGAACCCCTCTGAAACTTACCTTTTTCCTGGTGGTCAGCTTAGCTGGCTACTGTTTCTTTTGTTTGTCCTTTCTGAGCAGCTGGTCTCTCTCTGTGCTGGCAGCTTCCAGCAGCATGACTCTAATTGTTTCACTTACCACAGCTGTGTGGGTGGACTGAGTTAGCTCTACCTCTCTTTGGGTGTACTGGCTTCAAGTGCTTCACAGTTTTGCATTGGTGTGGGTTGGGCCTCTCTGGGTCAGTGTGCTGTTGCCTAGGTCTAGGGAGTGTGATATCATCAGGGAGGGCCTTGATAAGGAAGTGGTGTTGTTTCCTTCAGAGCCTTTGCAACATTGGTGTTTGCTTTAGGTAGGGTGGTGCAGTGTGCACTTCTGACTTTGTGTCTAGTTTCCGTGCTTGCTTTTGCTAAGGGCCAGGTTAGTGTTAGTGCAGTGTGCACTGGTGACTGTGTGTTAGCTTTCCTGCTTTTCCCTTATGGTTCCCCTGCTTTTCCCTCTTGGTTTTGGAAGCATTGCTGTGTGTAGGGCTTTGGAAGCTCTGTTGTTGTTAGAAGTACTTCAGGATTTGGTGTTGTTAGGAACACTGCAGAGTTTGCTGTTAGAAGTACTTCTGGTGTTTGTGCTATTGGGAGCATTGCAGTCTTTGCTGTTGGTGTTTGGTGATTTAGAGTCACTTTTGGCTTATGTGTTAGCTTCCCTGCTTTTTCCTTGTGGCTCCCCTGTCTTCCCTTTTAGTGCTAGGAGCTCTTCTGGTTGCTTGCCAGAGTAGTGCTTAGGAAGCACCGTGTTAGTTTTGTTTCTAGCTTGCAAGAGCAGTGCTTAGGTAGCTTGTTAGTTTTGTGTTTAGCTTGTAGTGTAGAGCTCTGCTTGTAGCTTGGTGCTTAGTAGCACCTGTGTTAGCTTTGTGTTTAGTTCCCTGCTCTGTTAGTTTAGGGCTTAGGAAGTCCTTTCTTGAGCAGGGCTTAGGAGCTCCTGTTTAGTATAGGGCTTAGGAAGTCCTTTGTCAGTTTACTGTTAGGAACACGCCTGGGTTTAGGGCTTGGGAGCACGTAGATCAGTTTAGGTTTAGGAGCACTTCTGTTTCCAGTCCTGGTCCCTGTGTCATCCGGTATCCAGTAAGTCCTGCCGGCTACTCGAACCCAGGAGCTCAACTCCTGGGGGGCTTAGTAGCTAAGTGCAGGTGAAGCTGTGTGGACCAGTCCGGTGTGCTGCAGTCCGGTGTTCCAGTCCTGTGTCCTCCAATCCGGGGGATTCTAGTCCAGTGTTCTAGTCTGGGGGGTTCCAGTCCTGTGTCCTCCAGTCCGGGGAATTCCAGTCCAGTGTTCCAGTCTGTGTGTTCTGGCTCGCTGGGCGGTGCCTGCAGTCCCTGCCAGTGTCGGTGTGCTTGCCCAGCGTTGGTTGGAGGGTTTTGCCTGCTGCTGTCACTCCTCGTCAGCAGCCTAAGGGCTCACGTTTGCTCCAGAGCCCAGCCTCGCGGGCTCTGAACCTGAGAACCTGACAGATGTCCAGTAGTGTACAAATCAGCTTCTGGCTCTGTGAGTCTACATGTGTATTTTTGTAAAATACATGTATACATCTGAACTCTGCCCCCCCCCCCCCCCACGGCATTTGATATGAGCCATTTTGCACTTGTAAAACATACTTTAGAAAATGACCCCCTCTATGAAACAAAACATTTAAATATTTCAGCTGTACAGTAGATGCTTTTTCTTTTTTTTAGTTGTCAGAATGGTCTTATAACATTGCATTGTTGCTTTGATGATGAATAGCAAATATGCTGAAAAGTGTTGGGGAGGGGAGGAAAAGGGGTCAAGCTGCCATATAAGGCTTGTTTTGCATGCTTTTTACCCCTTATATGGCAGCCTGACCCCTAGTGGTAGTACTGCAAGACTACCACTAGTTGTTGCTGGCTCAATTTTGAATCCAGCACCAGCAGCTGACTGGGGATCACTCGTGCCCTGGGACTCCCTAGACCACCAGGGATTGGAAGAGGTATGGCCAAGGTGGGGGGTTTGGGAGGATGGGAGGCCTACAGGGTAAGGAACTGTTTGTTTTTCCGGGGACACTTTGGGGGGGGGGGGGTAATCACAGTTCAGCTCCAGTCCTTTAAGATGCTGCCCAGGAACGTTGGATTGTGGGTTATTCCCTTAACTGACCTTAGTAACTACCCCATTTAGATTGGACACCTTGCACAAGGAAATCTCTTGTGTCCTCTGGCTACAACTTGTCTTGAGCTTGGAATTAGGAAAAAGGGCAGTTGTTAAATCTAAAATCCAAATCCCTCAAAATATAATAGATTTTCCAAAGTAAAACTCTGTGTCAGATGCTTGGAATGCCCTCCCGTGGGAGGTGGTGGAGAGGAAAATGGTAACGGAATTCAAACATGCGTGGGATAAACATAAAGGAATCCTGTTCAGAAGGAAAGGATCCTCAGGAGATTAACCGAGATTGGATGCAGAGCCGGTAGTGGGAGGCGGGGCTGGAGGTTGGGAGGTGGGGATAGTGTGGGGCAGACTTGTATGGTCTGTGCCAGAGCCAGTGGTGAGGCGGGACTGGAGGTTGGGAGGCAGGGATAGTGCTGGGCTGACTTATACGGTCTGTGCCAGAGCCGGTGGTGGGAGGCGGGGATAGTGCTGGGCAGACTTATACGGTCTGTGCCAGAGCCGGTGGTTGGGAGGCGGGGCTGGTGGTTGGGAGGCGGGGCTAGTGCTGGGCAGACTTATACGGTCTGTGCCCTGAAGAGCACAGGTACAAATCAAAGTAGGGTATACACAAAAGTAGCACTGTAATAGGCTCTTTCAGAGCACATGTCCAGTTCCCTGTGTCTTATAGGACTCTTTCTATTGGCTTGCTTTTCTCTGTGCATATTGGGCTAACCCCCCCCCCCCCCCCCTTTCTCTCTCCATCAGCTCTGGAAAGTTAATCTGCAGCATATCTCCTCTCTAAACTGAAACTACCTATGTTGTATTTTGTTGTATGATCTTTAAGCTACTGTGACTCTATCAAGATTTCACCAGTGTAAAAGTATAAACAGCATTATTCTTAGCACATTGTTGAATTAGTTCTAGCTTCTGTCTTGCATGAGAGAGCTGGTGGAGAACAGACTCCCAGTTTGCAAGGCAAAATCTCTTGTCAAGCACATCTAAACTACAAGTTATTTTTCCTTGCTTAATTACTGCATTAATGAAGATTTTGGTTCAAGAGTCTTCTATACTGTGGTTTAAATTGCATGCCAATCATCCAGTGAGAGGGCAGAACGCCCTCACAACTAAGGATCCTCCATGCTTATCCTAGACTTTACCCTCATCCCCTCACTGCTAAGGATCCTTTATGGTCATCCCAGGTTTTATCCCTCACTCCCTTACATTTAAGGATCCTCTGTATTTATCGCAAGCTTTACCCCCTCACAAGGGCTATAGCAAGCTATAAGTTCACCCTGTATGACTCATCCACCATGGGATCCCACCCCAGTCCACCCCCTAACAACCCCTTTTAAAAAGCTCCCAAAGCACCATCATCCTCCTCCTGAAAACTGTCCACCTTCAGAAGAAGCCCCCTCCCAAAGAGTTTACATTTTGACCCCAGAACTGGTATGGGCCATAGCAACTAAGGATTGCTGCTTCCCGCCCTACCCTAGACCACCAGGGCATACTTAGGGATCCCATAGGGAAGAGGGAGGCTTCTGTGGGGGAGCTTTAGGGAGAGGGAGGATGCGCTTGGGGCAAAAGTGTAGGGAGAAGAGAAAATACTGCAAGCAATGGAGGCAATGAATGAGGTACAATTTGGGCACCCGCACCTGCCTTAAGCCCTGTGTAGGCTCGTGCCTCTCACTCCTCCCCCAGCTAAAGATTCTCTGTGCTTATCACAGAATCTGTGGAATTACAACAGGAATGCAACTTTGTAGACTAGATGTGCCAAATATCCTTTTCTTCTATTTTTCTGCATCTCCCTGTTTGTTACCTGAGAGAACCCAACAATGCCATGCGCCATAGTCTCAGCCTGCATGTCAGCCGGGTTCAGTGTATTTAGGTTAATTGGTGTACCGATAGCGAAGGAATGTTGCAGCCTGTCCAGATGGATCAATGATCAGAGGCCACCTGCATCGGAAGAGAGAGCATAAGAGTTATTTTAGAAAGTAGTGAGGGCAATGACGTAGCCCAGACAACCAATTTGGGTGGGCTGAGCACAAAGTGGGTGGGCACAAATTTTCTCTCTCCCCCCTCTCCCCCAGCACTTCCCACTCAAAATATAAATACTTTAGCTGATGAGGATCCCCAATGTCTGTCAGCTGGGGTCCTCCACTAGAGATGGCCAGAACTCCTCTCCGCCAAGCCCAGCAGGCAGCAGCAATTCCTCGAGCCACTGATGCCAGCACCCCATACATGCTCAGTTGTCAGTGGCTCCAGGATGCTGCCCCCATCTGCCAAGCTCGGTGGAAGGCAGCTCTGGCCAGCTTCGAAGAGATCCCCAGCTGGTATGGCTTGGGGATCCCCACTAACTACAGCAAGGGTCAGGGCTGCTGTTAACCATGCTGGTGACCAGGGCAGAAAATAAGAAGCCCCTCCCCAATTCCCTCTCCTCTCCAATCTCTTCATCTGCCATTACAGTCACACTGACAGACCCTCACAAATTACAGAAGAAGGGATCACAAATTAGAAATAAAAATATGTACACAAATTGAACTGGGAACCTCAGCATGCACTGCAACAGTGAAGAAAAAAAAAACAAAACAAACGCGCATTTCCTTTTCTACTTAACACAATAAAAAGACATCCACTATGCACATTTCCCAAGCTAACATATTCCATTTAAAACATTCAAAATAAAGTGATTTTTTCTACCTTTATTGTCTGGACATTTTATTTTTCCATCATGTTGGTTCCAATTTTTCTTTCCCGCTTTCCCTGTCTGTCTTCTGCTAATTCTTCAAGCGGCTGTCCATTTGTCTTTTTTTCCTCCTGTCATTTCATTCCTCACTGCACCTGCCTCTAAAATATTGATCTTTCATTTCTTTCTTTCTTTTCTGCTTCTGTACACTCAAATTTCATCCTCTTTCTAAATCTTTTCCTTCAGATATCTATCACATTTCCATTTCCTTTCACCCCCTAGCTCTCCCATTCCCCATCTTTCTCCTTCCCAGCCTATCATTCCTTTCCATCTTCAATC
Source organism: Microcaecilia unicolor (assembly GCF_901765095.1). NCBI lineage: Eukaryota > Metazoa > Chordata > Amphibia > Gymnophiona > Siphonopidae > Microcaecilia > Microcaecilia unicolor. Next base: position 623,294,255 of record NC_044031.1, read on the forward strand.
TACGCACCATTACCATATTTCTACCTCTGTAATCACTGTTCTCTCATTTATTCCTTGCATCTCCACTCCCTGGGCCTCTCCCCCATGCTTTCCACCATTCCCAGTGTCTCCCTCCCTCCACCCTTCCAGCCCAGCATCTGTTCCCTCTTTCTCCCATCCTCACCCTCATAACCTGATATCTCCCTATCCCTTTTACCACCAGCATCTTCCTGTCCCATCTCTCTCCCTCTCCTCCTCCATTGTCAGCATTTTGCCCTTTCTCTTCCCTACCATCCATTGTCCATCTTCTCTCCCCTGGATCCACCTTCCCTCTTTCTCCCCTCCCCGCTTGTGCATCTCTCCTTTCCTCTCCTCCACCTTCATGTCCAATTTTTCTCCCTCTCCCTGCCTTGAGCCCCTGGTCTAACATCTCACAACCCCCCACCCCCCCCCCCCGCCACACAGCATCTCTCCATATTTTCTTCCCCTCACCTCAATGCCATGTTCAACATTTCCCTTCTCTTCTCTCCTCCTTTTCTTCCACTTCCATGTCCAACACTTTTTTCTCTCTCTGGTCCTTTACCACTCCTATGCAGCCTTTCCCTCCCTCTCCCCATCCCATCCCATCCCACCCCTATCCAACAATTCTCCCTCTCTTTCCCCTTGCAGCATCTCTCCATCCCTCCCCCACCATCGAACAAATTATTCCTCCACCCCATCTAGCACTACCCTCTCTCACTCTCTACCCTCATCCCAAGTGCTCCTGTCTCTCCCTCTCTCTTTGATCCCTCAAGAAAACCTGCCAGCATGCTGTAGGTTTATTTCTCTCCCTCCCTCCTCCCACCCGCTGACATGCTGCACATTTTTCCCCTCCCCCCCCAGCCAACCACTGCAGTTTTTGCTCTCTCCCACCTCCCCGCCACCCGTGACCCGCCAGCGCGCTGCAGGCCTTCTTTCCCCTCACTCCCCTCCTCCTCCATCCATCGGGCGCCACCCGCGATCTAACTCTGCAGCAGTGCAGCGGAGCCGAGCCGCTACGTGCCTCCTTCCTTCCGGCTGGCTTCACATTCTCCCATCCGAACTCTCTGAAGAGGAGGCGGGGCCAGCGCTGAGGCGGAAGAAGCATATTTTGTAGCAGCGTGCAGCTAACATACAGCTGCCCGTCAACGCGGATGACGGGAGGGAGCAGGGAGGGAACAAAACCTGTGTGCCAGCGGGTGGCTGGGAGGAGGGAAAGTGGAAGTGACGGTGAGCAGCAGCAAGGCAAAAGTCGCGGTTTGGGCTTGAGGTGCACCGTTGCTCGGCGGCCCTGAGCCCAAAGTGGGTGGGTCCAGGCCCACCCGTGGCTACGCCCCTGAGTGAGGGAAACAGGCTTAGGCCTGGTTACGCAGTACATGGAAGCGTGCACGGAGTGATCCACAGCACATTCTGGCATTCCAATGAATATCTTGTGTTCAGTATTTCCAGGATCTGGCTCACCCTGAAATGTGTCATATTGTGAGACTGATGGTTTTGTTGTGGTTTACTTTAAGAGGTTTTCTGTTCATTTGACTCAGATTTTGCTTTTACAACAGGGTTGCAGTATCTATATTGACAGCACTTGACTACTGTGCGAGAGGATAGGTCTTAGCGAAGCTCCCACAGTGACTGGAAGATACTGCTATCAAAAAGCACACCACCACTGCTGGCATTGCCTCCACCCACAAAATGAACCACAGCCCCACAGAACGGCCAGCTGAGAAAAAGCTTCTGAAATGTTAACTGGTGTACTTACAATTTAGCAAAACCTTTGACCCAGTTCTACTTAAGTGACTTATGGAGTGCCCTCAGTATGGGCCATAAGGTGACTGGCAGGTCTAGAATTTGGTTGAGTGGAAAGAAACAGAGGGTAATGGTAAATGTATTTATTTAAAATTTTCTACACATACATAAAATCATAAATCCACAAAAACAATCACACACAAACATTAAAATGTTGCTGAACCACCTTGCACTTCCCACCATATTGTGAATAGCCTCTGCAACAGCCCATTACAGAAAACCCACTTTTTTATTTAAAAAAAAAAGCTGCACAAAAAAAGAGGGCCTTCAAGAGTCGTTTAAACTGCATCTTATCTGTACATAAATGCAATGAACCTGGCAACTTATTCCACAACTTTGGACCAGCCACAGAAAATGATCTAACCTTTGTATAGCCATAACATACTAACATAAGAGCTTAAGCATTGTCATATTGGAACAGACCAAAGGTCCATCAAGCTCAGTATCCTGTTTCCAACAGTGGCCAATCCAGGTTACAAGTATCTGGCAAGATCCCAGAACAGCAAAACAGATTTTATGCTGCTTATCCTAGAATATGCAGTGGAATTTTCCAAGCCCATCTTAATAATGGTTTATGGACTTTTAGGAAATTATCCAAACCTTTTTAAAACCCTGCTAAGCCAACTGTTTTTACCACATTCTGTGGCAACGAATCCCAGAGTTTAAATACACGTTGAGCAAAGAAATATTTTCTATGATTCGTTTTAAATTTACTACTTAGTGGCTTCTTTGCATGCCCCCTAGTCCTATTTTTGGGAAGGATAAACAAGCGATTCACATCTACCTGTTCCACTCCACCCAGTATTTTACAAACCTCTGTCATATCTCCCCTCAGCTGTCCCTTCTCCAAGCTGACAGCCCTTGTCATTTTAGCCTTTCCTCATAGGGAAGACACCCCCATCCCCTTTATCATTTTGTCGCCCTTCTCTGTACCTTTTCTAATTCTACTATATCTTTTTGAGATGTGGAGACCAGTATTCAAGGTGAGGTCCTCAGATAGGTGCATTGCAGTCTCAGAATGTAACGCTCTTCTGGGTTGATAACTCCTGAGATATATTCTGGTACCTTGCTATACAGCGCTTGATGAACAGTTGTCAGAACCTTATACCGTATTCGCTGTTACACTGGTAACCACTGAACTTGTTTTAAAATGGGTGTCACATGCTCAAATTTTTTTTGCTCCAGCAATCAAATGGCCTGTAGAGTTCTGAATAACTTAAAATGCTTTATCTAGCACATTATGATAGTCAATTTTGATAACACTAAGCACTGCATCACACTACAAAAATCACACCTATCCAAAACTGCTGAAAAGTCGACTGAACAACTTACACAATATGTGCATTCATAGACAAATGGACATCCAACATACACCTAACAACCTTATCTCCTTCCTTACTGGCAATTTTACTCCCTCCACACAAACATTAATTAGCCATAAATCCTCTATATCATTACCCACCACCATAGTTCATTCTGAGGTTGTGCCACAAGGTTAAGTTCCTGGTCCAGTTGTTTTTAGCATTTTGTAAGTGATATTGCTGAAGGGCTGTCTGGTAACGTTTGCATGTGCGGATGATACCAAAATCTGCAATAGGATAGACACCTCTGAATGGTGTGGATAACATGAGGAGGGGCCTAGCAAAGCTTGAAGAAATGGTTCTAGAATTTGGCAGCTAAGATTTAATGCTATAAAATGCAGGGTCATACATTTGGGTAGAAAAGAAATCTGAAGGAGCAGTATAGCTTGGGGGGGGGGGGGGAATATTTTTGAGCACAGAAGAGTGGGACTTGGGTGTGATTGTATCCAATGATCTTCAGATAGAAAAGGCAAAAGCAAAAGCCAGAAGGAGAGGAAAGGCCAGTAGAAGAAAGGAGGTGATAGTGTGTCTGTATAAGTCTTTGGGGCGACCTCATTTAGAGTACTCTGTATAATTCGAGAGACCGTACCTTCAAAAAGATATAAACAGGATAGAATAGGTCCAGAGAGCAGCTACTGAAATGGTCAGTGGTGTTTGTATGGGGCAGACTTAAAGATCTCTATATACTTTGAAAGAAAGGCAGAAGAACAGGAGATTTGATGGAGATGATTAAATAACACCATGGCATAAATGTGGCGGAGGCGAATCTCTGGGATAGGAAGGGATAGTAGATGGTATGGATGTGCAGACTGGGTAGGCCATATGGTCTTTATCTGCTGTTATTTTTCTATGTCTCTATGTAGTATCTCAAAAGCTAAGCGCATATTCTGCTCTGTGTTGACCACTGGGGGTCTCTCTTCCTTCGCAGGAAAGAAAATATCTCACAAGGAAATATTATACAGAAATCGTAATACTGTCTAAGGGTCACTTTATCTACCCTTTTGCTCACCTATGGCTGTCTGCTCTACAGTCATAGGCTGGTATATGATATTAGGCTCCCCAGCCAAGCATTCAGTCTTACTTGCCCCCTCCATTTTGTTAACTTTCAGCCCCTTACGAATTCTAGAGATTTTGATAATTAAGCTCAAAGCCATAACCACTCCATTAGCACCCCTCTCAGTGCAGTCCAGTAAAAGCACATAATTTGGCACAGAACAATTTCCAAAGTTGGTATGTGGGTGTTCCTTGTAGTCCAAAACGAACTCTCTCTTGTAGGTAATACTCAGAACTGTAAACAATTAGTCAAATGACATCATTTTGATCCCTCTACATTTCAGTTAGTAGTTCAATGTTTAATATTGTCAAGGATTGACTATTGTAGTGTAGTCTTAGTAGATTGTATTAAGGCTTCATTAAGAAGATTTCAGATAGTGCAAAATTACAGCAGTTAGATTGATCTACTCTTTGAGTAAATTTGATTCAATATCCCTTTATATCCTAAAACAGGGGCGTAACTACGTGTGGGCATGGGTAGGCCTAGGCCCACCCAATCACAGCTCAGGCCTACTCACTCTTTCTGATCCTCCAATTGGTTAAGTATGTTAGATTTTTATCTGCTTCTATTTCATATCAAGCAGTTGTTTTGTGGAATTCTCTTCCTCCTGAACTCTGAGTAATTAGAGATTACTCAATGTTCCAGAAGTTATTGAAGACTTTTCTCTTTAGAAAAGTTATCCACTCTGATTTTTAAAAGAGTTTTACAACTGTTGCTAAATGAACTGTTGTTTATTCTGATTAATTATGATTATTATGTAATGCTGAACGGTTGGTTCAGTTTTTGTTACGTATTTACCCATAGAGGGGCGTAATCGAACGGGGACGACCATCTCTAAGGGCGCCCATCTCTAAGGACGTCCCGGCGAAGGGGCGGGGAAACCGCTATTATCATTTTGATAATACGGTTGGGGACGCCCAAATCTCAACATTTAGGTCGACCTTAGAGATGGTCGTCCCTGGTTTTTGGCGATAATGAAAACCGAGGACACCCATCTCAAAAACGACCAAATCCAAGCCATTTGGTCGTGGGAGGAGCCAGCATTCGTAGTGCACTGGTCCCCCTCACATGCCAGGACACCAGTGGACTTCACAAATTGCTCCCAGGTGCATAGCTCCCTTACCTTCGGTGCTGAGCCCCCGCCCCCCCCCAAAACCCACTCCCCACAACTGTACACCACTACCATAGCCCTAAGGGGTGAAGGGGGGCACCTATATGTGGGTACAGTGGGTTTCGTGTGGGTTTTGAAGGGCTCACATTTACCAGCACAAGTGTAACAGGTAGGGGGGAGATGGGACTGGGTCCGCCTGCCTGAAGTGCACTGCACCCACTAAAACTGCTCCAGGGACCTGCATACTGCTGTCATGGAGCTGGGTGTGACATTTGAGGCTGGCATAGAGGCTGGCAAAAAAAAAATTTTTATTTTTTTTTAGGGTGGGAGGGGGTTGGTGACCACTGGGGGAGTAAGGGGAGGTCATCCCCGATTCCCTCCAGTGGTCAACTGGTCAGTTTGGGCACCTTTTTGAGGCTTGGTCATGAAAAAAATGGACCAAGTAAAGTCGATCAAATGCTTGTCAGGGACACCCTTCTTTTTTCCATTATCGGCCGAGGATGCCCATCTCTTAAGCACGCCCCAGTCCCGCCTTTGCTACGCTTCTGACATGCCCCCATGAACTCTGGTCGTCACTGCGATGGACTGCAGTTGAGGACGCCCAAAATCAGCTTTCGATTATGCCGATTTGGGCGACCCTGAGAGAAGGACGCCCATCTCCCGATTTGTGTTGGAAGATGAGCGCCCTTCTCTTTCGAAAATGCCCGATTGTGAACTATACTATGGTATTTGCGGGCTATAAGACCTGTGTAATGTAATGTAACATCTTCAGTGATATTGATAATAATTCAGTTAGGGAAAAGTGCAAACAATAACCAGTTACCACAATCCAATTCTGAGTGCTCACTTTCAAGGGACTTGAACCTTCTGACCTAGTGGAACAGATGAGATGCTCAGTCCAGAAGCTGAGCGTCTCATCTGTTCCACTATCATCCTTTGATTAATACTGCTGATGGTGTAATGCAACTTTTTCTCTGCTCTGGCACTGCTGATGAGACCTTGAAGGAATTATGTTCTCACAAGAAGGTTCAAAGACATAAACAAGTTTTATTCCGAGCACCTGTCTCTCATCATCTGGTTCTGCCATGAATGAGACTGGATTGTGAAGGAGGACTTGTAATTTACTCAGGAGAGCCCAGTCAATGAGGGTAACCACATCCAGAATCCTGACTTGTACACATGAGCGGGGCTGTAGCTACTTGTGTGTGGCTGGTGTGGCTACCTATGGTGCTTGGTGGTGCTAAAGCCGTGGTGCTAAAACTGCATCCTGTCCATTGGCTTCTCTTGCTGACATCACCAAAATGGGCAGGGTGGGAGCTCCTGCATATGAGTCTAAGGCTACATAGGAAGCTTTGAAAATGGCTGCAAAGACAGACTGGACTTTTGCTACACAAGTTTGTTTTCTGCCATATATCACTTTTGCCTTAGACTTTCCAGCCATCACCCTATACATATGATAAGACTGTTCTGAACCTTGCACTCTTTTCTCTCCCCACTGTATGCCACCCTGTGGTTCTGTGTACAGATTCTGCCAAGCTTGTGGTACTCCTGTATAGGAGATTAAAACACATTGGAGGTCTGAGCACCGTAAATAATTAATTTCTGCCTCAGATCTTGGAGTTAAGCCAGCAATATGAGACTGCACTGAGGATGGATTTACCTTCTCACCAACAGGTTTTGCAAGGCTCACTTAGATTTCTGAGGTTAGGTATGGAAATTATTTTAGTTCTGGAAAGTGCCAGATCTTATGACATAAGGTGTTTAGATTTTGTTAGAAGAAGTTATATGTTGATCTTGTGATAAGATAAAGGTTTTTACTTGTACATGAAGCTATGTCTAAACATAATACCAATTGTTGTACGTTGATCATGCTAGCTTCTCTATTTTCCTAAAAGATCACTGATAAAATGAGACCATAGTTGTCTCATTACTAGATAATTACAGATTGGTTTATTTAATTTCTTAGATACTGCCTACATAAATACTGCCATACTGGGACAGACCGAAGGTCAATCAAGCCCAGCATCCTGTTTCCAACAGTCGCCAATCCAGGTCACAAGTACCTGGAAAGATCCCAAAACAGCTACAATACATAAGCAGTGGATTTTCCCCAGTCCATTTTAATAATGGTCTATGGACTTTTCCTTTAGGAAGCTATCCAAACCTTTTAAAAACCCCACTAAGCTAACTGCTTTACTACATTCTCTGTCAACGATATTCCAGAGTTTAATTACACATATGATGAAGAAATATTTTCGATTCATTTTAAATTACTACTTTGTAGCTCAATGCGTGCCCCCTAGTCCTAGTATTTTTGAAAAAAGAGTAAAGAAGCGATTCACGTCTACCTGTTTCCATTCCACTCATTATTTTATAATACCTTTATCATATCTCCCCTCAGCTGTCTTATCTCCAAGCTGAAGAGCCCTAGACGCTTTAGGCCTTTCCTCATAGGAAGTCGTCCCATCCCCTTTATCATTTTTGTCGCCCTTCTCTCTACCTTTTCTATTCCACTATATCTTTTTTTTGAGATGCAGTGAACAGAATTAACACAAAATTCGAGTGCTATTTAACAACTTTGAATAACTTGAGTCATCAGCAAATGTAATTACCTCACTAGTTACTCCCATTTCTAGATCATTTATAAATATGTTAAAAAACAGTGATCCCAGCACAGACCCCTGCAGAACCCACTATCTACCCTACTCCATTGAGAATACTGACCATTTAACCCTACTCTCAGTTTTCTATCTTTTATTCAGTTTTTAACCCACAATAGAACACTACCTTCTATCCCATGACTCCCCAATTTCTTCTGGAGTCTTTGATGAGGTACTTTGTCAAATGCCTTTTGAAAATCCAGATACACAATATCGACCAGCTCACATGTTTGTTCACTCTTCAAAGAAATGTAATAATTTGGTGAGGCAATCCTTGTTAGCCATGAATCCATGCTTTTGAATATGCTCTGTAATTTTGTTCTTTATAATAGTCTCTACCATTTTGCTGGGCACCAACATCAGGCTCACTGGTCTATAATTTTTTAGATCACCTCTGGAACCTTTTTAAAAAAAATCAGTGTTACATTGGCCATCCTCCAATCTTCCAGTACCATGCTTGGTTTTAAAGATAAATTACATATTACTAACAATAGTTCTGCAAATTCATTTTTCAATTCTATCTGTACTCTGGGGTGAATACCATCTGCCTCCAGGTCATTTGCTACTCTTCAGTTTGTCAAATTGCCCCATTACATCTTTCAGGTTTACTGAGATTTGATTCAGTTTCTCTGACTTCTGTCCAGCCCTGAATCACCATTTTCTGGCAACAGTATTTCTCCCAAATCTTCCTCGGAGAAGACCGAAGCAAAGAATTCATTTAAACTCTCCGCTGTGGCTTTGTCTTCCCGGAGTGCCCCTTTTATTTTATTTATTTGTAGCATTTATACCCCGCTGTTTCCCCCGCTCGATAGCAGGTTCAGTGCGGCTTACAATGTATTGTGCAAAGTATCACAAGATAATGGTTTACAATGTATGGTACAAATAACAAAAAAGATGACATATTGTATGGAGTGGGACAAGAGAAAGAGATGTGAGGGGAGGTAGGGGTAGTGTTAGTAGTGTGGGTTGGTTCGTGAGTTATGTTGGGTCATTTGGATAGGCTTGTTTGAAGTTCTAGCTTCCCTGCCTGGGGGGCGCTGAAGCATAGTCTTTAGAACTCTTGACTCTTTTGAGGGTGGATTGAACAACCAGGGAATGATGAGCAGCTGAGGCTTATCACACCCACGGGTACTCTAAATCTGGTACATAGTGTTAATATTTGTGAGGAGTACCAGGACAGAGAGAGGGGACTCCCAATTCTGCACGAGAACATCTTGTAGGATCTCATGAAGCGGGACCATCACAGCCTCTCTCTAGGAGGAGACTTGTAATCCAGGATCTCAAGCATCTTGGCCCTGGGCTCATACTCCACCTCCAAAGGAATGGAATGGCAGCCGCCATTTCCTTAACAAAGAGGGAGAGAAAAGGCTCTCTGTGGGCAACTTTCCACCTTTCCTGTGGAGGGGAGGGGTCTGATGTATCCCATAAGACTCTTCCTCCAAGAAGTATCAAGGATCATAAACGACTCCCAGAGCACTTTCATCGGTATCGGCCAAACTTCCTCTGGAGAAGGCTGAGACCGAGCCTGCCTCGACCTAGAGAAACCATATGCCTGAGAGGGGCATCTAGGAGTTGACTCTCGCATCAACTCCAGAGAAGTTTCCTCCACTAATGTAGAGGGCACTGTGGGGGAAGGGGGCGTCTCTGTGTGTGTACGTGCATCTGTTTCCAAAGTGCAACTTTGGGGGTAGGAGGAGAGAAGAGTAGAGATGTTGCTACTGCCTGATCTGCTTCCCGCAGCCCCATCCAAAATGCCTATATGCTCTGGGCTGCAAATCTTTAGGTACCAGGTCCCATTTTGTAGTCACCATGGCAACCTGGCACCTGGGGTTTGTTGAGGCCTGACTTAGATTTTAGTAATATAATGGAGACAGAACAGATGAGCAACAAAAGAGAAGCACATGGGACCAAAAATAATGACCAGCTATAAGAAAAATAAAAACATCAGTATAATATGAATTGACTGTAAGAGAAATTTTGATCAAAAAGAGTCATCCCTTTAATTAATGACCGATATTTACTGAAAAGCACACATATAAGTGACGTAATATAATATAATATAATATAATACCTTTTAGTGAAGAGCCAAAAAGAGAATTCAGTGTAGGCTATATCCACAGCCGAGCGTTTAGAATCAGTGACTCGCCACTGATGCTGCTGACTACAAACCTCTATACATCATGTGGTACTCTCTATAAATAAGGCTCTGAATTTGTGTGTGAAAAAACACTATATTAAAGTGAAGTGAAATAAACCCAATTACACAACAATACATAAATATCACAATGGATTAGGACCCTCTGATTCATAGGGTGCAATTTTTGCCCCATGGAGAAATAACCCAAACAGAATGGCAAAAAAGGATAACAATTGTAAGTTCAGAGCAGACTTATCTGTATTCTCAGCATAGTCACTAATATGCTGAAAGTTTCCAACAGTAAAACTGTTTGCTCCTGCATCCACTGGAAGGGAAATGGGACTTGATATACCGCCTTTCTGAGGTTTTTGCAACTACATTCAAAGTGGTTTATGTATATTCAGGTACTTATTTTGTAGCAGGGGCAATGGAGGGTTAAGTGACTTATCCAGAGTCACAAGGAGCTGCAGTGGGAATTGAACTCAGTTCCCCAGGATCAACGCCCACGGCACTAACCACTAGGCTACTCCTCCACTCCTTGGTAAACAAAAACTTTTGCTGCAGTGTTACCGCAGTTAACTGCAGGTCCCCGTTCCCCCCCCCCCCCCCCCCCGTTAGGCCACTCCTCCACAATTAAGCCTCTAGGACTCTCACTTTGTACGAAGAGCCTGGTATTTTAAGATTTATCAGGGTAACTTCAGGGGTTACCTGGATATATTTTTAATTTTGAAAATTATCTCCCTCTACCTCCCAGATGATTTCATAGATTTTGTCTGGCCTTCTCACTGGCCAGATAACATTTATCCAGTTATCAGAAAGCAGTTGGATATTCTGGGGTCACAGTTTGTTTACATGACTGATACTAATATTTGGTGCTATCCAAGTTAAACTTAATAGTGCAAATCCAACTGCACAGATTACTGTCCTAAAATGATATAGAAACATTTATCCAAATAAATCCAACCACTGAAGAGAATTAGTTGGCTGGTTTAGGGGCCCTTTACTAAAATTTAGTGTGCGTTTTGCCGCATGACTCATAGGTATACAGTAAAACAGGACACACAGCATTTAGCCTGTGCTAATCCCATTAGTGCACGCAAGCTTTAGAAAAAGGGCCCCTAAATTTGGTGAATATCTGGTTAAAAGTACACAGTTAACTTGAACTGTTTGCAGGCCTGCTGAAGATAAGCCCCAAAGGTTTCAAATCAGGCAGAAAGAGATGCTTCCTTCACGTTCTCTCTTACCGTCCATCTAGAAGTACTTTGTTGCCGATATCCTTAAGCAGCACTTCATCGAGTTCCTGAACAGTGCATTTCAGCCCGGGCAGGCCAGAATCAGATCCTACGAACACAGGAGAAGGGAGAAAGTTATTTATTTATTTATTTGTTACATTTGTACCCCATATTTTCCCACCTATTTGCAGGCTCAATGTGACTTACATAGTACAGTGAGGTGATAGCCACTTCCGGTGGAAAACAAATACAGAGTAATGATACACAAGCTGCAGGATGCCAGAAATCACAGCAGCGAGACCTTTTTTCAGGCAGGGGTATAGTCAGACAGCTGATTTGGATGGGCCTGAGCCGAAAGTGGGTGGGCATGGAATTTGTCTCCATCCCCCGCCCTGCTCTCTGCTACCCCCCCCCCCCCCCCCCGGCAAACCGAAAATATTAAATACCTGAACTGGTAGGGATCCCCAAGCCCCACATTGGGTAGCCAGCACTCTTCCAAGTGGTAGTCGGCCGCACTGTACCTCACTGTAGTTCCTTGTGACTCTGGGCAAATCACTTAAACCTCCATTGCCCCAGGTACAAAATAAGTACCTGCATATAATATGTAAACCACTTTGACTGTAACCACAGAAAGGCGGTATATCAAGTCCCTATTCCTATCCTCTTTTCTCACCACTCTCTGTCTGCTCCCTAAGACGAAGCCTTGCCAGGGACAGCTTCTCCTCTGCCTTCATTGCTGCTAGCCTTGCAAATTCCACAGTGGCCTCTGCATCATGAATGGTCTGCAAACAACAATACACAGATGGTCTGTGGCAATAGCAGCCATGCACACAGGGTCATATCGTGAGAGTACACATTCTAGTGCTATGCCGCTGCCAAGAGCAGTAACAGTCCCATGAAAACCAGAATACAATTTCGTAATGCGTGCTTAAAAATACTTAACTCCCAATGTAGTAAACTAATAATATGCAAATTACAGTGGTGGTAATAAAAAAAATTATGTGCACAAGCCATGGCAATGTGTATGCAGTTTTCTGTATCGGCCCTAAGAACACAAATGTAAATTTTTGTATGCAAATAGTAGTTATTGCAGGAACAAATTTGTGAGAATAAAATCAGATCAAATATTTGTATGCACAATTACAGCTTTTTTTTTGTTATAATTATTTATTGAGATTTATCATTTGAAAACAAGAATTTCTTGTCTCAGAAATACAGCCATAATGAAAAGAAAACATTTTAAACTTATTTCCAACAATCCTATACAATGTAATCCGAATTTCAAAATTATATAGGAAAAAAATAAAAAAATAAGTATATCCTTTTTACATAGCTTCCTTAGACCCCAAAAACCTTGGGGGGGGGGGGGGGGGGGGCGTTATGAATAGAGAAGATTGTTAAAGAAATTCAATTTACAAAACTTTGCGGCGTTCCTCGACCTTATATACGTTGTTAACATACTTGCTTCGAGTCCAGAAAAGATTTTAGCTGTTCTGCTGAATAAAATATATACTTAGTATTACCCAGCCTTATTATACATTTACACGGGTAAGCCAATAGAAAAGAACCCCCCAACTCCACAGTTCTCTTTCTCATTGCAAGAAAAGTCTTCCTCCTTTGCTGAGTTTGTTTTGTGACATCAGGGTAGATCCAGACTCTTTCACCTCCGAAGAGGGTTTTGTCGTTTTTAAAGTACATTTTCATTATTGCATTAAAATCTTGTTCAAATACTAGCGAGATGATAAGGGTAGCTCTTTCAGTTTTCTCGTCTAGAGATTGTTCTAACAATTCAGACAAGTTTCCCAGGTCTAAATTTTCTGATAACTTTTTCTCTCCTTCTTCCTTTTTTGCACTAGGAATATAACACAACTTATTTATGGGCGGAATGGCTTCTTGAGAAAATTTTAAATTTTCGATCAAGTATCTCTTAAAAAGATCCAACGCAGTGCAACTTGGGGTTTTGGGAAAGTTTAAACAACGTATATTTAACCGTCGGTTATAGTTTTCTAACAGTTCAACCTTTCGACATGTTTCTGTATTGTCCTTTATCACAGCGTCTCTGAACTTATGAAGCATTTCTACTTCTTGTTGAATATTAGTAACTTTTGTAACCAAATCTTGTTTTACAGAATCAACTGTCGTTTTTAATTCTTCCATCTTCGAGTTAAAGGTAGCTACCTCACCTGATGTCTTTTGTAATGTCCTGTCCATTTTATTCAACATCCGCCAAATCGATTCTAGGCTTATCTCCATTTTCTCACGGGAAATCTCCTCGGAGCACAGTGTGTATTGCGGAGTAGGTCCCTCGCTTGGCGTCTCTCTTCTCGCACTTCTGGCGAGTTGTTGGATCGCCACCAACTCCGCAGTCGACGCCGGACATGGAGGCAGTATTTTTGATGGAGGTGATAGGGAGACTTCCTCTCCCAGCGTTGACTCCTCTTCTCCGGTCGACAGCGCTATGGGATCCGGCTCCCTTACTTTCATCGAGGATGCGGTGAGGAAGCGCTTGATGTTCAGCTGTGTCGGGGTAGAGGTAGAGGAGGGCGGGGGAACTATCCTCACCACCGCTTTGCGTTTGGTATGTGGCATTTCTATGAGGAAAAGAAACGTTGTCCCGTACCAGCTTCTCAGGAGCGCTTCACTCTGCGTCCGACTCCGCCGCCATCTTAACATGCCCCCCAATTACAGCTTTTTATATTCATAAAACATTTGCTGCCATAGCTACTATTTTCTACTAATAAAAATTCAGGTTTCCACACATGGGCATATCATTTTATGTTGTGTATGTTTAGCAAGCTTCATTGCTATAAAGGAAAAATTGATTCTTACCTGCTGATTTTCTAGTTCACCAACATCAGTCAGCTCTATATAATAATTCTCACCTCCAACGTTCTGTGCTTGGGACTTTGGCTCCCTGGAGGTGGTCTGCTAGGCAGACACGCACTGACGTCACTGACGTCACTGACGTCACTGACGTCACTGACGTCACTGACGTCATGACAGCTGATTCCAAGGCAAGGGGAGGAGTAGGGAAACACGCGCAGCGTGTTTCCCTACTCTTCCCCCTGCCTCGGAATCATCTGTCACCCCCCGCACTACGGCCCCCTCGACCCCCCCTCCGCAAATGTCGACCCCCCCCCCCCGGCCCGGCGAAAACCGTCCCCCGCCGCCGTTGTGGACTACCTGTGCTGACGGGGGACCCAAAAACGTCAGACGCACGCAGAGGAACTTCCAGAGAAGATGATTGAGGAAGCAACGCGAAGGGCACAACAGCACTTCGGCTGTTGGGGGTTTGGGTCCCCCGTCAGCACAGGTAGTACACAACGGCAGGGGGGCGGTTTTTGCTGGCACGGGGGGGGGGGGGGGTCGAGGGGGCCATAGCGCGGGGGTGGGGGGAGAAATTGTCTGCCTAGGGCCCCAATCCTTGCCTTCAGAAATGGGCCTTTTTTACTAGTATATATATATGTTTCTCCTTTCCTTCAGTTGTCAAGGGGTATAGCTGTACCATAGCTCTCCCTATTTTAAACCAGCCTCAGGAGATTCTAACCTTGAAGGAAATCATTGTCGTTATTGCCCAGTGGATTATGAAGGCTTTCAAATGCTTCTGGACTACCTCCAAAATCAATCACTAGAGGATTTACTATTCTCCTCCTGATCATACTCTATGCCCAGTGCTTACAATGCCTTAGTGCAGAGCTTCCCAAACTGGGGGTCAGGACCCCAAATGGGGTCACAACCTGAGTGGGCTCTTCATATATGTATCATTATTCTGCATCTCTGAAGGGTAACATAATTTTATTTGGCTATGATCATGGGGTTACAGCCACAAAGAGATTGACAAGCACTGCCTTAGTAAACATCAGTAGCAGCTGTTTTTTTTAATTTGTACCCCGCGCTTTCCCACTCATGGCAGACTCAATGCGGCTTAGGTACTTGTTTGTACCTGGGGCAATGGAGGGTTAAGTGACTTGCCCAGAGTCACAAGGAGCTGCCTGTGCCTGCAGTGGAAATCAAACCCAGTTCCCCAGGACCAAAGTCCACCACTCTAACCAAGTTCCTTCTTGAAGAGATGAGTGACCATCAGCTCTTTCTCCTTGCTTAATCTAATCTCTCACTCTCCAATTTTACTCTCCCAAGGCTCATCAAACCATTCTGCTGATTCTCACAGCTATTATGCAGGGAATCTGACCCAAGGCTAGAAATTCTTGATCCTGGTCCTAATCTGTATCCCTCTTGGCTGCTTTGCCTAACCCATGGCTCAAAGTCGTAGGAGAATGATGCAAGGAGGGGCAAATTCCTGATGATATAATGGGGTAAGTCAGGCAAAAAAAGGCAAAGCAGAATGCTGAGCAAGTTGAGAAAGGGCTCCTCTCTTGGTCTGCCCAAAAGATCAGTCCAGAAACCCACCCATTTTCTCTGTGTTCTTGTAATATAATTTTCAAGGCTTCTCTGTTTGTTTGTTTGTTTGTTTGTTTATTTATTTATTGAGATTTATTAACTGCCTTTATGAAGAGAGTCATCCAAGGCAGTGTACAACAGGTATAGTTTAACAAAAAACTTACAAGTTTGTTAATAGTATAACAATTGTAAAATAACCAAGAATAAACATAAATACAGTAAATGAAGTAAACTTGAAAACAGCAATTTGAAACCTAATAATAGGACTAACATGAAGCAATATCAAAAAGAAACAATAAAAAAAGAAGACAACTGCCCCCAAAGCATAACACAAGAACAAAGAAAAACAACTAGGGGAGACCAATGTAATTCCAACCAGGGGAAACAATTTATTGATAGTACTAAAAATATGTAAGATACAAAGGCTGATAAGCCTAAAAATATCAAGAAGACTGAATGGACTCGACGCAGTCCTGCATTTCAGCATGGCAAGCGCTTGCCTCAGGAGTTAAGAGATATTGCTACAATACAAACACATATCTAGATTACATTGGTCTCCTCCAAGTTTTTTTACAGTATCAAAAATATACGCATTTAACAGCACAGAAATTTGAGGGCTCTGTTTATTAAAGTGCGCTAGCGTTTTTAGCACATGCACAAAATTATCGTGTGCGGTGTAGGCGCCCATAGGAATATTGTGGGTGCCTACGCAGTTAGTGCGTGCTAAAAGCACTAATGCGCCTCTAGCACGGCTTACTAAACGGGGTCCTGAATGACAGAGATATAATACAATGTCAGCATAATGGGAATGGGAATTTTATACTGCCTTTCTGTGGTTTTTCCAACTACATTCAAAGTGGTTTACATATTATATACAGGTACTTATTTGTACCGGGGACAATGGAGGGTTAAGTGACTTGCCCAGAGTCACAAGGAGCTGCAGTGGGAATTGAACCCAGTTCCCCAGGATCAGAGTCCACTGCACTAACTACTAGACTACTCCTCCACACATAATACTAATTATCAAAAAATGAGAAAGATGTGGCTCTAACAAATCAAATGAGAAAATATTGAAGAGTCCAGTACTATTGCAAGATATATATTGCTTAATATCATTTAAACGAGGAAAAGACCTCAATACTGAATGTTAGCATCTTTGACTGGGGTTGTAGTGTTCATCATCGGTCTGTCAACCTCATAGTATTTATTTTTTAATTTTTTCTAAAATTCATTTTTATTGCAATCCTTAAAGTTTAAAACATAAGTTTCTTGTTTTCTTATCACTTATTCCTCTTGATATTTCTCAGAAAATAACCTTTCATGTTGAACTTATTTTTTATATATGTAGTAAAAAGTTGAGCACTTAGCTGACACCCGACGGTGGCCAGACCCGTTTCACTCCAGCGGCTTCTTCAGGGGCTGTGTATCGACATTCACAGGTTTCCAAGTACATAAGTACATAAGTAGTGCCATACTGGGAAAGACCAAAGGTCCATCTAGCCCAGCATCCTGTCACCGACAGTGGCCAATCCAGGTCAAGGGCACCTGGCACGCTCCCCAAACGTAAAAACATTCCAGACAAGTTATACCTAAAAATGCGGAATTTTTCCAAGTCCATTTAATAGCGGTCTATGGACTTGTCCTTTAGGAATCTATCTAACCCCTTTTTAAACTCCGTCAAGCTAACCGCCCGTACCACGTTCTCCGGCAACGAATTCCAGAGTCTAATTACACGTTGGGTGAAGAAAAATTTTCTCCGATTCGTTTTAAATTTACCAGCACTGTAGCTTCAACTCATGCCCTCTAGTCCTAGTATTTTTGGATAGCGTGAACAGTCGCTTCACATCCACCCGATCCATTCCACTCATTATTTTATACACTTCTATCATATCTCCCCTCAGCCGTCTCTTCTCCAAGCTGAAAAGCCCTAGCCTTCTCAGCCTCTCTTCATAGGAAAGTCGTCCCATCCCCACTATCATTTTCGTCGCCCTTCGCTGTACCTTTTCCAATTCTACTATATCTTTTTTGAGATACGGAGACCAGTACTGAACACAATACTCCAGGTGCGGTCGCACCATGGAGCGATACAACGGCATTATAACATCCGCACACCTGGACTCCATACCCTTCCTAATAACACCCAACATTCTATTCGCTTTCCTAGCCGCAGCAGCACACTGAGCAGAAGGTTTCAGCGTATCATCGACGACGACACCCAGATCCCTTTCTTGATCCGTAACTCCTAACGCGGAACCTTGCAAGACGTAGCTATAATTCGGGTTCCTCTTACCCACATGCATCACTTTGCACTTGTCAACATTGAACTTCATCTGCCACTTGCACGCCCATTCTCCCAGTCTCGCAAGGTCCTCCTGTAATCGTTCACATTCCTCCTGCGACTTGACGACCCTGAATAATTTTGTGTCATCGGCGAATTTAATTACCTCACTAGTTATTCCCATCTCTAGGTCATTTATAAATACATTAAAAAGCAACGGACCCAGCACAGACCCCTGCGGGACCCCACTAACTACCCTCCTCCACTGAGAATACTGGCCACGCAATCCTACTCTCTGCTTCCTATCTTTCAACCAGTTCTTAATCCATAATAATACCCTACCTCCGATTCCATGACTCTGCAATTTCTTCAGGAGTCTTTCGTGCGGCACTTTGTCAAACGCCTTCTGAAAATCCAGATATACAATATCAACCGGCTCCCCATTGTCCACATGTTTGCTTACCCCCTCAAAAAAATGCATTAGATTGGTGAGGCAAGACTTCCCTTCACTAAATCCGTGCTGACTTTGTCTCATCAGTCCATGTTTTTGTATATGCTCTGCAATTTTATTCTTAATAATAGCCTCCACCATCTTGCCCGGCACCGACGTCAGACTCACCGGTCTATAATTTCCCGGATCTCCTCTGGAACCCTTCTTAAAAATCGGAGTAACATTGGCTACCCTCCAGTCTTCCGGTACTACACTCGATTTTAGGGACAGATTGCTTATTTCTAACAGTAGCTCCACAAGTTCATTTTTTAGTTCTATTAATACTCTGGGATGAATACCATCAGGTCCCGGTGATTTACTACTCTTCAGCTTGCTGAACTGACCCATTACATCCTCCAAGGTTACAGAGAATTTGTTTAGTTTCTCCGACTCCCCCGCTTCAAATATTCTTTCCGGCACCGGTGTCCCCCCCCAAATCCTCCTCGGTGAAGACCGAAGCAAAGAATTCATTTAATTTCTCCGCTACGGCTTTGTCCTCCTTGATCGCCCCTTTAACACCATTTTCGTCCAGCGGCCCAACCGACTCTTTGGCCGGTTTCCTGCTTTTAATGTATCTAAAAAAATTTTTACTGTGTATTTTTGCTTCCAACGCTAATTTCTTCTCAAAGTCCTTTTTTGCCCTCCTTATCTCCGCTTTGCATTTGGCTTGGCATTCCTTATGATCTATCCTGTTACTTTCAGTTGGTTCTCTTCTCCATAAGTACATAAGTACATAAGTAGTGCCATACTGGGAAAGACCAAAGGTCCATCTAGCCCAGCATCCTGTCACCGACAGTGGCCAATCCAGGTCAAGGGCACCTGGCACGCTCCCCAAACGTAAAAACATTCCAGACAAGTTATACCTAAAAATGCGGAATTTTTCCAAGTCCATTTAATAGCGGTCTATGGACTTGTCCTTTAGGAATCTATCTAACCCCTTTTTAAACTCCGTCAAGCTAACCGCCCGTACCACGTTCTCCGGCAACGAATTCCAGAGTCTAATTACACGTTGGGTGAAGAAAAATTTTCTCCGATTCGTTTTAAATTTACCACACTGTAGCTTCAACTCATGCCCTCTAGTCCTAGTATTTTTGGATAGCGTGAACAGTCGCTTCACATCCACCCGATCCATTCCACTCATTATTTTATACACTTCTATCATATCTCCCCTCAGCCGTCTCTTCTCCAAGCTGAAAAGCCCTAGCCTTCTCAGCCTCTCTTCATAGGAAAGTCGTCCCATCCCCACTATCATTTTCGTCACCCTTCGCTGTACCTTTTCCAATTCTACTATATCTTTTTTGAGATACGGAGACCAGTACTGAACACAATACTCCAGGTGCGGTCGCACCATGGAGCGATACAACGGCATTATAACATCCGCACACCTGGACTCCATACCCTTCCTAATAACACCCAACATTCTATTCGCTTTCCTAGCCGCAGCAGCACACTGAGCAGAAGGTTTCAGCGTATCATCGACGACGACACCCAGATCCCTTTCTTGATCCGTAACTCCTAACGCGGAACCTTGCAAGACGTAGCTATAATTCGGGTTCCTCTTACCCACATGCATCACTTTGCACTTGTCAACATTGAACTTCATCTGCCACTTGCACGCCCATTCTCCCAGTCTCGCAAGGTCCTCCTGTAATCGTTCACATTCCTCCTGCGACTTGACGACCCTGAATAATTTTGTGTCATCGGCGAATTTAATTTAATTTAATCCACTTTCTGAAGGATTGTTTTTTGGCTCTAATGATTTCCTTTATCTTACTGTTTAGCCACGCCGGCTGACGTTTAGTCTTTTTTCCCTTTTTTCTAATACGTGGAATATATTTGTCCTGAACCTCCAGGATGGTGTTTTTAAACAGCATCCACGCCTGATGCAAGTTTTTTACTCTGCGAGCTGCTCCTTTCAGTCTTTTTTTCACCATTTTTCTCATTTTGTCGTAATCACCTTTTCTATAGTTAAACGCTAGCGTACTTGATTTCCTAGTTTCACTTCCTTCAATGCCAATATCAAAACCGATCATATTATGATCACTGTTATCAAGCGGCCCTCGTATCGTTACCCCCTGCACTAGATCATGAGCACCACTAAGGACTAAGTCTAGTATTTTTCCTTCTCTTGTCGGCTCCTGAACTAGCTGTTCCATGAAGCTGTCCTTGATTTCATCAAGAAATCTTATGTCCCTTGCGTTTACAGATGTTACATTAACCCAGTCTATATGCGGGTAATTGAAATCCCCCATTATTATTGTGTTGCCCAGTTTGTTTGCGTCCCTGATTTCCTTTAACATTTCCGCATCCGTCTGTTCGTCCTGGCCAGGCGGATGGTGTCATTCATTTTAATGATCACATTCCATCCAATATGTCGCTCTCAGCAACACGAGGTTGACAGACCGATGATGAACACTACAACCCCAGTCAATGATGCTAAAACTCAGATAAGCGTTTGGGTGTATTGAGGTCTTTTCCTCATTTAAATAATAATAAGCAATATATATCTTGCAATAGTACTGGAGTCTTCGACATTTTAACATAATACTAATGAAACTCAAATGTGAAAGCTACTTGTGTTAACGTTTCTCCACATTTGGAGTATATGTAATTTCTCATGTTTCAAAGGAGGAAGGAGAAATGTGTAATGTCTTTATTTCCTCTATGTTTGATTTTCAAGGCCCACAGACGAAATGGGTCAGAGTACTTAAAGAATAAGTTAGCCCTCTAGTCTAGTGGTATGGTTCAATATTAAAACAGAAGAGAGGGCTCACTCGAGACTGAAGGTCCTGGATTTCAAAGGAACTAACTTTGCCGAGATGGGGGAATTTCTCAAGGAAGAGTTAGCTGGGATGGGAACAGCTGAAGGATGTAGAACAGCAATGGACGAGACTGAAAGAAGCTATATTAAAGGCGACTAACCTTTATGTTAGAAAAGTACATAAAAGTAAGAGGAAAAGAAGGCCTCTCTGGTACTCGAATGTAGTAGCTGAAAAGATAAGGGAAAGGAGGCTAGCCTTTGCACGTTATAAGACGACTCAGAAAGATGAAGACAGGAGAGAATGCCTAAATAAGCGAAGAGAAGCTGGAAAAGCTATCAGGAAAGCGAAGTGGCAAATGGAGGAAAAGATAGCTAATACGGTAAAATTGGGGGACAAGACCTTTTTCAGATATGTAAGTGACAAGAGGAAGTGCCATAATAGCATTGTGAGGCTCAAAGCTGAGGTAGAGAAATATGTGGAAGATGATAAGATTAAAACTGAACTGCTTAACAATTATTTTAGCTCTGTGTTCACGAATGAAAAACCGGGGGTAGGACTGCTGAAAACAAAGGCTAAAGGGGATGGAGGTATGGTAGACCAAGACCTGTTTACGGAGGACTGTGTTCGTGAGGGGCTTGCCAAACTAAAAATAGACAGAGCGATGGGGCCTGATGGGATACACCCGAGGGTGCTTAAGGAACTTGGAGAAGTTCTGTCGGCTCCGCTTACGGACCTCTTCAATGCTTCCTTAGAAACTGGAGTGGTCCCGGTGGACTGGAGATGGGCGGATGTGGTTCCTTTGCACAAGAGTGGAAGTAAGGAGGAGGTAGGGAATTACAGACCTGTCAGTCTGAGCTCGGTGGTGAGTAAGCTAATGGAAACGCTTCTAAAGGAGAGGATTGTGACATTTCTTGAACTACATGGAATGCGGGACCCGAGGCACCATGGCTTCACTAGTGCCAGGTCGTGTCAGACGAATCTGACTGTCTTCTTCGACTGGGTGACCAAACAGTTGGATGTGGGAGGAGCGCTTGATGTGGTATACTTAGATTTCAGCAAAGCCTTTGACACGGTTCCGTACAGGCGACTGATAAATAACTTGAGTGCCCTTGGTGTGGGACCTAGAGTAATGGATTGGGTAAAAAATTGGTTGAATGGTAGGAGACAGAGGATGGTGGTAAATGGAGCTTGCTCTGAAGAAAAGGATGTCGTCAGTGGAGTACCGCAGGGATCAGTCTTAGGGCCGGCTCTTTTTAACGTCTTTGTGAGCGATATTGCGGAAGGGCTGTCTGGTAAGGTTTGTCTCTTTGCAGATGATACTAAACTCTGCAACAGGGTGGTCACCCTGGAGGGTGTGAATGACATGAGGAAGGACCTAGCGAAGCTAGAGGAATGGACCAATATTTGGCAACTAAGGTTTAATCCCAAAAAATGCAGGGTCATGCACTTGGGTCACAAAAATCCGAGGGAATGGTACAATATAGGGGGTGTAGTGCATCAGTGTGCGAAGGAAGAGCGGAAATTGGGGGTGATTGTGTCGGATGACTGTAAAGTTTTCAAACAGGTAGAAAAAGCGACTGCCAAAGCCAGAAGGATGCTTGGGTGCATAAAGAGAGGCATGACCAGCAGGAAAAAGGAGGTGATAGTGCCCTTGTATAAATCTCTGGTGAGGCCTCATTTGGAGTACTGCGTGCAGTTCTGGAGACCGCACCTATGGAAAGATATAAACAGGATGGAGTCGGTCCAGAGAGTGGCTACGAAATTAGTAAGCGGTCTTGAATGCAAAAATTATAGGGACAGGTTTATGAACCTCTACATGTATACACTGGAAGAGAGAAGGGAGAGAGGAGACATGATAGAGACGTTTAAATATCTCAAGGGCATTTATGTACAGGAAGAGAACCTTTTCAAATGAAGGAGTGCTCTGGAATGAGGGGGCATATGACAAAGATAAGAAGGAATAGGTTTAGGAGTAACCTAAGGAAGTATTATTTCACAGAAAGGGTGGTGGCGGCATGGAATGGCCTCCCGGTAGAGGTGGTGGAGTCGAGAACTGTTCCAGAATTTAAAAAGGCATGGGATAAGCATGTGGGATCGCTTAGGAACAGAAAGAATTAGGGGTTACAGAGGATGGGCAGACTGGATGGGTCATATGGCTTTTATCTGCCATCATGTTTCTATGTTTCTATATACATTTGAGACCTCTAATGTCCTCTCAAGGATCATCACTATCTGTATCCTCATCAAAAGAAATTGTATGATGCGATACCTGACAGCGAGCCTTCTCAAGAGTAGCCCCCACGCTCTGGAATTTACTCCCAGAGGGATTACATATAACTCGAGACCTCTACTTCAGGAAGCAGGTGAAAGCCTGGCTCTTCTCACAAGCCTTTAATACATAGAGTGATTGTTTATACACCCATTTTGCACCTGGACTAACTTGCTACACCCACTGTAACTTAGACCAGTTCCTTATCTCTTGTTTAACAGAATAGTATCATAGCAATGTTATTTGAATGTTCTAATTGTGTGCTTATTGGATACTAGTAAAAAAGGCCCGTTTCTGACACACATGAAACGGGCGCTAGCAAGGTTTTCCTCGGAGTGTGTATGTTTGAGAATATGTGTGAGAGATGGAGTGTGTGCGTCAGAGAGAGAATGAGAGACAGAGTGTGTGTGTGTGTGTGAGAGACAGAGTGTCTCTGTGTGGGTGACAGAGAGATAGAGTGTGATAGACAGAGTGTGTCAGAGAGAGTGTATGTGAGAGACAGTGAGTGAGTGTGTGCCCCCACTCCCCCTCTCGCAGTGCCCCCACCCCTACCCCCCCTCTCGCAGGTCCCCCCTCCACACCTCTCTGGTCTCAGGACCCCCTCCCTCTCCCCTGCCCCCCTCCAGCCATGCATGTCCAACAACCCTCCTCTCCCCCTGCCCCTCCTGCAGCCACCCATGTCCAACGACCCTCCCCTCTTCCTCTTCCCCCCCTCCTGCCACCCCTCTAGCCACCCATGTCCAGCGACCCTCCCCTGCCCCCCCACCGCGCATCAAACTCCCTCGCCACCTGCAGCTGCCACAGGTAACGCTGTCCGGCCACTGCTGCTTCTCCTGTTGAGCAGCAGCGGCCACTACAAAAAGAAATAAAACAATAAATGTTTTTAAACCTGAAACGCGGCACCGTAGACAGCCATCAGGCATTGGCTGGCTCTGCAGCCGCTCATCTTCTCGCCTCTCACGTCGCTGCGCTCCTCCGTGGTCTTACTCCAGGGGCAGTGACGTGGCGGCGAGAGGAGGAGCAGCTGCAGAGCCGACAGCCAATGCCTGATGGCTGTCTACGGTGCCGCGTTTCAGGTTTTAAAACATTTATGGCTTTTTTTTCTTTTTATAGCGGCCGCCGCTGCTGCTGCTGAACAGAAGAAGCAGCAGCGGCCGGACAGCGTTACCTGTGGCAGCTG
This sequence comes from Microcaecilia unicolor, assembly GCF_901765095.1. Classification (NCBI taxonomy): domain Eukaryota; kingdom Metazoa; phylum Chordata; class Amphibia; order Gymnophiona; family Siphonopidae; genus Microcaecilia; species Microcaecilia unicolor. The sequence continues at coordinate 623,318,987 of NC_044031.1, forward strand.
CAGGTGGCGAGGGGGTTTGATGCGCAGGGAGGGGGGAGTTTCATGCACCGAGGGGGGGCGACGGCAGGTTGGCGGCGGGAGGGTCGTTGGTAGGGGGGGGTGCAAAGTTGGTGGTGGTGGCGGGAGAGGGGGTCGGCAGCTTTCGTTGAGTGCTGGTGGGTTGGCTGGAGCGGGAGTGAGAGGGGTGCTGTGAGTGGTTGAGTGATGTGCAGGGGGGGCGGGGCTGAGTGCGGCTGTGAGATTACAAACACTACAGGGCTTCAGGGCTTCACTTGGACAGAGGCAGCTCCAGAACGGAGTTGCGAATTATGTGTGGGTGGGGCAGGGCTGGAGGGGGGGGGTCTATGACTGGTACTTTGAGCCTACAACACTACAGGGCTTCATGGGTTCACGGCTTCAGGGCTTCACTACCACCGAGTGAGCTTCAGAACGTTGGAGGTGGGAATTATTTATATAGATTCCATCACCATTATGCTTACATTGTATTATATCTCAGTTATTTGAATTTCAGTGCTGTTAAATGTGTATATGTTTTATCCTGTTTCATGGTAGTCTTATTATTAGGTTTCAATTTGCTGCTTTCAGGTTTTCCTCTTTCATTGTATTTATGTTTATACTTGTTCATTTTACTATTGTTATGCTGTTAAAATTGTAAGTTTGAGGTTAAACTGTACCTACTGTACACCATCTTGGGTGAATCTCTTCATAAAGGCGGTTAATAAATTCCTACTTCTTTATCAAAATACTAAATAACGCCTGCACAGTGCCTCTTATTGCAGAATTCATTTCTGTGTTCTTTATCTCTACCTGCTGGCAGACGGTCATAACCCACAACTTTTGGAATGATCTGTTGGGAAGGGGGAGATGCACTACACATTTACTGGACCAGTAATGTGCTTTCGACTGGTTCCAGCTGGTTTAGTGCACACGGCGAAATGCACAAAAAGGCTCTGAGGGTTTTTTTTACCGTTCGTAGCAGCAGACACTGGGAATCGATTTCTAATGTATTTAAATCATCTGTTTTGTATTCAAATGTACATTCTGAGGGATGCACAGCCATTCCCGAGCGATGCACAGCAAGGACCGCCTACCTTTAGTGAGCAAAATTTAACGGAAGATGTGGCGCAGCCGTAGCTTCTCAGCAGAGCAGTCTGCTGGTTTCTGAAGTGCCCCTGGAGCTGTTGGAACGCAGTGGAGCTGTATGATAGGGGGCTGCAGCAGCAGGATCGAGAGCCGAGCCACCTGAGATTCTTAGTTCTAGACCTATATGGTTTTACTTGCTGGCTGTCCTGCCTTGTGCTTTGCAGTTTTCTCACATGAGCCTCTGGCATGCAGGCCCCCCCAGGAGGAGCAGCAATGGATCAGAGCCGAGCTGGCTGAGCACTTGGTTCAGGTGCAGCCGCAGGCTAGACTTTTCACTTGCCGGCAGTGCCAGGGCATCCTGTACGAGCCCATGTCCCTGCTGTGTGGGCACAGTGCAGATGATGCCTAGAGAGGGAATCGGGGAGCCCCCACTGCTGCCACTACCGAGTCAATGTGATCCTGAGCAGGTCATGGCACTGTAGCTGAGGCAGGAGGACAGTGTTTTATGCAGGGAGATTGTTGGCAAATGAAAACATTTGCAAGTGCAGCTAGATCTGTGCTAACCTTCTCTCCCAGAAGCATTGCCTCCAGTGCATGTATGAAAGCCATTCAGGGCATGAGCATAGCAACAACGCTTACCAACTGACTGCTATGCGCATGCCCTGCCGCTTTCCCCTACTGAGCAGCACAGTAAAAGTCCATGTTGCTCATTTGAATGCATTTTCTTTAATGAATCGCCCGCTATTTCCACCTCGGTAATTCTTACTAGGGTGGAAATAGTGGGCGGTTCTTTCCAGGACGTAAGTGAATTGGCCCCTACAGGAAGAAAATTAGAAGGTAAGATTTCATTTTCTTTATAACACTAATAAGTTTTCATGGTGCTTCCGCTCCTTCAGGAACTTTTTTCAGATGAAAAAGGTTTTGCCAGGAGATGGAAAGCCCAGGTGGTTCCTTCTCAGCTGGTGTATGGTATGACCCTTCTCTTCCCTTCATTTCCTTCCTCACCTGCAGAGTCAGCTGCGCCTTGTCGCTGTGCTTTATCACACATTTGTCGTGCTCCGTGATCCTCCTGTTCAGCTCACAATACGCCTGCTGCAGCTGAGCAAGACAAAATAACAGTTAATGATGGCAGATAAAGACCACAGAACACAGATCTGAACTCTGCCATAGTGGGCAGGTATTATAATAAATAAATCCAAATAAAATTGGCTCATCCAATCTGCCCCAGTTAAGCTTCTTCCACTTTTGAGTAGAAAAGCAGTTTGTGTATATATTCATATAAATTTCCATTTCCAATACTAGCTTCCTCCCACCGTCCCATCTTTTCAACCATTTTCCTACTAAACATAGGGGAGAACGAACGAACAGCATAAGGTCAGCACTGCTAGAGATGACAGAAAAGCACGCCAAAACTGTAAAATGAGAACAGCCCAGCCCTGCAATCATCACATTGATGGGCGGGCAAAGGGAAAGACTGTGGCCAGAAAGTCACCCTAAGTTCAAAGGAAGGGACCATTTGTGATGTGATTGAGTGATCCCCTCACCCAAATTCCACTCCCCATCAGGTGTACTTGCATTTTAGATCTCCCTCATCATGCTGCGGTCATTCTTCAGCCTACATTTTTCAAGGCATACATGACCCCGTGACATTTAAAAATATGATAAAAGCATACACAAGGACTGGTTTAATAGAGCTTTAATGTAATAAATAATGTCAGATGTCTCAAACAGTGAGTGTTAGAGGAACAGTCTTACACTTTGAAGCTCTAAGCTAATGTTCATAATGTTAAATCTGCAAGTCACCCCATTCCTTACTGAATGGGCATGTGAAACATCTTTATCAGGATGCCCTTCCTAATAGGTCAATGCAGATTCAGTTATTTAATACCTCATGGACATTTTGTACTCCAACTTAGGTGCTTAAAATTGCATGCTGTTTACCTCTGAAAATGTAGCCCTCTGGTTAGATTCTGTGTTCACCTATTCATGGTTTATCCCACAGAGTTTCACCAACTCTCTTCTGCCTACGATAAGGCAGCAGTGTTGGGAAAGAGTTGGAGGTAATGACCCAGCTTGGTATGAGTGAATGAGGGTGACATTATACTTGGGGATTCCTCTAATAATAATTGTAATAGGTAACTCTTGGTGATCTTAGCCTGAGAGCTAAAAGGGAAATGGTGCTTAAGATGCCTGCTGCTTTATGGGATCCATATACTTGATTTGTGGCTGGGATACCTAGTTAACACAGTAACATAGTAGATGACGGCAGAGAAAGACCTGTACGGTCCATCCAGTCAGCCCAACAAGATAAACTCATATGTGCTACTTTATGTGTATACCTGACTTTGATTTGTATCTGCCATTTTCAGGGCACAAACTGTAGAAGTCTGTCCAGCAGTAGCCCCGCCTCCCCCCACCGGCTCTGCCACCCAATCTCCGCTAAGCTTCTGAGGATCCATTCCTTCTGAACAGGATTCCTTTATGTTTATCCCACGCATTTTTGAATTCCGTTACCGGAACCCTATACTTGGCTGGGGGGTTGAGGTACATACCATTGGAAATCTTCTACTTGACTTGGAGCTGAGGTATGTAATAGCTGGAGCCCTGAATGACCTGAGAGTGGGTTACATGTTATCAAGAACTCTGTACTTGATCTGCAGTAGGACAGCTGTTATTGGGAACCCTGTAGTTTAACTGGGGTTGGGAGGAGCCCTGTATTTGATCTGGGGTTGGAATACCTGTTATTTGGGGTTGGTATAGATGTTGTCAGGAGCCCTGTACTTGGGGCTGAGATAAATGTTGGGTGTAATGTTTGGTTCTATTGCTCATATCTAACCTCTTTCTGGCAGCGCTCGTGTTCTGTTGCCAGCTGGAGGACCTCATTCCTCATGCTGTGGTGAAGAAACACATGAATTATTGACCACTTAAAAAACACCATTCAGATTGCTATATATTTTCTGCTGTCCTGGAGGGAATCCCTCAGGCAGCTCTGTTACATAAAGCACGTGACTTCATTAGCTTCAATGCCAACTCTTGAAGACTTGTGGTCCTTCAAGGGCCTCCACATGGTTCATCTAATGGACACCACCTCCTGCAGTGTAGATCTGTGACATCTAAGGAATTATAAATGTTTGAGACAGCTAAGCAAATCCAAGATGTTCTGCCTCTGGGTGCTCTCAGTGCCACAGACATCCTATCTTTCAACAGAACATTAAATACCTACAAATCTAAAATAAAAATCCTGTTTTACCTTTCTGTCCTTTGTCCTTCCTGTTCCAATATCTATCAGGTTTATTATTAATTCTGAGCATTCATTTCCTGACCCTGTTACTCCTTTCTGTACTCAGCAACTCATTCAAGACTTGGACAATTCATTCTTCCCAGCTTCTTTCCCCTTCTCACTTCCAAACTTTTGACTAACCTAGCTGCCCTTCTCTTAAATTCAGCCCCATCTTCCTCTGCCTTTCCACAGACTCCTTCTTGCTATAACAGACCCATCAGTGAACCCCCAACTGTCTCTCTTAAGCAGAGCTGAATTAAATTCTGCCTGCCCTTTTTTCCTGTCCTGATTACTGCTAAAAAGATGTTCCACCTGCATTGCTTGATTTCTCTTCTGCTAATCACCCTGATGCTACCTAAGGCTTTTTGTTGCTCCTCTGCTGTTCCCTGTCCCACCACCAACCCTCTCTCCCTCCATCTTCTTCTGCTGTTTTCTCATCAATTGTTCTACTACTACTACATATTTCTATAGCGTTACCACACATTATATGCAGGTACTTTCTCTGTCCCTAGTGGGCTCACAATCTAAGTTTTGTATCTGGGGCAATGAAGGGTTAAGTGACTTGGCCAGGATCTCAGCCCACTGCACTAACCATCCTGTTCCTTCTGTCTTACCTTGATTCTTCTAAAAAAAATATACACCATTCTTGCCCTTCCTTCTATCTCTTCTTACTTCCTGCCTCTCTTCTGGTGGTGTTCTTGTTGACTCTGCCATTATTTGTCCTCTGCTAAAGAAGCACTCTTTGAACCCTATATTCATTTCAGGCTCTACTGAGGGCTGTGAGAGTGGTGCAGCTGTACAGGAAGCAAAAGAGGTGGTGCACCTAAACTGCCCCCTATCCATTGTCTCCTCTTCTTGGTTACGGTACTGTGGATGGGGTGGGGATGCCAGGGGGCATGTTGCGCAGTACAGCCCTACTCTGTTTCAAATTATCAGCTCATTTATCTGTTTCTTGCTCTCTCCATGGTTCTCAAGCACACTATTTATTGTTTGTCCTTTGACCTCCTTCTGTCTATTAAAACCATCGGTCCCTACTTCAGATCTATCCATTCCATAGAATCTGTTCTCTTCCATATGGCTACCTTCTACACTCTTCTATTCTGCTATTTGATTTGTCTGTCGAATTTGACATTCTCTATGCACCTCTGGGTTGCTCTGGCCAGGTCTATAACTGTCTCCCTTCCTGCCTCTTGCCCTTTCTTTCAAGTTCTTTGTTAACAATTCCTATGTCACTCTTCGGTTCTCTGTTAGTTCTTGGTTCTCTGCTCTTTATACCCACAGGGTGGCAGCTCTAATCTCTTCCACTCATTCATGGAGGAAAGAGAAATTAGGTCTTATCTGCTAATTTTCTTTCTGTTAGTCCCACCAGACTAGTCCAGAATCTGTGGTTATGTCCATGGACCAGTGGATGGAGACAGAGAAAACAGAGTCCTGAATGTTTCACCTAGTAAGGGCATATGGAGGGGCATAATCAAACAGGGTGCCCAAGTTTTCCTGAGGGCGTCCTCGCAGGACATCCTGTGAAGGGGCGTGGAAACCCGTATTATCGAAACAAGATGGGCATCCATCTTTCGTTTCGATAATACGGTCAACCTTAGAGATGGTTGACCTAAATGTTGAGATGGTCAACCTTAGAGATGGTCATCCCAGGTTTTCGGCGATAATGGAAACCGAGGACGCCCATCTCAAAAACGACCAAATCCAACTCATTTGGTCATGGGAGGAGCCAGCATTCGTAGTGCACTGGTCCCTCTGACATGCCAGGACAGCAACCGGGCACCCTAGGGGGCACTGCAGTGGACTAACTGATGCAGTAACTGAACGGAAAAAGCCCTTCCCTTACTGATCCCTTAGCGATTCGGAAAGGAACGGGCATACATGAAGGAAATTGCATGCAAATGAGCTGCTCGCTGTTAGCTCATTTGCACACAATTTCCTTCCTAAGGAGGGGAAGCCAGTGAAGAGCAGCCAAGTGTTATGCGTGGCTGCTCTGCGCATGCCAAAGACAGCTTCATTTACGCAGACAAGCTGCATCTATCATAGCTGTCTACAACCTTAAATAAATTGCCATCTACAACCTTAAAAAAAACACAAGTCCAGATGAAAACGTCCAAGTGCTTGTCAGGGACGTCTTTTTTTTTTTTTTGTGAGTATGGGTGAAGGCCGTCCAAGTGTTGGGCGGACGTCCAAAATGTGAATGTTTCTGTGAGAAGGATGCCCATGCCTTTGCTATGCCTCTGACACCCCCTTTATTTATTTATTTGGATTTTGGATCACAAGCAGCAGCAGTGGGATTTGAACCGGCCACCTCTGGCCACTCCTCCACTCCACTCCCTTGAAATTTGGCCGTCCCTGTGGGGGGGGGGGGCAGTTCAGGACATCCACGCCTTCGCTATGCCTTCACTGACACACACACACCTCCCCCCCCCCCAGGGACTTGCATACTGCTGCGATGGACCTGAGTATGATATTTGAGGCTGGCAAAAAGTTTTAAAGTTGTTTTTTTCAGAGTGGGAGGGGGTTAGTCACCACTGGGGGAGTCAGGGGATGTTATCCCCGATTCCCTCCGGTGGTCATCTAGTCAGTTTGGGCACCTTTTTGAAGCTTGGTCGTAAGAAAAAATGGACCAAGTAAAATCGGCCAAGTGCTCGTCAGGGACGCCCTTCTTTTTTCCATTATCGCTTGAGGACGACCATCTGTTAGGCACGCCCCAGTCCCGCCTTCGCTATGCCTCCGACACGCCCACGGGAACTTTGGTCGTCCCCGCGACGGGAAGCAGTTGGGGACGCCCAAAATCGGCTTTCGATTATGCTGATTTGGGCGACCCTGAGAGAAGGACGCCCATCTCCCGATTTGTGTCGAAAGATGGGCGCCCTTCTCTTTCGAAAATAAGGCTGATAGTAACCTTTCAGATTCAGTAATTCAAATGACAAAGCAATGGAACATGCATCTTTCCTCTCGGTAAAGTTGACATACTAATAATACTCATGTTAACATAATGCTGGTATACAATTTTTAAAAGAAACTGCTGAAGAAAATTGAGTATTGAATAAAAGAAGAATTTGACAGTTTATAACTAGAACAAAGAACAAAACTATAGTACATTAGAGCAGTTTAAGAACTGGAAATATACTAGGGCTGTCTCCTTACCATTGGCTCAAACACTGGCTACTTTCTTTTCAGATAAGATACTGATTATGCGAGATTCCCTAAATAACACTCTAATGAGTGGTCACTCCCAGTTTGATACGTCTACTAGCAACATACAAACACACTAGCTCTTTAACTAATTTTAATATCCCTGTTCTGTCCTCTGACAGCCTCGCACTAGTTTATAATGTGATCCTAAAATGTGTTTAATGCTTTTGCTGTTATTCTCACTTCTAAGGATTTTCATTGCTGCAGTTCTCACTGCAAAGATACGTGAGCAATGCATTGTGTGTAACATAGTTCACAGGCAATGCAGCCACACCTGCCTGTCTGTTTAAGAACTGCTACCATTGGTTTGTGCTGCTGCCCAGACCTCCTCTCTTTCTCAGCCAAGCTTGGCTCCTTTATCTTCCTGCTATCATTTCCTGGTCATCCTTACTATCTCTGTCCTGAAAGGTTAGCCAGGTATAACCTTTCCCTCCAATCGAGGGCCGTCCTCTAGGACCACCCTTGCCACCTGGTGGCAGGCTCTGTTCCCATTGGTCTTTACCTCCTCTTCTCTGGGCCTGTGTGAGCCTTCTTGACCTCCCTGTCTCTCTCGCCATGAGGCATTCTCCATCTTGCTTCAGACAGCACTTGTCCTGCTTCACTCCTTGGAACGAACTTGGTTTTTTACCTTGAATATATCTCCCTAATGAGATATTGCACTCTCCAGTCACCCAGCTCTGAGCTACTTCTACCTGTTCAACTATTTTCTCACCTCTGCAATAAAGCTGCGTCTCTTCAGATTTCTACCTCCAACCACTGATACAACTCTCAGAATTACAGAGTCTCTGTGCCCAGGGGCAACACTTCTGAACATCTGACTGTGAGTAAATTATCTGTATTTATTCAATAAAAGAAACTTCAGAAAAGAAAGAGACTTCAGGTGTGTTCTTGTGTGCCAAGGTTATACTTCAAGATATTGAGACTTTGCAGTTAAGTCTTAAGAGGCTTGACAATCCCTACCCTTTCTGCAGTCCTTACAACCCTGAAGGCAATGAATTTAATACCAGCGCCTCACAATTCCATCCCTATCTCTATCATTAAGTATCACATTGCCATTCTAGGTCCATATATTCATCACATGTGTGGGAGCAAAAAGGACATGGATTGGCCACTGTTGGAAACAGGATATTAAGCTTGATGGAACTTCGGTCTGTCCCAGTATGGCAATGCTTATGTTACGTTCTGATGTTCTTATATGGCATCGTAAGTCAGAATCTAGCTCATTGAAAAAACATCCTGATATATGTTGGGACAAAGCATTGGGCCAGACCAGCCAAGGACTGCTGGAATTTCCTTTGCCAGCTGTATTGACGCAGCCTTGATAGCACCTGCATATTGTTATCAGCCAAGGACTGCCGGAGTTCCCCTGCCTGCTGGACTGATGCAGTAGCTGGAACAGCAACTGCACATTGTTTGTGTAACCACAACTCATGGGCAGGGTGACCATGTAGCATGATGCAAGTGGGACAGTATTGTGACTTTTCAAGTCATAACATCTGAAACAGACAAAGTTGTTGTTATAAACATTTCATTTGGGATCTGTGTGTCAACTGCAAGACCAAGATTTAAATCACCAAAGCAGCTGCAGCCCACAGTTTCTCCATAAAAGAGGCTCATGCCTTAGGCAAATGGCTGCTTGCTTTCCATCATATCTGAAGTGGAGACCCTGCTCTGCTTGCCTGAGTGATCTGTCTGAGGAACACTCTGCCACCTGCTGGACATCTGGTGCCATCTATATCCAGGTTGCATAGTTGCAATTGCTGATTTATTGCTATTGGGCTGGGATAGGTGGCTGGACTAGAAGCCTACCTTAGGGATACATAAGTACATAAGTACATAAGTAGTGCCATACTGGGAAAGACCAAAGGTCCATCTAGCCCAGCATCCTGTCACCGACAGTGGCCAATCCAGGTCAAGGGCACCTGGCACGCTCCCCAAACGTAAAAACATTCCAGACAAGTTATACCTAAAAATGAGGAATTTTTCCAGTCCATTTAATAGCGGTCTATGGACTTGTCCTTTAGGAATCTATCTAACCCCTTTTTAAACTCCGTAAAGCTAACCGCCCGTACCACGTTCTCCGGCAATGAATTCCAGAGTCTAATTACACGTTGGGTGAAGAAAAATTTTCTCCGATTCGTTTTAAATTTACCACACTGTAGCTTCAACTCATGCCCTCTAGTCCTAGTATTTTTGGATAGCGTGAACAGTCGCTTCACATCCACCCGATCCATTCCACTCATTATTTTATACACTTCTATCATATCTCCCCTCAGCCGTCTCTTCTCCAAGCTGAAAAGCCCTAGCCTTCTCAGCCTCTCTTCATAGGAAAGTCGTCCCATCCCCACTATCATTTTCGTCGCCCTTCGCTGTACCTTTTCCAATTCTACTATATCTTTTTTGAGATACGGAGACCAGTACTGAACACAATACTCCAGGTGCGGTCGCACCATGGAGCGATACAACGGCATTATAACATCCGCACACCTGGACTCCATACCCTTCTTAATAACACCCAACATTCTATTCGCTTTCCTAGCCGCAGCAGCACACTGAGCAGAAGGTTTCAGCGTATCATCGACGACGACACCCAGATCCCTTTCTTGATCCGTAACTCCTAACGCGGAACCTTGCAAGACGTAGCTATAATTCGGGTTCCTCTTACCCACATGCATCACTTTGCACTTGTCAACATTGAACTTCATCTGCCACTTGCACGCCCATTCTCCCAGTCTCGCAAGGTCCTCCTGTAATCGTTCACATTCCTCCTGCGACTTGACGACCCTGAATAATTTTGTGTCATCGGCGAATTTAATTACCTCACTAGTTATTCCCATCTCTAGGTCATTTATAAATACATTAAAAAGCAACGGACCCAGCACAGACCCCTGCGGGACCCCACTAACTACCCTCCTCCACTGAGAATACTGGCCACGCAATCCTACTCTCTGCTTCCTATCTTTCAACCAGTTCTTAATCCATAATAATACCCTACCTCCGATTCCATGACTCTGCAATTTCTTCAGGAGTCTTTCGTGCGGCACTTTGTCAAACGCCTTCTGAAAATCCAGATATACAATATCAACCGGCTCCCCATTGTCCACATGTTTGCTTACCCCCTCAAAAAAATGCATTAGATTGGTGAGGCAAGACTTCCCTTCACTAAATCCGTGCTGACTTTGTCTCATCAGTCCATGTTTTTGTATATGCTCTGCAATTTTATTCTTAATAATAGCCTCCACCATCTTGCCCGGCACCGACGTCAGACTCACCGGTCTATAATTTCCCGGATCTCCTCTGGATTTATGTGCATTTGCTTTGAGCTGTTTTCATAATAAGACCATCTTTGTGATACTCTTGTTTTTTCATTTTATTATTGCTGCTATGTAAATAAATAAGCAATCTATTTTTATAATACCTTTGAGCATATATTTGAGCATTAGGATTCAGATCTATAAATAAACGAAATGTAGTTACTTTCTAGATAGTACAGTATCTAATACCAAAGTGTACACCCCTTCCCGTGCACTCCGCTCCATGGATAAATCCTTCTTATCTGTTCCCTTCTCCACTACTGCCAACTCCAGACTTCGCGCCTTCTGTCTCGCTGCACCCTACGCCTGGAATAAACTTCCTGAGCCCCTACGTCTTGCCCCATCCTTGGCCACCTTTAAATCTAGACTGAAAGCCCACCTCTTTAACATTGCTTTTGACTCGTAACCACTTGTAACCACTCGCCTCCACCTACCCTCCTCTCTTCCTTCCCGTTCTCATTAATTGATTTGATTTGCTTACTTTATTTATTTTTTGTCTATTAGATTGTAAGCTCTTTGAGCAGGGACTGTCTTTCTTCTATGTTTGTGCAGCACTGCGTACGCCTTGTAGCGCTATAGAAATGCTAAATAGTAGTAGTAGTAATACCAAAGTGTTACTGTTTCATATTTTTCCATAATTTGTGCTGTCACATTCTCCAATTACACCCAAAATGAGTGTAATCTGTGTATGCCCCACACATGGTAGCAACGAGTCTCCCCTGAGGCCTTGTCCCATCCACCTGGAAAAAGGCCATCATACATCCTAAGATCAAAGATCCTCATCAACCCAACACTTCTTGTTCCAAAGCCCTCCTTGTCTCTCTCGGAAAGCACTACTATATCACTATAGGAGTAGCCTAGTGGTTAGTGCAGTGGACTTTGATCCTGGGGAACTGGATTCGATTCCCACTGCAGCTCCTTGTGACTGTGGGCAAGTCACTTAACCCTCCATTGCCCCAGGTACAAAATAAGTACCTGTATATATGTAAACCGCTTTGAATGTAGTTGCAAAATACCACAGAAAGGTGGTATATCAAGTCCCATTTCCCTTCCCCTTCCCTTCTATGTGGTCTTCAAATCCCACTGGTACCATCCTCAAAAATTCTCAGCATCACAGTGGATTTTCCTAAGTCTATCTTAATAATGGCTTATGGACTTTTCTTTTAGGAAATTATCCAAACCTTTTTTAAACCCCACTAAGCAACTGTTTTAACACATTCTCTGGCAGCAAATACCTAAAAACAATGCAATGTCCAAAAACATCTTAAGAGATAATAGCATGTAATAGTTAAAATCACTGTGCTTAAAGCCAGAAATCAATATAAAATAAAAATGTAAGTAAAAGTAAATCTCCAAATATAAGTATTAAAAAAAAAAAATCAGAACTAAGCATCTTATCAGCATTTGTATGGGACTGGTGTCATGAAACAAAGTAAATTTTGAAACACTATGAATTGAGCCTTAAATGCCCCATCAACCATTTCAGCTGCAATGATAATCAAGCAAGTAAAATACCACAGAGTGGAACTCGCTACCCTGCATATGCGAGTAGAAGAGATTTCCTTGTCTGTGGTTAGAACTTTTTGTTTTTGTAAGCTCATAAAGCTGCAGTATCAGCAAAAAGGAGCCCAATTTCCTCAATAGGGAAAAAGGGGCAAACCAGGCTAATCAAAAAGAATTTGAACCTGGGGCTGCAGGGGGACCCTGGAGGGGAGTTTATACAAAAGTAGGGTGTATGGATAGAAGGGGAGGGGGGATGGGGATGGTGACCTGCACCCCTCAGGCGAGATCCTGTGGGACTAAGCCAAAGCCTCACACAGTGGGACTAAGCAGTGCTACTGGGGGCTGCAGAATTAAACTCCATGCTCGACCAGGTTCGGGAGCGTCTCTTAGGCTCTGTCACGCTGTGTGGCCGCAGCCAGCAAAGCAGGGAGCTAGGCCAGGGACAGGAGCACCAACCAGCACAACCTACCAACTGCTAGAGGTAGAGAAAATGCTGGAATCTTCCAGAGGGCACCACAGCATATACCGGTGATGTCACTAGTAGAGTTCAGTCTTTTCTCTACCTCCACTCACTGGTAGGAAGGAATATCACTGCTCGTGCAGAATAGTAGTGCTGACACTAAGAAAAGCTCTCTTGCCACTGACGTTTGAAGCTCAGCATGTTCGCAATTAGCAACAGTGTTGCAAGTACATCTCTTGCGCTCAGAATTAAATTCTTTTTCCTTTCTTCATTTCAAATCCCCAATTCAGGGGGAAAAGAAGTCACCAGAGGAGGGGGTAAGGCAGGAAAGTAGAAAAGCTCAGAGCTATATCCCAGCTCCAAGCAAATATCAACTGCTGCAAGGCCAGCATGCCATCATTTGCTGGAGATAGAAAAAATACTGAAAATCTAAGGCTGCATGGTGCTCTTATTAGACAAAGCATGCAGGACTCCATCTGCTGGTCAATGTTGATAATCACAGGTTCTGGACTGATCTGGTGAGGACACTAAGATAATTATAATCTGAGTTTTCTATCAACTCAATTCAACAGTTCAATTTCATAAAATCCATTCCTTTCTGACCTTTAACATCCATCATCTCACTCCTCCATTCTTTCTAGACTTGACTATTTTAAGAGCCTCCCAGGTAGCCTTCTGAGTCCTCACTCTGTCCTTTCCAAATGTGAAAGGACTCTTCTATGCTTCTCATGTCACCTTCCTGTACACTTTAGCAGCTCAAATATTCTTTGTGCTGTTTCACATGCTCCCACACTATCATTTGAAGTAAACAGGCATTCTCATGCTTTCACATCTTCATTTGAAGCAACCTACCTACTGATAACCAAGAACCTCTTGCCATAACTGTCCTCAAGATTCAGTTAAAAAGCTAGGCTGGTCTTCCCTACTGCTTAAAATCCTCTCTCTCTCTTACAGTAAACCTTTCTACTCTGTACCGTTTGATAGAGTCCCCTGTGCTCCAACTGTCCACTGATTCTGTGAGGTGCTCTGGACAGGGAATCATATAACAGCTGAAAATACATAACAAAAAATGAGAAAATGAGTAAAGAGGTGGCGGGAAAGAATCTATATTAAAATTCAAGAAAACATTGAAAAGCACAGAGAATCTTTAGCTGTGGGGGGGAGTGAGGGGTAAAACCTGGGATAAGTACAGAAGATCTTTATTGGTAGATGATGAGGGGCAATACATAACAGTATACTTTGTTACAAAGAAATTAGGGAAAATAAGAAATTAATTGGGTTTGACAGTATTGCCCCAGGTAGACTGCATGAACCTTGAGAATTTTTTGTGCTGTAAATCATATTCTATGAAACCTTTAACCCTTCACTATGTTCCACTTCTCTCTTCCTCTTCAAATTTGCCATTTTTACTAACTCCCAATCCCAAGTCTTTTGGCACAAGAATTACTCACCGGCCAGTGTCCTCATCTTTCATCCTTCGTTCCTCAGCTGCCCTTCTTTGCTGCTCAGCTTCCATCTTCTGCAGCATGGAGTCTGTCAGAGCAGTATCCCATGAACGCAGAATTTCAGAGACACTGTCCATAGAGGACACCTATCATAAAAGAACAAGAAAAAGATCTTCCTCACTTGCAGCCACCCATAGGGACTATCTAAAAAAGGACACCTATCCCAACACAGCCTCATACACTCAAAATCAATCATAGGAAGAAACTGTCCAAAGAGGATACTTATTGTAACACAGGAAGAAACAGAGCCTCAGTCACCTGCAGCCAACCACAGAGAGAAATTGACTGTACATGGACACAATATAAAATTCAACAGCAGCTGGTGAACTGGTGTGCATCTCTGAGGGGCAGTGAATAAATTGCTCTCCCAAGTATTACTGAGTACCTTCATGTAATGCCCCTGTTGAATAACATCTTTACCAAATCTCAGCAAAGTGGCAGTACAATTAAGTATGGTAGGAAGGAAAAGCTCAGGGCCGTGCCAACACGGTAAGCTGGGTAAGCACGGCAGGGGGGCGCCGTCCTCTGGGGGGCGCTGCCGCACCATGCTTACCTCACCCTCCCGCTCCCATTGCCCAACTGCCTGCCCTCTTCTCTCCCGCAAGATCCCTTTCCTTTTTTTTCTCCTTTTAAATTTACCTCCGTCCGGCAGCACAGCATCAGTGAAGGAGGCGGTGCTACTGACGTGTCTAGCCTTCCCTTCGCTCAGTGTTCCACCTTCTTCTGACATCAAGGAAATGATGTCAGAAGAAGGCGGGGCATTGAGCGAAGGGAAGGCTAGACACGTCGGGAGCGCCTCCTCCTTCACTGACGCTGTGCTGCCGGACGGAAGTAAATTTAAAAGAAAAAAAAAGGAAAGGGATGTTGGGAGAGGGGGGGAGAAGAGGGCGGGCAGTTGGGACATGGGAGTGGGAGTGCAGGGGAGAGAGGAGCATATATGCGAGGGCAGGGCTCAGGGAGAGAGGGGAATTGCTGGATAGGAATGAATGGAGGGGGCAGGGGACAGAGGAGCATGGATGGACATGGATGGGATTGCAGGGCCCAAGTAGAGAGGAGAAATTGCTTAATATGGATGGATGGAGGTGGGCAGGGGACAGAGGAACATGGATGGACATGGATGGGATTGCAGGGCCCAAGTGGAGAGGAGAAATTGCTTAATATGGATGGATGGAGGTGGGCAGGGGACAGAGGAGCATGGGTGGGAGGGCAGGGCTCAGGGAGAGAGGGAAATTGCTGGATAGGAATGGGTGGAGGGGGCAGGGGACAGAGGAGCATGGGAGGGCAGGGCTCAGGGAGAGAGGAGAAATTGCTTAATATGGATGGATGGAGGTGGGCAGGGGACAGAGGAGCATGGATGGGCATGGATGGGAGGGCAGGGCTCAGGGAGAGAGAAGAAATTGCTTAATATGGATGGATGGAGGTGGGCAGGGGACAGAGGAGCATGGATGGACATAGATGGGATTGCAGGGCCCAGGAAGAGAGGAGAAATTGCTTAATATGGATGGATGGAGGTGGGCAGGGGACAGAGGAGCATGGATGGACATGGATGGGATTGCAGGACCCAGGGAGAGAGGAGAAATTGCTTAATATGGATGGATGGAGGTGGGCAGGGGACAGAGGAGCATGGGTGGGAGGGCAGGGCTCAGGGAGAGAGGGGAATTGCTGGATAGGGATGAATGGAGGGGACAGAGGAGCATGGATGGAAGGACAGGGCTCAGGGAGAGAGGGGAATTGCTGGATAGGGATGAATGGAGGGGACAGAGGAGCATGGATGGGAGGGCAGGGCTCAGGGAGAGAGGGGAATTGCTGGATAGGAATGAATGGAGGGGGCAGGGGACAGAGGAGCATGGATGGGCATGGATAGGAGGGCAGGGCTCAGGGAGAGAGGAGAAATTGCTGGACATAGATGGGAGGGAAGAGAGATGAAGGAGATGAAATGAGGGAAAAGGAAGAGAGGAGAAAAACTGCACATGGATGAAAAAAATAGGCAGAAGCTGAGGACCAGAAATGAAAAAGAAACGAGGAAAGGAAAGAAATAAATAAATGGAAAGGAAGCCCTGGAAACAGAGTTAAGAGGACAGATAGCAGCAGAATCAGATACTGGGCCAGCATGATCAGAAAAAGAAAGTCACCAGACAACAAAGGTAGAAAAAAATCATTTTATTTTCATTTTAGTGTTTGGAATATGTCCACTTTGAGAATTTACATCTGCTATCTTATTTTACAATGTATAGCAATTTGTTTCTAAGAATATTGCTGACAATTCCTGTCAGTGTGGCAAGTGGGGAGCGATCATTTTCACGGGGGGGGGGGGGGGGGCACTGATAGTCTGCAGGGGGGCACCAGAGACCCTAGGCACAGCCCTGGAAAAGCTCAAGGTGAACTTGTTCATGGACCCACAGAAATGAATGGATTAATTACAATTAAGTGGACTCCTGCAGATAGGAAGGAGATAAATGTACTGATACCTTTACCTCAAGGGTTCTCAACCCAGTTTTCAGGACACACCTAGACAGTCTGGTTTTCAGGATACCCATAATAAATATACATGATTAGATTTGCATATAATGAAGGCACTGCATGCAAATCTATCTCATGATTATTCATTGTGGGTATACTGAAAACTAGACTGGCTATAGTGTCTCCTGAGGACTGAGTTGAGAACTTCTGTTTTACCTACAAAAATCCTATGTTTACATTATGAAGATATACAAAGGGAGCCTGCCATAAAAAAACCTGGAGGAAAAGCTGCAAAAGCAACTGATGCAAATATAAGATCACTAATTTTAAAGATCAAAGTAAAGGAGAACATGAATGATCACATCTTAAAAGAACTGAGAGCTTCTGAAGAAAAAACAATAGAGACAGACAGAGGAAACCTAGGTGGGACCATCAGAAGAAAGGTGTATGCAGAAGGAGAAGAGAGAGAAGAGCCTCAGCAAGAAACAACAGAAAAAAAGCTGGTGAAGAGAGAAAGAGAAGGTCTGAAAAGGAGCACCAGAAGAAAGGCCTAGAGCAAAAGGTGAAAGGGGAACTAGAAAGGCATAATATAGATCTAAGAAGAAGAGATCTGGAAAGAAACACTATAAAAAAGAATGAGAGAAAAGAAGAGGCACAGAAAGGAGTACTGGAAAGAAGGTTGAGGCAGAGATGGAGAGATCTATACATGCAAGAGAGGAAGATGAAGGTAGGACACACCAAGATGTCAAGTGAAAAGGCAGGAAAAAGACTTTGAGAAATTGTGGAAATAGAATCATGTGCTGGGTTCCAGGACTGGGAAAGATTACCTGTGTTGAGCTTGACATCTAGAGGGTAACTCAGTTACAGGGGTCCATGCGTAGGTGCCTACTTGTCTAGCATATCTGGCACAGAATATGCCTGGAATGTACAACACTGCTGTCACTTGCTAGAGAGCAGGGCGTAAACAAAAGCGCATACGCTAAGGTATTGGTAATCTACACATGTACTTGCCAAGTCTACCCATACTCTGCCCAAACTTTTCTCCTGTGCACATCCACCAGCAAAGTATGCGTCATCATGTCATGGCACATACTTCTCTGCCCATTGTGATTTTATAAGCACTTATTCACATGTATATGAAGGCACATACGTGCAAGAATGACTTGATCAAATTACCTCCCTAAACTTTAGTGTAATAAAGCAAAGCCTTAAGCTGTGTAAAGGGACAATCTGTTGATATCACATAAACAGATCAGCTATAGTACTGAAAGAATTCTACTGATGGGACACAGGGCCAGGAGAAAGATCACTCCTTCTTCAAAACAATGCAATGAAACAGAAAAAAAAACACTGCTTTATAGGTGTCTCAAATAATCAAGACCACCAACGATAATGACAAAAATCCAGAGCATCAAACTGAAGTGGGGGAAAGACCTTAAGTTCAATGATCCAATAATAAATCAGTAGCAGCAAAAGCATAAAAACCACAGAGATAAGATATCAAAATACACTACTTAAAGAGAGCCCAAAACAGTTTTACAGGGAACTGGGAAACAGCATTAGAATGGTAAAAACATCAGCAAGTAAAGTTGAAATTGAAACCTTTGGGAGAAACTTATGCAAGGACCAAGAAGCAGAAAGCGAATGCTACATACCTGTAGAAGGTATTCTCTGAGGACAGCAGGCTGATTGTTCTCACTGATGGGTGACGTCCACGGCAGCCCCTCCAATCGGAATCTTCACTAGCAAAGTCCTTTGCTAGCCCTCGCGCGCCTACGCGCACCGCGCATGCGCGGCCGTCTTCCCGCCCGAAACCGGCTCGAGCCGGCCAGTCTCATATGTAGCAAGACAAAGACAAGGGAAGACACAACTCCAAAGGGGAGGCGGGCGGGTTTGTGAGAACAATCAGCCTGCTGTCCTCGGAGAATACCTTCTACAGGTATGTAGCATTCGCTTTCTCCGAGGACAAGCAGGCTGCTTGTTCTCACTGATGGGGTATCCCTAGCCCCCAGGCTCACTCAAAACAACAACCATGGTCAATTGGGCCTCGCAACGGCGAGGACATAACTGAGATTGACCTAAAAAATTTACCAACTAACTGAGAGTGCAGCCTGGAACAGAACAACAGGGCCCTCGGGGGGTGGAGTTGGATCCTAAAGCCCAAACAGGTTCTGAAGAACTGACTGCCCGAACCGACTGTCGCGTCGGGTATCCTGCTGCAGGCAGTAATGAGATGTGAATGTGTGGACAGATGACCACGTCGCAGCTTTGCAAATTTCTTCAATAGAGGCTGACTTCATGTGGGCTACCGACGCAGCCATGGCTCTAACATTATGAGCCGTGACATGACCCTCAAGAGCCAGCCCCGCCTGGGCGTAAGTGAAGGAAATGCAATCTGCTAGCCAATTGGATATGGTGCGTTTCCCCACAGCCACTCCCCTCCTATTGGGATCAAAAGAAACAAACAATTGGGCGGACTGTCTGTTGGGCTGTGTCCGCTCCAGGTAGAAGGCCAATGCTCTCTTGCAGTCCAATGTGTGCAGCTGACGTTCAGCAGGGCAGGAATGAGGACGGGGAAAGAATGTTGGCAAGACAATTGACTGGTTCAGATGGAACTCCGACACAACCTTTGGCAAGAACTTAGGGTGAGTGCGGAGGACTACTCTATTATGATGAAATTTTGTGTAAGGGGCCTGGGCTACCAGGGCCTGAAGCTCACTGACTCTACGAGCTGAAGTAACTGCCACCAAGAAAATGACCTTCCAGGTCAAGTACTTCAGATGGCAGGAATTCAGTGGCTCAAAAGGAGGTTTCATCAGCTGGGTGAGAACGACATTGAGATCCCATGACACTGTAGGAGGCTTGACAGGGGGCTTTGACAAAAGCAAACCTTTCATGAAGCGAACAACTAAAGGCTGTCCTGAGATCGGCTTACCTTCCACACGGTAATGGTATGCACTGATTGCACTAAGGTGAACCCTTACAGAGTTGGTCTTGAGACCAGACTCAGACAAGTGCAGAAGGTATTCAAGCAGGGTCTGTGTAGGACAAGAGCGAGGATCTAGGGCCTTGCTGTCACACCAGACGGCAAACCTCCTCCATAGAAAGAAGTAACTCCTCTTAGTGGAATCTTTCCTGGAAGCAAGCAAGATGCGGGAGACACCCTCTGACAGACCCAAAGAGGCAAAGTCTACGCTCTCAACATCCAGGCCGTGAGAGCCAGGGACCGGAGGTTGGGATGCAGAAGCGCCCCTTCGTCCTGTATGATGAGGGTCGGAAAACACTCCAATCTCCACGGTTCTTCGGAGGACAACTCCAGAAGAAGAGGGAACCAGATCTGACGCGGCCAAAAAGGAGCAATCAGAATCATGGTGCCTCGGTCTTGCTTGAGTTTCAACAAAGTCTTCCCCACCAGAGGTATGGGAGGATAAGCATACAGCAGACCCTCCCCCCAGTCCAGAAGGAAGGCATCCGATGCCAGTCTGCCGTGGGCCTGAAGCCTGGAACAGAACTGAGGGACTTTGTGGTTGGCTCGAGATGCGAAGAGATCTACCAAGGGGGTGCCCCACGCTTGGAAGATCTGGCGCACCACTCGGGAATTGAGCGACCACTCGTGAGGTTGCATAATCCTGCTCAACCTGTCGGCCAGACTGTTGTTTACGCCTGCCAGATATGTGGCTTGGAGCACCATGCCGTGACGGCGAGCCCAGAGCCATATGCTGACGGCTTCCTGACACAGGGGGCGAGATCCGGTGCCCCCCTGCTTGTTGATGTAATACATGGCAACCTGGTTGTCTGTCTGAATTTGGATAATTTGGTGGGACAGCCAATCTCTGAAAGCCTTCAGAGCGTTCCAGATCGCTCGCAACTCCAGAAGATTGATCTGTAGATCGCGTTCCTGGAGGGACCAGCTTCCTTGGGTGTGAAGCCCATCGACATGAGCTCCCCATCCCAGGAGAGACGCATCCGTGGTCAGCACTTTTGTGGCTGAGGAATTTGGAAAGGACGTCCCAGAGTCAAATTGGACCAAATCGTCCACCAATACAGGGATTCGAGAAAACTCGTGGACAGGTGGATCACGTCTTCTAGATCCCCAGCAGCCTGAAACCACTGGGAAGCTAGGGTCCATTGAGCAGATCTCATGTGAAGGCGGGCCATGGGAGTCACATGAACTGTGGAGGCCATGTGGCCCAGCAATCTCAACATCTGCCGAGCTGTGATCTGCTGGGACGCTCGCACCCGCGAGACGAGGGACAACAAGTTGTTGGCTCTCGCCTCTGGGAGATAGACGCGAGCCGTCCGAGAATCCAGCAGAGCTCCTATGAATTCGAGTCTCTGCGCCGGGAGAAGATGGGACTTTGGGTAATTTATCACAAACCCCAGTAGCTCCAGGAGGCGAATAGTCATCTGCATGGACTGCAGGGCTCCTGCCTCGGACGTGTTCTTCACCAGCCAATCGTCAAGATATGGGAACACGTGCACCCCCAGCCTGCGAAGTGCTGCTGCTACTACAGCCAAGCACTTTGTGAACACCCTGGGCGCAGAGGCGAGCCCAAAGGGTAGCACACAGTACTGGAAGTGACGTGTGCCCAGCTGAAATCGCAGATACTGTCTGTGAGCTGGCAGTATCGGGATGTGTGTGTAGGCATCCTTCAAGTCCAGAGAGCTTAGCCAATCGTTTTCCTGAATCATGGGAAGTAGGGTGCCCTGGGAAAGCATCCTGAACTTTTCTTTGACCAGATATTTGTTCAGGGCCCTTAGGTCTAGGATGGGACGCATCCCCCCTGTTTTCTTTTCCACAAGGAAGTACCTGGAATAGAATCCCAGCCCTTCTTGCCCGGATGGCACGGGCTCGACCGCATTGGCGCTGAGAAGGGCGGAGAGTTCCCCTGCAAGTACCTGCTTGTGCTGGAAGCTGTAAGACTGAGCTCCCGGTGGACAATTTGGAGGTTTTGAGGCCAAATTGAGGGTGTATCCTTGCCGGACTATTTGGAGAACCCACTGATCGGAGGTTATGAGAGGCCACCTTTGGTGAAAAGCTTTCAACCTCCCTCCGACTGGCAGGTCGCCCGGCACTGACACTTGGATGTCGGCTATGCTCTGCTGGAGCCAGTCAAAAGCTCGCCCCTTGCTTTTGCTGGGGAGCCGAGGGGCCTTGCTGAGTCGCACGCTGCTGATGAGAGCGAGCGCGCTGGGGCTTAGCCTGGGCCGCAGGCTGTCGAGAAGGAGGATTGTACCTACGCTTGCCAGAAGAGTAGGGAACAGTCTTCCTTCCCCCAAAAAATCTTCTACCTGTAGAGGTAGAGGCTGAAGGCTGCCGGCGGGAGAACTTGTCGAATGCGGTGTCCCGCTGGTGGAGCTGCTCTACCACCTGTTCGACTTTCTCTCCAAAAATGTTATCCGCACGGCAAGGCGAGTCCGTAATCCGCTGCTGGATTCTATTCTCCAGGTCGGAGGCACGCAGCCATGAGAGCCTGCGCATCACCACACCTTGAGCAGCGGCCCTGGACGCAACATCAAAGGTGTCATACACCCCTCTGGCCAGGAATTTTCTGCACGCCTTCAGCTGCCTGACCACCTCCTGAAAAGGCTTGGCTTGCTCAGGGGGGAGCGCATCAACCAAGCCCGCCAACTGCCGCACATTGTTCCGCATGTGTATGCTCGTGTAGAGCTGGTAAGACTGAATTTTGGCCACGAGCATAGAAGAATGGTAGGCCTTCCTCCCAAAGGAGTCTAAGGTTCTAGAGTCCTTGCCCGGGGGCGCCGAAGCATGCTTCCTAGAACTCTTAGCCTTCTTTAGGGCCAGATCCACAACTCCAGAATCATGAGGCAACTGAGTGCGCATCAGATCTGGGTCCCCATGGATCCGGTACTGGGACTCGATCTTCTTGGGGATGTGGGGATTAGTTAAAGGTTTTGTCCAGTTCGCAAGCAATGTCTTTTTTAGGACATGGTGCAAGGGAACAGTGGACGCTTCCTTAGGTGGAGAAGGATAGTCCAGGAGCTCAAACATTTCAGCCCTGGGCTCGTCCTCCACAACCACCGGGAAGGGGATGGCTGTAGACATCTCCCGGACAAAGGAAGCGAAAGACAGACTCTCAGGAGGAGAAAGCTGTCTTTCAGGAGAGGGAGTGGGATCGGAAGGAAGACCCTCAGACTCCTCGTCAGAGAAATATCTGGGGTCTTCTTCCTCTTCCCACGAGGCCTCACCCTCGGTGTCAGACACAAGTTCACGGACCTGTGTCTGCAACCGTGCCCGACTCGACTCCGTGGAGCCACGTCCACGATGGGGGCGTCGAGAGGTAGACTCCCTCGCCCGCATCGGCGAAGCTCCCTCCGCCGACGTAGTCGGGGAGCCTTCCTGGGAGGCGACGGCAGCCGGTACCGCACGCGGCACCGACACCGGAGACCTCACCTCGGGCGATGGGCCAGCCGGCGCCACGCTCGACGGTACCGGTGGTGCAAGCACCGCCGGTACCGGAGGGGTAGGGCGCAACAGCTCTCCCAGGATCTCTGGGAGAACGGCCCGGAGGCTCTCGTTCAGAGCGGCTGCAGAGAAAGGCATGGAAGTCGATGCAGGCGTCGACGTCAGAACCTGTTCCGGGCGTGGAGGCTGTTCCGGGCTGTCCAGAGTGGAGCGCATCGACACCTCCTGAACAGAGGGTGAGCGGTCCTCTCGGTGCCGATGCCTGCTGGGTGCCGACTCCCTCGGCGACCCAGAGCTCTCGGTACCGACACGGGAAGGGGACCGGTGACGATGCTTCTTCGACTTCTTGGAATGAAGCATGTCACCGGAGCTTCTCGGTACCGACGAGGAGGACGTAGAATCCAGCCGTCGCTTCCTCGGGGCCGAGGCCGAAGGAGGTCGGTCTCGGGGGGGCTGTACCGCAGGAGCCCTCAGGGTAGGGGGAGACCCACCCGAAGGCTCACCGCCACCAGCAGGGGAATGGACAGCCCTCACCTGCACTCCAGACGATGCACCACCGTCCGACGACATCAGCAGACGAGGTCCCGGTACCACCGACGTCGATGCAGCTATCCGATGTCTCGGCGCCGATGCAGAGGGCCGATGCCTCGATGCACTCGATGCACTGGCAGCCGAGGATGAAGCTCTGGACGCTGAAGACGTCGAGGCACTCGATACCCCCGGTGCCGATGCCGACGAAGAGCCCGAGAACAAAACATTCCACTGGGCCAATCTCGCTACCTGAGTCCGCCTTTGCAAAAGGGAACACAGACTACAGGCCTGAGGGCGGTGCTCGGCCCCCAGACACTGAAGACACGACGCGTGCCTGTCAGTGAGCGAGATTACCCGGGCGCACTGGGTGCACTTCTTGAAGCCGCTAGAAGGCTTCAATGTCATGGGCGGAAAAATCACGCCGGCAAAATCAAAAGTCGAAATGACGAAAGTGGCACCAGAAAAAGTTAGAGAGAAATTTCGACCGAGGCCTAAGAGAGGCCTACCCCGACGACGAAAGAAAACTTACCGGGGCAAAATCTGAAAATACGGGAAGGGGCAAAACGAAACCCGAAGGGGCTTCCGGAGCACTTCCCGAACAGTTTTAAGATTTTCCGAAGAAAAAACACATCGAAAAAAAAGGACGCGCGAGGTCGACTTTCCGGGGTTCGACACGGCGAAAACACGACCGTACCGAGTGCGGACAAAAGAAGACTGGCCGGCTCAAGCCGGTTTCGGGCGGGAAGACGGCCGCGCATGCGCGGTGCGCGTAGGCGCGCGAGGGCTAGCAAAGGACTTTGCTAGTGAAGATTCCGATTGGAGGGGCTGCCGTGGACGTCACCCATCAGTGAGAACAAGCAGCCTGCTTGTCCTCGGAGAATAGCACATGCTCTAACATCCAGACAGTTTAAGTCCCACACTTAAACATTCACAAGAAGACTCTGTCTATCTGAATTTGAAAATTTTGGGTATTTGTAATCTACATGCACGCTTGCCCATGTGCCACCCAAACTCTGGCCCTGTGCATACCCAACAGTAAAATATGCATCGTCATGTCATGGCTCGTACTTTCATGCCCATTGCGATTTTGTAAGAGCTTGTTCACACACATATGAAGCCACATACAGTGGGGGAAATAAGTATTTGATCCCTTGCTGATTTTGTAAGTTTGCCCACTGACAAAGACATGAGCAGCCCATAATTGAAGGGTAGGTTATTGGTAACAGTGAGAGATAGCACATCACAAATTAAATCCGGAAAATCACATTGTGGAAAGTATATGAATTTATTTGCATTCTGCAGAGGGAAATAAGTATTTAATCCCTCTGGCAAACAAGACCTAATACTTGGTGGCAAAACCCTTGTTGGCAAGCACAGCGGTCAGACGTCTTCTGTAGTTGATGATGAGGTTTGCACACATGTCAGGAGGAATTTTGGTCCACTCCTCTTTGCAGATCATCTCTAAATCATTAAGAGTTCTGGGCTGTCGCTTGGCAACTCGCAGCTTCAGCTCCCTCCATAAGTTTTCAATGGGATTAAGGTCTGGTGACTGGCTAGGCCACTCCATGACCCTAATGTGCTTCTTCCTGAGCCACTCCTTTGTTGCCTTGGCTGTATGTTTTGGGTCATTGTCGTGCTGGAAGACCCAGCCACGACCCATTTTTAAGGCCCTGGCGGAGGGAAGGAGGTTGTCACTCAGAATTGTACGGTACATGGCCCCATCCATTCTCCCATTGATGCGGTGAAGTAGTCCTGTGCCCTTAGCAGAGAAACACCCCCAAAACATAACATTTCCACCTCCATGCTTGACAGTGGGGACGGTGTTCTTTGGGTCATAGGCAGCATCTCTCTTCCTCCAAACACGGCGAGTTGAGTTCATGCCAAAGAGCTCAATTTTTGTCTCATCTGACCACAGCACCTTCTCCCAATCACTCTCGGCATCATCCAGGTGTTCACTGGCAAACTTCAGACGGGCCGTCACATGTGCCTTCCGGAGCAGGGGGACCTTGCGGGCACTGCAGGATTGCAATCCGTTATGTCGTAATGTGTTACCAATGGTTTTCGTGGTGACAGTGGTCCCAGCTGCCTTGAGATCATTGACAAGTTCCCCCCTTGTAGTTGTAGGCTGATTTCTAACCTTCCTCATGATCAAGGATACCCCATGAGGTGAGATTTTGCGTGGAGCCCCAGATCTTTGTCGATTGACAGTCATTTTGTACTTCTTCCATTTTCTTACTATGGCACCAACAGTTGTCTCCTTCTCGCCCAGCGTCTTACTGATGGTTTTGTAGCCCATTCCAGCCTTGTGCAGGTGTATGATCTTGTCCCTGACATCCTTAGACAGCTCCTTGCTCTTGGCCATTTTGTAGAGGTTAGAGTCTGACTGATTCACTGTGGACAGGTGTCTTTCATACAGGTGACCATTGCCGACAGCTGTCTGTCATGCAGGTAACGAGTTGATTTGGAGCATCTACCTGGTCTGTAGGGGCCAGATCTCTTACTGGTTGGTGGGGGATCAAATACTTATTTCCCTCTGCAGAATGCAAATAAATTCATATACTTTCCACAATGTGATTTTCCGGATTTAATTTGTGATGTGCTATCTCTCACTGTTACCAATAACCTACCCTTCAATTATGGGCTGCTCATGTCTTTGTCAGTGGGCAAACTTACAAAATCAGCAAGGGATCAAATACTTATTTCCCCCACTGTACATGCAAGAATAACTAGATAAAATTATCTGTTTTAGATCTGATCCTTAGTGGATTTGCAGATCTTAATACGAGCAGTAACATTTTAGAGCTGCTTAGTAATAGTGAACATTACATGATCAAATTTGAGATAACCGAAATGAAGACACTAACCTCTCCTGTTTACAAAGCCCCGTTAGTGACTGGCAGTGCGGTAATGCCAACACAGCCGGTCGACATTGCTGCAAGGCTTTGTAAACAGGGGCCTAAGGAAATCTACTGCAACAGCATTTAACTTTCAAAAGGGCAACTATGATAAATTAGGAAAATGGTTTAAAAAAAAAAAGAAGCAAAACTAAAAGAAGCAGCTGCAAAGGTTAAGAATTTAAATCAGGCATGGATGTTGCTTAAAAATACCTTCTTTGAATCCCAAATCATAAGAGCATAAACATAGCCATACTGGGTCAGACCCATGATCCATCTAGTCCAGTATCCTGTTTCCAGCAGTGGTCAAACCAGGTCACAAGTACCTGGCAGAAACCCAATTAGTAGCAACACTCTATGCTACCAATCCTAGGGCAAGCAGTGGCTTCTCCCATGTCCATCTCAATAACAGACTATGGACCTTTCCTCCAGGAACTTGTCCAAACCTTTTTTAAACCCTGATACGCTAACCGCTGTTACATCCTCCAGCAGTGAGTTCCAGAGCTTAACTATTCTCATATAAGGAAAGACTAGAGGTTAGGGTTCTTCAGCTTGGAAAATAGACGGCTGAGGGGGGATATGATTGAGGTCTATAAAACCCTGAGTGGTGTAGAACACGTAAAGGTGAACTGATTTTTCACTCTTTCAAAATGCATAAAGACCAGAGGACACTCAATAAGATTACATGGAAATACTTTTACAACAACTAGGATGAAATATTTTTTTCACTCAAAGAGTGGAGGATGTGGTAAGAGCAGTTAGCATATCTGGGTTTTAAAAAGTTTTGAACAAGTTCCTGGATGAAACGTCCACAGTCTGCTATTGAAATAGACATGGGGGAAGCCACTACTTGCCCTGGGATAGGTAGAATGGAATAGGATACTGGCTAGATGGACCACTGGTCTGACCCAGTATGGCTATTCTTATGTTCTTAACGCTACATGATGGTAGATTCCACAATGGGAGTCACCACTGAGGAAAATGATTCAGGGGTCATCGTGGAAATTACATTGAAATCTTCTGCTCAGTGTATACCAGTGGCAGCCAAAAAAACACACAATGTTGGGAATTATTATGAATGAAATACAGAATAAAACTGGATATCATAATTTCTCTGTATCTCTCCATGGTGAAACCGCAGTTTGAGTACTGTGTGCATTTCTGGTCACCATATCTCAAAAAAGAAATGATACAAAGAAGGGTAACCACATGATTAAGGGAATGGTACAACTCTCATATGAGGAAAGGCTAAAGAGGATAGGACTTTTCAGCTTGGAGAAGCCATCTATCCCCCCTTCAATCTGTTCAGAACTCTGCCGCATGTCTTATATTCCACCAGAACCGTTATACTCATATCACCCCTCTCCTTAGGTCACTTCAATGGCTTCCAATCAGATACCGCATTCAGTTCAAGCTCCTCCTTCTTACCTACAAATGCACTCAGTCTGCTGCCCCTCGCTACCTCTCTACCCTCATCTCCCCTTACGTTCCCGCCCGAATCCTCCGCTCACAAGACAAATCCCTCCTCTCAGTGCCCTTCTCCACCACCGCCAACTCCAGGCTCCGCTCATTCTGCCTTGCCTCACCCTATGCTTGGAACAACCTTCCTGAGCCCTTACGCCAAGCCCCCTCCCTACCCATATTCAAGTTTTTGCTGAAAGCCCACCTCTTCAGTGCTGCTTTCGGCACCTAACTCTTACCTTTCAGGAAATCCAGACTGCCCCAATTTGACGGCCCCTATCGGACTGACTGTTCACTTGTCCTTTAGATTGTAAGCTCTTTGAGCAGGGATTGTCTTTCTATGTTAAATTGAACAGTGCTGCATAACCCTAGCAGCGCTTTAGAAATGTTAAGTAGTAGTAGTAGTAGTAGAGAAGAGATGGCTGAGGAGAGATATGATAGAGGTCTATAAAATACTAAGTAGAGTGGAATGGGAATGTGCAAATTGATTGTTTACTCTATCAAAAAGTACAAAGACTAGGGACCTTCCATGGAGTTACATGGTAATAAATACTTTTAAAACAAATAGAAGGAAATATAGTTTCACTCAACATACAGCTCTGGAACTCATTTCCAAAGCAAGGGGTAAAAGCAGCGAATGTAGATGGGTTTAAGAAAGGTTTGGAAAAAATTCCTGGAGGAAAAGTCCATAGACCGTTATTAAAGTAGAGCTGGAGAAATCCACTGCTTATCCCTGGGACAGGTAGCATGGAATCTTGCTGCTCTTTGGGATTTCAGAATCATGTTATTCTTTGGGGATCCAGAATCTTGTTACTCTTTGGGATTCTGGAAACTTGCTATTCTTTGAACTGGCCAATGTTGTTGGAAACAGGACACTGGGTAGATAGACCCCGTATGGCAACTCTTCTGTTCTGTTATGTTATGCAGTTTACTTACAGTATATAGTTGCAGCCAGAAGCTTGCTGCCCCAGGGAAAGAGCCTTTGAACTGGTAATCTCTGGTGCTGGGAAGTGAAAGTGAAGTTTGAAGAGATTTTTTTTATTGCAAAGGTGGAGATATTCAGTAGAAGAATTTCAGTGGTTGACAGTCAAGAAACCAAGTTTATGCAAATGGGTGAAGAGAAGGTTCACCTTTAGGAGGAGAGGGAAAGAGAGTACCATGTTCTTGAGACAAGTTAGAGAATCTTGTGAGAGGGAGAGGCCAGAAGAAGTAATCACATGGCTAGTTGAGAAGAAGAAGGGACCAACAAAGTCAGAGGCTGAGACTAGGTTACATTGAAGGCCCCTCAAGGACACTGAGGGCTGCACTTGATTGGAGGGAAAGTGTAGGGGTTCAAGCCCCTGCCGCCATATCATTATTTGACTGAGTACACCTGTGGGATACCTGAAGGAAACCAACAATCCTGCAGTGTCTGATAATTTACAATACAGAGACAATTCTAAGATTTGTGATGTAATTAAGGACATGTCCAGGCATGCCTGTCTGAATGAAACCTATGCCTGGTATTGGCTGATGCAATACAACGTAATTTTGGATTGCAAAGACCCCTCATGACTGATCCAGACATATTGAAGCCTGGGTTCTGAGGAAATTCCCAGAACTAATGCCGGAGCCCTGAATTCCAAGAAAACACTAAGATTGTCATCAAAAGCTCGACCACTAGTCTCATCAGAGCCAGAATTCAAATGATGTCAAAGACATTTCTGTGGTTTCAACAGCCAATCACCTTCTGAATTATAATCAGAATAAGAGTCATTACTGATACCAGAAGTGGTATAAAAGATGGACATCTCTAGCTGGAAGGAACCTGACGTTTTCTGTTCTTAGCCTCTCTGCATTCATTAGACATTCATCTGATTTTCCTGCAACACACTGAGTACCCAAACCTTCCAGAGGGGAGCACTGCCTTCAAGAAAGACCAACCCTGCTTCTTCAGACGTTCCCAAGTAACACTGGTAACACATCACATGCAGGTTGTATGGTCAAACATTTTATTACTAAGGAGTGACAGACTAGGCATTATAGGTTAAAGTGAGTGTTTGTACTAACTAGTTTCTGATAAGTGTGAGCTGACTTTTCAATGAACCTTGTTTCTGAATATTTTTTCTATGTCATTTTTCCATTATTGTAGATAGCCTTTATTATATGTAAATAAATCTATTACTTCGTTTTATAAATATGTGTTTTTTATGGCTCATCAGTACATAGATAAAGGAGTGTGAACTTAGGATTGTTTATAGGAAGCATGTTTTTCAACATAAAGATAATAATTCCAGAATACTAACATAAGTTATAGGCATGTTGCTACCTAATTATTCTACCATACCTCGTGGTGATTATACTACTGCTACAAAAAGGTCAAGTGTCTGGGGCTGACCTATCAGAGCATAGATTGAAAGGACAACTGGGAATAACAGTAGGGAGATGAGACTGGCTCAGCTGATGGGGAGGAAGAGGTCATCTGCAAAGGCCTGACCGCTAGGAGTAAAGATTACACACTAATCGTGAATGGCTGCAGTAACATGCTGGACTACATTACGCATAATGCACTAGCTAGAGCAGGAAGTAACAGCAGCATTAAACACATTTTAGAGCTATAATTATAAAGCGAATGCTACATACCTGTAGAAGGTATTCTCCGAGGACAGCAGGCTGATTGTTCTCACTGATGGGTGACGTCCTCGGCAGCCCCTCCAATCGGAATCTTCCTAGCAAAGTCCTTTGCTAGCTCTCGCGCGCCCGCGCGCACCGCGCATGCGCGGCTGTCTTCCCGCCCGAAACCGGCTCGAGCCGGCCAGTCCAGTATGGAGCAAGACAATACACTTCAAGGGAAGACACAACTCCAAAGGGGAGGCGGGCGGGTTTGTGAGAACAATCAGCCTGCTGTCCTCGGAGAATACCTTCTACAGGTATGTAGCATTCGCTTTCTCCGAGGACAAGCAGGCTGCTTGTTCACTGATGGGGTATCCCTAGCCCCCAGGCTCACTCAAAACAACAACCATGGTCAATTGGGCCTCGCAATGGCGAGGACATAACTGAGATTGACCTAAAAAATTTACCAACTAACTGAGAGTGCAGCCTGGAACAGAACAAACAGGGCCCTCGGGGGGTTGGAGTTGGATCCTAAAGCCCAAACAGGTTCTGAAGAACTGACTGCCCGAACCGACTGTCGCGTCGGGTATCCTGCTGCAGGCAGTAATGAGATGTGAATGTGTGGACAGATGACCACGTCGCAGCTTTGCAAATTTCTTCAATAGAGGCTGACTTCAAGTGGGCTACCGACGCAGCCATGGCTCTAACATTATGAGCCGTGACATGACCCTCAAGAGCCAGCCCCGCCTGGGCGTAAGTGAAGGAAATGCAATCTGCTAGCCAATTGGATATGGTGCGTTTCCCCACAGCCACTCCCCTCCTATTGGGATCAAAAGAAACAAACAATTGGGCGGACTGTCTGTTGGGCTGTGTCCGCTCCAGGTAGAAGGCCAATGCTCTCTTGCAGTCCAATGTGTGCAGCTGACGTTCAGCAGGGCAGGAATGAGGACGGGGAAAGAATGTTGGCAAGACAATTGACTGGTTCAGATGGAACTCCGACACAACCTTTGGCAAGAACTTAGGGTGAGTGCGGAGGACTACTCTGTTGTGATGAAATTTGGTTGTAAGGGGCCTGGGCTACCAGGGCCTGAAGCTCACTGACTCTACGAGCTGAAGTAACTGCCACCAAGAAAATGACCTTCCAGGTCAAGTACTTCAGATGGCAGGAGTTCAGTGGCTCAAAAGGAGGTTTCATCAGCTGGGTGAGAACGACATTGAGATCCCATGACACTGTAGGAGGCTTGACAGGGGGCTTTGACAAAAGCAAACCTTTCATGAAGCGAACAACTAAAGGCTGTCCTGAGATCGGCTTACCTTCCACATGGTAATGGTAAGCACTGATTGCACTAAGGTGAACCCTTACAGAGTTGGTCTTGAGACCAGACTCAGACAAGTGCAGAAGGTATTCAAGCAGGGTCTGTGTAGGACAAGAGCGAGGAGCTAGGGCCTTGCTGTCACACCAGACGGCAAACCTCCTCCACAGAAAGAAGTAACTCCTCTTAGTGGAATCTTTCCTGGAAGCAAGCAAGACGCGGGAGACACCCTCTGACAGACCCAAAGAGGCAAAGTCTACGCTCTCAACATCCAGGCCGTGAGAGCCAGGGACCGGAGGCTGGGATGCAGAAGAGCCCCTTCGTTCTGCGAGATGAGGGTCGGAAAACACTCCAATCTCCACGGTTCTTCAGAGGATAACTCCAGAAGAAGAGGGAACCAGATCTGACGCGGCCAAAAAGGAGCAATCAGAATCATGGTGCCTCGGTCTTGTTTGAGTTTCAACAAAGTCTTCCCCACCAGAGGAATGGGAGGATAAGCATACAGCAGGCCTTCCCCCCAATCCAGGAGGAAGGCATCCGATGCCAGTCTGCCGGTGGCCTGAAGCCTGGAACAGAACTGAGGGACTTTGTGGTTCACTCGAGATGCGAAGAGATCCACCAAGGGGGTGCCCCACGCTTGGAAGATCTGGCGCACCACTCGGGAGTTGAGCGACCACTCGTGAGGTTGCATAATCCTGCTCAACCTGTCGGCCAGACTGTTGTTTACGCCTGCCAGATATGTGGCTTGGAGCACCATGCCTTGACGGCGAGCCCAGAGCCACATGCTGACGGCTTCCTGACACAGGGGGCGAGATCCGGTGCCCCCCTGCTTGTTGACATAGTACATGGCAACCTGGTTGTCTGTCTGAATTTGGATAATTTGGTGGGACAGCCGATCTCTGAAAGCCTTCAGAGCGTTCCAGATCGCTCGCAACTCCAGGAGATTGATCTGTAGACCGCGTTCCTGGAGGGACCAGCTTCCTTGGGTGTGAAGCCCATCGACATGAGCTCCCCATCCCAGGAGAGACGCATCCGTTGTCAGCACTTTTTGTGGCTGAGGAATTTGGAAAGGACGTCCCAGAGTCAAATTGGGCCAGATTGTCCACCAATAGAGGGATTCGAGAAAACTCGTGGACAGGTGGATCACGTCTTCTAGACCCCCAGCAGCCTGATACCACTGGGAGGCTAGGGTCCATTGAGCAGATCTCATGTGAAGACGGGCCATGGGAGTCACATGAACTGTGGAGGCCATGTGGCCCAGCAATCTCAACATCTGCCGAGCTGTGATCTGCTGGGACGCTCGCACCCGCGAGACGAGGGACAACAAGTTGTTGGCCCTCACCTCTGGGAGATAGGCACGAGCCATCCGAGAATCCAGCAGAGCTCCTATGAATTCGAGTTTCTGCACTGGGAGAAGATGGGACTTTGGATAATTTATCACAAACCCCAGTAGCTCCAGGAGGCGAATAGTCATCTGCATGGACTGCAGGGCTCCTGCCTCGGATGTGTTCTTCACCAGCCAATCGTCGAGATATGGGAACACATGCACCCCCAGCCTGCGAAGAGCCGCTGCTACTACAGCTAGGCACTTTGTGAACACCCTGGGCGCAGAGGCGAGCCCAAAGGGTAGCACACAGTACTGGAAGTGGCGTGTGCCCAACTGAAATCGCAGATACTGTCTGTGAGCTGGCAGTATCGGGATGTGTGTGTAGGCATCCTTCAAGTCCAGAGAGCATAGCCAATCGTTTTGCTGAATCATGGGGAGAAGGGTGCCCAGGGAAAGCATCCTGAACTTTTCTTTTACGAGATATTTGTTCAGGGCCCTTAGGTCTAGGATGGGACGCATCCCCCCTGTTTTCTTTTCCACAAGGAAGTACCTGGAATAGAATCCCAGCCCTTCTTGCCCGGATGGCACGGGCTCGACCGCATTGGCGCTGCGAAGGGCGGAGAGTTCCTCTGCAAGTACCTGCTTGTGCTGGAAGCTGTAAGACTGAGCTCCGGTGGACAATTTGGAGGTTTGGAGGCCAAATTGAGGGTGTATCCTTGCCGGACTATTTGCAGAACCCACTGATCGGAGGTTATGAGAGGCCACCTTTGGTGAAAAGCTTTCAACCTCCCTCCGACTGGCAGGTCGCCCGACACTGACACTTGGATGTCGGCTATGCTCTGCTGGAGCCAGTCAAAAGCTCGCCCCTTGCTTTTGCTGGGGAGCCGCGGGGCCTTGCTGAGGCGCACGCTGCTGACGAGAGCGAGCGCGCTGGGGCTTAGCCTGGGCCGCAGGCTGTCGGGAAGGAGGATTGTACCTACGCTTACCAGAAGTATAGGGAACAGTCTTCCTTCCCCCGACAAATCGTCTACCTGTAGAGGTAGAAGCTGAAGGCTGCCGGCGGGAGAACTTGTCGAATGCGGTGTC
This sequence comes from Microcaecilia unicolor, assembly GCF_901765095.1. NCBI lineage: Eukaryota > Metazoa > Chordata > Amphibia > Gymnophiona > Siphonopidae > Microcaecilia > Microcaecilia unicolor. The sequence continues at coordinate 623,353,421 of NC_044031.1, forward strand.
CCGCTGGTGGAGAGACTCTACCACCTGCTCGACTTTTTCTCCAAAAATGTTGTCCGCACGGCAAGGCGAGTCCGCAATCCGCTGCTGGATTCTATTCTCCAGGTCGGCGGCACGCAGCCATGAGAGCCTGCGCATCACCACACCTTGAGCAGCGGCCCTGGACGCAACATCAAAAGTGTCATAAACTCCTCTGGCCAGGAATTTTCTGCACGCCTTCAGCTGCCTGACCACCTCCTGAAAAGGCTTGGCTTGCTCAGGGGGAAGAGCATCAACCAAGCCCGCCAACTGTCGCACATTATTCCGCATGTGTATGCTCGTGTAGAGCTGGTAAGACTGAATTTTGGCCACGAGCATAGAGGAATGGTAGGCCTTCCTCCCAAAGGAGTCTAAGGTTCTAGAGTCTTTGCCCGGGGGCGCCGAAGCATGCTCCCTAGAACTCTTAGCCTTCTTTAGGGCCAGATCCACAACTCCAGAGTCGTGAGGCAACTGAGTGCGCATCAGCTCTGGGTCCCCATGGATCCGGTACTGGGACTCGATCTTCTTGGGGATGTGGGGATTAGTTAAAGGCTTGGTCCAGTTCGCCAGCAATGTCTTTTTGAGGACATGGTGCAGGGGAACAGTGGACGCTTCCTTAGGTGGAGAAGGATAGTCCAGGAGCTCAAACATTTCAGCCCTGGGCTCGTCCTCCACAACCACCGGGAAGGGGATGGCCGTAGACATCTCCCGGACAAAGGAAGCAAAAGACAGACTCTCGGGAGGAGAAAGCTGTCTTTCAGGAGAGGGAGTGGGATCAGAAGGTAGACCCTCAGACTCCTCGTCAGAGAAATATCTGGGGTCTTCCTCTTCCCCCCACGAGGCCTCACCCTCGGTGTCAGACACAAGTTCACGGACCTGCGTCTGCAACCGCGCCCGGCTCGACTCCGCGGAGCCACGTCCACGATGGGGGCGTCGAGAGGTAGACTCCCTCGCCCGCATCGGCGAAGCTCCCTCCGCCGACGTAGTCGGGGAGCCCTCCTGGGAGGTGGCCGCAGTCGGCACCGCAAGCACCGCCGGTACCGGAGGGGTAGGGCGCAACAGCTCTCCCAGAATCTCTGGGAGAACGGCCCGGAGGCTCTCGTTCAGAGCGGCTGCAGAGAAGGCATGGAGGTCGATGCAGGCGTCGACGTCAGAACCTGTTCCGGGCGTGGAGGCTGTTCCGGGCTGTCCAGAGTGGAGCGCATCGACACCTCCTGAACAGAGGGTGAGCGGTCCTCTCGGTGCCGATGCCTGCTGGGTGCCGACTCCCTCGGTGACCCAGAGCTCTCGGTGCCGACGCGGGGAGGGGACCGGTGTCGATGCTTCTTCGACTTCTTCCGAAGCATGTCACCGGAGCTCCCCGGCACCGACGAGGAGGACGTAGAATCCAGCCGTCGCTTCCTCGGGGCCGAGGCCGAAGGAGGTCGGTCTCGGGGGGGGCTGTACCGCAGGAGCCCTCAGGGTAGGAGGAGACCCACCCGAGGGCTCACCGCCACCAGCAGGGGAATGGACAGCCCTCACCTGCACTCCACTCGATGCACCACCGTCCGACGACATCAGGAGACGAGGTCCCGGTACCACCGACGTCGATGCAGCTATCCGATGTCTCGGCGCCGATGCAGAGGGCCGATGCCTCGATGCACTCGATGCACTGGCAGCCAAGGAAGAAGGTCTGGACGCTGATGACGTCGATGCACACGATGACCCCGGTGCCGATGCCGACGAAGAGCCCGAGAACAAAACGTTCCACTGGGCCAATCTCGCTACTTGAGTCCGCCTTTGTAAAAGGGAACACAGACTACAGTTCTGGGGACGGTGCTCGGCCCCCAGACACTGAAGACACGAAGAGTGCCTATCAGTGAGCGAGATTACCCGGGCGCACTGGGTGCACTTCTTGAAGCCGCTGGAAGGCTTCGATGTCATGGGCGGAAAAATCACGCCGGCGAAGTCAAAATCCGAAATGACGAATTCGGAGCACCAAAACTTTAAGGGAGAAAAATCTCGACCGAGGCCGAAAAGAGGCCTACCCCGACAACGAAAGAAAACTTACCGGGGCAAAAACTGGAGATACGGGAAGGGGCAAACGAAACCCAAGGGGGTTTCCGGAGCACTTTCCGAATGAAAAGAAACTTTTTCTAAGCAAAAACACGTCGATTAAACACCGGACGCGCGAGGTCGACTCTCCGGGGCTCAACACGGCAAAAAACACAGCCGTACCGAGTGCGGACGAAAGAAGACTGGCCGGCTCGAGCCGGTTTCGGGCGGGAAGACGGCCGCGCATGCGCGGTGCGCGCGGGCGCGCGAGAGCTAGCAAAGGACTTTGCTAGGAAGATTCCGATTGGAGGGGCTGCCGAGGACGTCACCCATCAGTGAGAACAAGCAGCCTGCTTGTCCTTGGAGAAAGAACAAATATAAAGCAATCACAAACTACAGAGGAAGAAGCAAAAAACCAACATAAATCACTGAGAGAAAAGATCAGTAAGTAATATTACAGATTAAAATGAATATTGGAAGGTGCTTTTAACATCATGGAATAAGATACAAGCCACCAATCAGCTTGCAATTTTTCATAATTTATATAGCTTTGGAATAGATGTACTAACAAGAAAACTCCTCCATGCCCATGAAGTAATTTATAAGAATCAGTGTATACCAAGACTGGACATTCCTAGAGCTGAAGGAGGAAATGGGCCTTGGAGAAATATTACATATAATTACAGGTAATTTTACAAACAATTTTCATGTGCAAAAGGGCTCTTATAAAAATAGGTCATGCCTAAAAGTCTGCAAGGTGCAAGGCAGTGAGTAGGCGTGCTCAGGAAGGAGTTTGGGCGGAGTCCTGATGTACATATGTATTTTATAAAATAAGCGTATATGCACCTAAAGTACCAGATAACATTTACTTCTGCTCTTTTACCCTTGGCACCCTGATACACAATTACCCCCATACACCCACTAACATCGGCCTCCAGGCCTACAGAACAGCATCAACAGACCCAAACATGCAAACAGTGTGGAAATATGAAAGTAAACGTATAGAGCCTGCCTCCCTCCTTAAACGTGGACAAACAGTCTGAATAAAAGGAGTGAATGAGAATCCGCCAGTACAGATAGGGAAGAATGTAACATTTGCAAAACAAGAGAAAAAGCTCTTTAAAGAAAATGCAAGTGTCAAACGCACAAATAGGGCCAGATTCTATATATGGCACCTAAAAAAATCCACATTTCTGCCTAAGCGTATTCTATAAGCAATGCCTAGATTTAAGCATGGTATATAGATTACGCTTAGTTGATATCCCAGTGCTTAAAACTACATGCGTTCATTTACACAAATAAAAATGTGGTGTAAATCCTGGCATGTAGATTTATGCACACTGGGCCATATTCTATAATAATGTGAGTAATGCCCACAAAATGCCCATTTCCCTGCCTATAGCCATGCCTATTTTGAACTGCACGCTTTACAATTTAGGCACAGTTCATTTCAGAATCCGCTTAGCGAGTTATGTGCATAAATTCTAATTATTGTCAATTAGTGCTCATTATTGCTTGTTAAGTGTTGTTAAATAAGCTGATTGGCTTATTAAGCCAATTAAGTTACATGCGTTGATATAGACTATGCCTGGGTTTTGGCGCAGCTCTCTGGGCGCGCTATACTGAATCCGGCAGATAGCGTGGGAAAGACTTAAATCAAAACCAAACATAATGCCCCCCCCCCCCCCGAAGAAATTGTCCAAAGAGCACATTTGTGACCTTCTCTGGGAAAAGGTAACTAAAGACACCAGAAACAAAAAATGAGGTTTTAATGAATTCTGTTAGAGCAAGCAGTTTGTAATAATACAGCTGTCCAAACCCCATCCGTTTATATGAAAAAATACAACTGTTATAGAAGTTCAAACATGTAATTTTTTCAGACTGCTTATGGACCCATTGCATGAAATACTGGCCATTCTCAACATTTTTAATTGGCTATTTGAGAAACAAAAAAGCAACACTGGGCCTTCAGGATTGAGATGATCAAAGTCTCTTGTTTATTAATTGACGGATAGACTCGACACTGGGTTTTTGGCGGTTTATTTAGACTGACAGCATTGTCCATGCTGATTACGCTCTCGGAGCAATTGAGACTCTATTCCATATCAAAGACCCCTGAGGCAGGCGCCAGTCGCCAAAACACGGCCTGTGTCGGGTCTATCCGTCAATTAATAAACAAGAGACTTTGATCATCTAAATCCTGAAGGCCCAGTGTTGCTTTTTTGTTTCTGTTTTATTTTGTATGCTGTTTTACCCTCTCTTTTGTGTCTGTGTAATCGGCTATTTGAGTCACCTTTTCCCAGAGATGGTCACATGTGTTATAACACTGCAAGAAACACAAGACTCCATCTCTCACAGCCAACCATAAGGAGAAACTGTCCAAAGAGGGCACTTATAACACTGCAAAAAAGAGAACGCCAAAGTGAACCAAGTGAGCAAGAAACTGCTAAAAGGCAGCACAACAGCAAGTACTGACAGTGAATCATGCCAAGAGACTCTTTGCATTACCCCACGTGAACCCGCCTAAGCAATGGCAGACTAAGCCAATTGAGAAGTTTAATATTTCCCAGTCTAACCAAGCTGAACTGGAAATAAGAAGCCACTGAATTCTTCTTGTGCTCCAACTCCTGCTACCTACTTGTTCAGGGGTCGTGCCATCATCCGCATAGATCCTGGGGTCTGCGCCATACTGCAGGAGCATTTCAAGTGCCGCCAGGTGAGCTCCAAATGCTGCCCGGTACAGGGGAGTCCTGCCAAAAGCACCCTATAAGAGAACAGACCGTCCAGGCTTAAGTGCAATGTAACAGCAATCAGAAGAGAATGAGCTCTTGCTGATACACAGAGGTACTATATTGGCCATGCCCCTAACCCTAATCCCCTATTGTTTAATAACCCAGCTCATGGGGGCATCATAACCCAGTAGTTATTAGGCAAGGAACACAGTTGCATATACACATGGCAAACTGTTACCACTGGGGGCCTGAACTGTGAAGTAGAATGGCAGCCTTACTCTTAATGCTTGTTACACTTGTTGGCACCTTTTCAGTGATTGCTGAGAGGTGTTCTGGATCGCTGCCACGCTTTTCATTTTTTTTACTTCTTTAGCATTGAATGAACCTTACATAGTTTTACGTTTTCAGGACACTTTTATGAAGTGAATATTTTTCATCGTCATGGCCTGAGCTTCCTTAAAGAAGCTTATTGCAAAACATAGTCCATGTCAGGGACTGTGCACTGTGAATGTGGATGAGCACAAATCATTTTCCAATTTTGAAGACACTGAAAGATATCTGAGCAATAATTTTTGATTTTTGTTTACATGTACAATAACCCCCTAATTCTATAAAAGTCGCCAAAAATTGCCTGTGCAATTTAATTGAATAATGAGTTAATTAGTGCCAATAATTGACTTTTTAACAATCAATTATTGGCACTAATTAGATGGAACTTATGCATATACATTTAGGCACAGAATCCATGCCTAAATTCTATGTGCAAGTAAAAAAAAAAGGTCATGGAAATGGGAAGGTCGTAGGCATAACGAGGATGTTCCTAGCATTTACTCGCGTTGTTATAGAATAAGGGGGATATGTGCCTCATTTAGACGTGTACATTTGCACCACATTTCAGCTGGTACAAATGGCCATGCCCAAAGTTGGGTGCAATTCCCGGGCATAAGTGCTATTCTATAAACCGTGCCTAACTTTAAGCATGGCTTATAGAATAGCGCTTTTTTGGCGCTGATTTTTTAGGCGTCATATATAAAATCTTAGCCCTAAGTATGATCATTAAACTGTTCAAGACATATCTATATTCTGACAAGATGGTGTCTTGTGCTTTGAGTACATAAATCACTTCTATACCCAAATATTTTTTTTACAAAAATCACTATTATTGATGTTGTAGAGCCTGTCGTGTGGATATTAAGTGACATATTTAACCAACATTCACACGGTATTATTCTAACATCCACTGAAGGGTTCCTTCATTGCTTCACATACTGGTTTAAATACATAAGTAAATAAGTGTTGCCATACTGGGACAGACTGAAGGTCCATCAAGCCCAGTTTCTTGTTTCCAACAGTGGCCAATCCAGGTCACAAGTACCTGGCAAGATCCCAAAACAGTACAATACATTTATGCTGCTTATCCCAGAAATAAGCAATGGATTTTCCCAAGTCCATTTTAATAATAGCTTATGGACTTTTCTTTTAGGAAGCTATCCAAACCTTTTTTAAACCCTGCTATGCTAACTGCTTTTACAACATTCTCTGGCAACGAGTTCCACAGTTTAATTGCACGTTAAGAGAAGAAATATTTTCTGCAATTCGTCTTAAATTTACTATTTTGTAGCTTCATTGTGTCCCTCTAGTCCTAGTATTTTTAGAAAGAGTAAACAAGAGATTCACGTCTACCTGTTCTACTCCACTCAGTATTTTATATACCTCTATCATATCTCCCCTCGGCCATCCCTTCTCTAAGTTGAAGAGCCCTAGCTACTTTAGCCTTTCCTCATAGGGAGGTCATCCCATCCACTTTATGATTTTTGTTGCCCTTCTCTGTACGAGCCTTCTACTGAGTCTGGATGACACCTCTGATGTCTTGATGCATGGGAAAAGACCAAGCAGACTTCTGAATGCCCTTCACCAAAGGGTCCACCTTCCAAGACTCAGACACTGGCTGCTCCTCCTCAAAGTTGAAGGCTGAAGAAACCTGTGCTATCAGTTACTGCAGTTCTTCCCTGTGAAAAATCCAGACTCCACCCAGTAGTCTTCAGCCCTCGGGCTCTGTTGAAGCTGGTCCTCATCCTGCAGAAATTGCTCCTCATCAGAGTGGAAGGAGCCAGAATCCAGAAATTTCTCTTCTTCCTCCCAGCCAAGCCTGTGCCACTTAGGGGAAGAAGGACCCCCCCCCCCCCTCCCTCACTAGGGCCTAGAAACTCAGATCCACTAGTCTTCCGTAAAAAGAAAGCCCTATACTTAGCAAGAATAAAATCCAGGGGGAAACCAACCTCTTGTGCCTCACCTCATTCACCTGCCATCCCAGGCTCTGTGGGAACACTCACCACCTCCAGACACATGGGCTGAGGTGCAACTGCTGAAGAATCCAAGATGGAGGCAGTTCTTGCGAAAAACAGAAGTAATACAGCAACAGTCTTGCTGGCCACTGCCTGATCTTCTGGCTCAGCTCTGGAGTTAACTGTGGTGCGGAGTCCAAATCATCCGCTGGCTCGGCACTCGCACGATTCCAACAATACTTGCAGGTGCCAGCAGAGTCAAGGCTACAGCGTTGACAAGCTGCACATCGATGAAACCACTCCATGCTAATACTCCACCAGTGGAGAGGGGAGGGGTGAAATGCCAGCTGACCATGACATGAACCAACCACCACTGCCCTGAAGGACCCAACTGAAACTGAAGAGTTGCTGAGAGAAATAGCACAAACCAAAAACCAGACCCAGGTTTCCTTTTTTTAAAAAGATGCACTTCTCCCCAGCACTCAAGACTAAAAACACCCCCAAGAAAATCCCTAAGGGAATAAAGCACTAGAAAGTGAGGGTAGGACCCGGCCACCTAGATGTGACACCCCCAAGGCTGACAAAACCCCCACAGGTCTCAGCTCTTACTAGCACCAGCCAATGCTGAAGGGGGCCCTGGGATGAAAGAAACCAATACCATAAATCTTTTCTTTTTTTTAAATAACCAAATTTGTTTTGTTCTGCTTTGTTTTGTTTTTGTCCCCTAAGTATTTCCTCCAGGCCTACAAGACTAGCCAAGACTGCACAGAGTTACCTTCCACCACCCGCTGAAGACTACTGGCTCTGGGAGGGACTACACATCTTACATATAGGCTCTGTTGGAAGTCTGTAGTTCCAGTCTCTACCCACCTGCTAGCAGGAATGTATAACCCATTAGTCTGGGCTGGTCTGGAGGGACGACAAGGAATGTGCCATTGAATGCTGATTTATTTTGATGTCTGTTTAATGTTTTATATTTGTTTTCTGTTTATTGTGGATGATTATTGTAAACTGCAGTGAATAGTTCTTGGTCAGTTTTGCAGCACGTAAGGCTTTTAAAATATGCTCACAAATGGGAATAGTGTGTCAAATGTCCGAGTGGGTGCCCACCTGGGCAGCAGTGACCATCAAACAGTTTGGTTTGATATAACAGCTGACGTGGAGGGCAGCCACTCAAAACTCAGTCCTGGATTTCAACCATGCTGACTTTAGTAAAATGGGGGAATACCCGAGGAAGGATCCGATGGGCTGGGAGGACATACGAGAAGTGGAAGGGCAGCGCTGCGTATGTCTAGTAGCGCTTTAGAAATGATAAGTAGTAGTAGCAGCAGTGGTCCAGGCTGAAAGAAGCTATAAATATGGCCACAAACCTTTATGTAAGGAGAGTAAATAAAAGCAAGAGAAAAGGAAACCAATATGGTTCTCCAAGGAAGTGGCTGAGAAAATAAAGGCTAAAGAGCTGGCGTTCATGAAATACAGAAAAACTCAAGAAGAGGAACACAGAGAGGAATACCGGATGAAACTGAAAGAAGCCAAGAGAGAGATACGTCAGGCGAAAGCGCAAGCGGAAGAACAAATGGCTAGAAATGTAAAGAGGGGCGACAAAAATTTATTCAGGTATATTAGTGAAAGGAGGAAGACTAAAAATGGAATTGTGAGACTGAAAGATGCTACGGACCGCTATGTGGATAATGATGAAGATAAAGCAAATTTGCTAAACAAATACTTTTGTTCTGTTTTCACTGAAGAAAATCCAGGAGAAGGACCACGATTGACTGGCAAAAGTACATATGAGAAAACAGTGGATGTAGCACCATTCACAGAAGAGAGTGTATATGAACAACTTGAAAATCTAAAGGTGGAAAAAAGCCATGGGCCTGGACGGGATACACCCCAGTATATTGAGGGAGCTCAGAGAGGTTCTGGCGGGTCCTCTTAAAGATTTGTTTAATAAATCCTTGGAGACAGGAGAGGTTCCGTGGGATTGGAGAAGAGCGGATGTGGTCCCTCTTCACAAAAGTGGTGATAGGGAAGAAGCTGGAAACTACAGGCTGGTAAGCCTCATATCTGTTATTGAAAAAATAATGGAAGCAATGCTGAAGGAAAGGATAGTGAATTTCCTGTAAGCCAATAAGTTGCAACATCCGAGACAACATGGTTTTACCAAAGGTAAATTGTGCCAAACGAATCTCATTGAATTCTTTGACTGGGTGACCAGAGAATTGAATCAAGGATGTGCTATAGATGTAATCTATTTAGACTTCAGCAAAGCTTTTGACACAGTTCTCCACAGGAGGCTCTTGAATAAACTTGACAGGCTGAAGATAGGACCCAACGTAGTGAACTGGATTAGGAACTGGTTGACAGACAGACTCCAGAGGGTGGTGGTCAATGGAATTCACTCGGATGAGGGAAAGGTGAGTAGTGGAGTGCCTCGGGGATCGGTGCTGAGGCCGATTCTTTTCGATATATTTGTGAGTGACATTGATGAAGGGTTAGAAGGTAAAGTTTGCCTTTTTGCGGATGGTACCAAGGTTTGTAACAGAGTGGACACCCCAGAGGGAGGAAAAACATGAAAAAAGATCTGCAGAAGCTAGAAGAATGGTCTAATGCTTGGTAATTAAAATTCAATGCGAAGAAATGCAAAGTGATGCACTGAGGGAGTAGAAATCCACTGGAGACGTATGTGTTAGGTGATGAGTCTGATATGTACAGGCAGGGAGAGGGATCTTGGATGATAGTATCTGAGGATCTGAAGGCAACGAATCAGTGTGACAAGGCAATGGCTGTAGCCAAAAGCTTGCTAGGCTGTATAGAAAGAGGTGTGGCCAGCAGAAGAAAGGAGGTGTTGATGCCCCTTTACAAGTTGTTGGTGAGGCCCCACCTGGAGAATTGTGTTCAGTTTTGGAGGCCGTATCTTGCTAAGGATGTAAAAAGAATTGAAGCGGTGCAAAGAAAAGCTACAAAAATGATATGGGATTTGCATTACAAGACGTATGAGGAGAGACTTGCTGACCTGAACATGTATACCCTGGAGGAAAGGAGAAACAGGGGTGATATGATACAGACGTTCAAATAGTTGAAAGGTATTAATCCGCAAACGAACCTTTTCTGGAGATGGGAAGGCGGTAGAACTAGAGCACATGAAATGAGGTTGAAGGGGGGCAGACTCAAGAAAAATTTCAGGAAGTATTTTTTCACGGAGAAAGTGGTGGATACTTGGAATGCCCTCCTGAGGGAGGTGGTGGAGATGAAAACGGTAACAGAATTAAAAAATGCGTGGGATAAACATAAAGGAATCCTGTGCAGAAGAACTGGATCCTCAAAAGCTTAGCAGAGATTGGATGGCAGCACCGGTGGTTAGGAGGCGGGGCTAGTGCTGGGCAGACTTCTACGGTCTATGCCCTGAAAATGGCGGATACAAATCAAGGTTAGGTACACATATAAAGTAGCACATATGAGTTTATCTTGTTGGGCAGACTGGATGGACCGTATAGGTCTTTTTCTGCCGTCACCTACTATGTTACTATGTAAATCATGGATATTCAAATCAAGTCCTAAGAACAGGGATATTAATGGTGTATTTCAATCACCTTTCTGGATTGAAGTTGAGCTAAGTGCACAACAGGGAGAGAGGAAGGTGTAGAGTGTTGCAAGAGTGTCTTGGGAGTTGTGCTATGGAAGCTAAAGTGAAAAGAGCAAGTCTAAAAGATGCTCAAACCTCTTAAGCAAAATCCTGACTCACTTCAGCACAGGACTAGTGAACAAGCCCTGTAGGATGAAGACCCTGTCAGAATATGTTTGTGGAATGGAAGAAAACATCCGGGGAATGGAAGAAAACATCCGGGGAATGGAAGAAAACATCCGTGAGTCTTCTGGTGGTGGCAGGAGAAGGAGACCCTCTGGACAGGGGAAGCCACGCATCGCTCTGGTGGCTGCAGTTCTAAATCCAGATTTACTGGAATGTCTGCTTTCTGAAGTAGAAAGGGTGAGAGGAGAAAAAGAACTATAAATAGACAATTTTCTTGTGAGCACTTGGTCCAGGTTCTACCTCAGAATAAAGACATTTAGAATAACCAGCACTTGTGTCAAAAGTATAGTCAGGGCTATTGGAAGGGGTAGACAAAATGTGCATCTGCTGGGAGGCACCAGTGCTTTCTGGCACCATTCCACTACAACGGAGGTAGGATGAAAGTGAAAAGGGACAGACTCAGGAGTAACCTGAGGAAATACTTCTTCATGGAAAGGGTGGTAAATTCATGGAACAGCTTCCTGGTGGAAGTGGTGGAGATGAAGACTGTATCTGAGTTCAAGAAAGCTTGGGTAAAGTACATAGGATCTCTAGGGGAAAGAAAGGAATAGTAGATGGCAAGGATGAGCAGCCTGAATAGGTCATATGGAAGGGCATTTTCGAAAGAAACGCCTAAGTTGGAATTTGGATGTCTTTGTAAAACGTCCAAATTCGGAGGCGGGAAGAAGGTAATTTTCGAAAAAAGATGGATGTCCATCTTTGTGGTTGAAAATACCATGGATGTCCTTGGATTTGGACGTCTTTGATTTTCGCCCATTTTCGAAACCTAAAACATCCAAATTCAAGCCATTTGGACGTGGGAGGAGCCAGCATTTGTAGTACACTGGTCCTCCTGACATGCCAGGACAGCAATCGGGCACCCTAGGGGGCACTGCAGTGGACTTCATAAAATGCTCCCAGGTACACAGCTCACTTACCTTGTGTGTTGAGCCCCCAACACCCCCCCAAAACCCACTATCCCCAACTGTACACCACTACCATAGCCCTTTTGGGTGAAGGGGGGCACTTATATGTGGGTACAGAGGGTTTCTGGTGGGTTTTGGAGGGCTCGCTGTTTCCTCCACAAATGTAACAGGTGGGGGGGGGGGGGGGGGGTATGGGCCTGGGTCCACCAGTCTGAAGTGCACTGCACCTACTACAAAACTACTCCAGGGACCTGCATGCGCTGTCATGGACCTGAGTATGACATCTGAGGCTGGCAAGTAATATTTTTAATCATGTTTTTTGAGGGTGGGACGGGGTTAGTGACCACTGGGAGAGAAAGGGGAGGTCATCCCCGATTCCCTTTAGTGGTCATTTGGTCATTTCGGGCACCTTTTGTGCCTTATTCATAATAAAAACAGGTCCGGGTGAAAACGTCCAAGTTTTAGTCATGGACGTCTTTGCTTTTTTCCCATTATGGCTCAAAGATGTCCAAGTCTTAGGAACGCCCAAGTCCCGCCTCGAACATGCCTCCGATATGCCCCCTTGAGATTTGGACGTCCTTGCAACGGACATCTGACAGACGTCCAAAATCAGGTTTCGATCATACCGATTTGGACGTCTCTGTGAGAAGTACGTCCAAGTGACGATTTATGTCACTTTTTGGACATCCGTGTCTTTTGAAAATGAGCCCGATGGTCTGTTTCTGTGAACTCCCTCCATAGGCAGCAAAACCTTTGGATGGAACTCCAAGTCTTAACTGCCTGTGGTACCAGTTGTCCTGACAAAGTGCCTGCATTTGTAGTACCATAAGAGGAAATGTTTCCCTATTAGGATTGACCTGGAGGAAACTCCCCCCCTCCCCCATTTTGTAAAAGATCTCCTAAGTCTGTGCATGAAAAGGCTACACAAGCTTCCACAAACCAGCAGTCCCATGGACAACACATAGCACCAGTCTCCATGCTTACTCTGGGGTCTTCCTACCTTGCTGTTTGGCTGGGCTCCTCTCTCTATGAGCAGTTTGATGACCTGAGGATTTCCGCCCCCTGCAGCTTCAGAGAGTGGGGTGTTCCCATTGGCATCTGTGCAGTCTACCATGTTGATCTGGTTCCGAAGACGTACCGCTTTCCCTCTCTCATCATAGCCAATCCCATTCTTTGTATCCAGGTCCGATACCTGGTCAGGGAAAAGAAGGAAGAAGGCAGGTCTCTATTACACAATGTATAGCAGGGGTGCTCAGTGTCGGTCCTTGAGGTCTACAACCCAGTTTGGTTTTCAGGATTTCCACAATGAATATGCATAAGATCTATTTGCATACAATGCAGGCAATGCATGCAAATAGATCTCATGCATGATCATTGGGGGAAATCATGAAAACCCGACTGAGTTGCGGACCTTAAGGACCAACATCGAGCACCTCTGATGTATAGGATCATAGCCCAAGCAGAAGGCAGGTTTCCTTACAGAGCAAACAAGATTACAGTCTAGTACAGGGGTAGGCAACTCCGGTCCTCGAGAGCCGCAGGCAGGTCAGGTTTTCAGGATATCCACAATGAATATGCAGGAGATAGATTTGCATACCAAGGAGGCAGTGCTTGCAAATCTATCTCCTGCATATTTATTGTGGATATCCTGAAAATCTGACCTGCCTGTGGCTCTCGAGGACCGGAGTTGCCTACCCCTGGTCTAGTAGCCTAGGAGCAGCTAAGTGGTTAGTGATGCAGACTTTGATCCTGAGGAACTGGGTCTGATTCCCACTGCAGCTCCTCATGACTCTGGGCAAGTCACTTAACCCTCCATTGCCCCAGGTACAAAATAAGTACCTGTATATAATATGTAAACCGCTTTGAATGTAACTGCAAAAACCACAGAAAGGCGGTATATCAAGTCCCATTCCCTCTCCATTTTCACTTTAAATGAAAGTTGAAACTATGAGTCTTTGTACAGGATATTCTTTATTGCTGAAAATATTGCAGAGAGGAGGATATGGAGTGTCTGAATAATGTGCTGATTTAATGCAGAGGTAGAGAGCTATGTAGACCATAAAAATAAGGAAGTGAGAGAAGGAGGAAATGAAGTAGGCTTAAAAAGGGTGATGCTTGTTGGGTTAAAGAGAGTTTAGTGAAAAAAGAGCCCTCTTTCCTGGAGGAGAGGGGCACAGCAATGTCACATGCTCTGAGCCAATCTGCCTGGAAGGGAGGAGAAGGCAAGAAGAAGACTCATAAGGCTAAGAGAGCAAGGAAGGGGACCAATAGATCACAGTGCATGTCACTTAAAGGCACTGAAGCTAGCATATGTAAGGACTTCAGTGACTGGAGTGAGAGGGTTGGATGCAGAGGCTGAAATATCAGAATATAGATCAGTGGTTCCCAAACCTGTCCTGGGGGAACCCCCAGCCAGTCAGGTTTTCAGGATATTCACAATGAATATTCATGATCAATATCCTGAAAACCTGACTGGCTGAGAGTTTCTCCAAGACAGCCTTCAGAACCATTGACATAGATTATATGGACTTGGGGAAGCAAAATGCCTTTTTGTTTGGGGAAACAAGCTCAGCCCCCAACCCCACCCACAGCATCTCTCCCTTTCCTTACCAACCATCCGATAGCCTCCCCCCCCCCCCGTCCCGGCACCTAGCGTCTCCTACCTCTCACCCTCCCCCCCATCCCGTTGTCCAGTATTTCTCTCCTTCCCTATCCCCTGTCCCCACATGATTTCCAGTATCTCTCTCCTTCCCTCCAACACCCTCCCTTTACCATGCTTCCTTCCTTCCACATCCCTTCTCCCTTGCAAGGTATCTTTCCTTACCTCCCTCCCCCAGCCAGTGACACTACAACTGGCATAACAGAATAGGTGTCGAGGCCTGCCAATGTGGGGTCTTGAACATCTAAACAAACTCAATGCCTGCCGGCTCCCACTCCCTCTGAACTTCCTGTTTTACAGAGGCAGGAAGCTGGCAGGTTTTGAGCATATGCAGATATCCAAGGCCCTGTGCTGGCCAGCCACAATGCTTCTGCAGTTATGTGGATTGTAGTATTGCCTCCCTAGGGGAGGGAGGTAAAGAAAGAAACGCCTTGCCGGGAAGGAAGGAAATTTTTGGAGGTGCCATGACACCTGTGGTTCAATCTCTTCAAACACCTATAGTAAGGATAATCAGGAAGTGACAGCAGCACTGAAGAACTACAATAATGAAAAACAAATGTGGAATCTCCACACGACTGTGGGGGCAGAACGAAGACATTAAAGAGGGGTTGCAGAGCCTAAGGAGGGGGGCTCTGCTGATCATCTGCATTAGAAAGGGAAATCTGCCGATAGCATGCATTAGAGAGGGGAGTCTGCTGATAGAGAGGGGGAATCTGGGAGAGGAGGAGCAACATAATGGTTAGTGCAGCAAGCTTTGAGCCTGGTGAGCTGGGTTCAATTCCCACTACAGCTCCTTGTGACCTTGGGCAAGTCACTTAACCCTCCATTGCCCCAGGTACAAAAACATAGATTGTGAGTCATCCAGGGACAGAGAAAGTACCAGTGAGTGTCTGCTGAAGCAGAGGAACACTGAAATCCTACAAAAATAGCCAAACAAACAAAAAAAGTGGGAAGTAGACCAGGCTGTCCAGGAACAACGTGAAGACTTCTAATGATGATAAAACCTTTACTTCAGAGACTCGACACAGACATGTGTTTCGGCAGTGAGCCTGCTTCAGGAGTCTTCATATAAAAATATGTGAATCATAAATGGATAATCATGAATTTGTACAAGGAGTAAAAACAATGGTCTTGAAAAAGACTTTTGTAACACAAACGCAGGGAAAGAAACAGCTAGTTATCTGTACTTTCAAATAAAAGAGAAAGTACCTGCATATAAAGTGTACAGATAAAGACCTAAACAGTCGTCCAGTCTGCTCAAAATCCTCTGTGCATTCCCTCTCAACCCTGCATCTCATCCCCTCATCAGTCCCAGCTCCATTCTTGTCTCTCTGTTCTTCTCTTGCCTCCTTGCTAAACTTTTAATTTCTTACTTTCTACCCCACTCATATTGCCTCTCTTTTATCCTCATTTCCACCCCCACTCAACTCTTTCAGAGACCCATCATCCCTTTCCTCCAATACCCCTCCTCAGGACCCCCATCCTTTTTCAATGCCTCTCATCCTCTCTCCAGTCTACCAGATCATTTACATTGTCTCAGCCTTCCCCCCACAGTTTATCCCCTCTCTCTTACCCCTTCACATTTCACACCCTCACTCATTCTCCCAACCCATCAACACACCCTCACTCTTACCTATGAATTGCCAGATCTTCACTATCCCCTCAAAAGTCTCTCTCCATCTCTCTCATCCATAGTCCCCCCCCCCACAAACACTCCTCAACTCAATCCCCAATTCCCAGTCATCTTCTGTTCTGATTCCCTAGCCCTGAGTCCCATCTTCTGCTCTTTCCCAGGTCTGCAGTCCATTTTACATTTCCTCTCTCTATATCCACCATTATTCCCTCTGTGTCCTGTCCTCTCTAGCACCTGCCCACGGTGTCCCCACCTCTCAGGCATCTCTTTTCATTTTTCTCTTTCCATCTTTGGGTCCAGCGACTTTCCCACTCTTCCCTCTGCTCACCTGCCTTCCCCCCACCCCAGCATATCTCTCCCTCTCCACCCCTTCCATCCATTACTCCAGCCTCTCTCCCACTCTCTTTCTCACTACATTATCCAATCTCTCTTATCTCCAGGTCGCCTCCCCCTCCCCAGCAACTCTCTCCCTCCCTACCTTGTGATCAGGCATCTTTGTTTCCCTGCTCACCCTGTACTGCTCTGCTCTGTTCTGCTCAGCTGATGGGCAACATTTTTTTTTCTTTTCTTCCCCCAAGTTCAGCCATCTTTCACCCATGCAGCCCCCCCCCCCCCGAACCAGCATCTTCCATCCTTGCCCTCTCCCCTCCCTGGCATCTTCTACCCACCCCATCACTCTCCCCTCCCCCCAAATCAGCATCTTCCACCTGTGCCTCCACCCTCCTGACCCAACATCTTCCACCCGCACCCGCTCCCCTCCCCGAACCTGCATCTTCCACCCATGACCCCCACCCCCGAAGTCCAGCAATTATTTTTATGTCTTTCCTCCTCTCCCTGACGCTCTTCCAACCTTCTCATTTAGTGCCAGCAGCATCGGCGATCCATCCAGGTAGGCTGGTCCCTGAAGTTTTTTTCTGCAGCTCCCACGTATGCGGGGACAGGAAGTTGAATTAGAGGAAGTGGGAAATCAGCTGCAGAAAGAAAGCTTCCAGGATCGGCTTGCCTTGATCACTGACACTGCTGGTACCAAGGAGGTTAGATTGAGAACAGGAGGTGGTACAAGGCTATCTAGACCATTATATGGGTTGAAGCCAGTAGGCAGAGTCACAAGTACACCCAAAACAACAGCAAACGCTATTGCAAGCAATAGTAAAAGATTATTAGAGATAATGGACTTCCTATGCGTGGTCCATCTGTAAAAAGTCAAAAGCCGTTCTAGTTGGATAGGCAGTGCTTTAAAAGGTGGAGGACAAAATATTTTGTTTTTCTACTAATTTGACAGTTTTTTTTTTCATTTATTTGAAAGCATCCCATATGTAGATATAAATATCATGAAATCAAAACTGAATATTACTAAAACAGCTTCAAAAATTATTGTAGCTGGTGGAAACAGCACTAATAAAGGCTGTATTTTGTGCTCACTTTTCTACACTGTTCTATACAATACAGTAATATATGGCCAAATTTCAGTGAGGATATCCTGTTTACTGATGGGTTCATCTTAACTGGGGGGGGGAGGGGGACTGCAGCGGCAATGATTGTAGTGGGGGGGGGGGCGGCAGCAGACGACTATTGTGGGGGGAGGCGGTAGTGGTGACGATCGGGGGGGGGGGGGGGGTGGTCCTGCCCAAGGCCTGGTAGTAGCAGCCCTGCCCCAGGCCCGGTTCAGTCTCTCGGCGGCCCTGAGTTCCGCCGCTGCAGAATTGGGTTTCTTGTATTCTGCAGTAATTGGTCACAGAACAATGTGGATTTTAACCACAGAATAACATCCTACTGCAGTCACAAATGCACAAACCAGTGTGACTAACAGTACAGGCTGGGCTACACTGGGCCCAATTGTCAGCAGCAGCAGCAGCAGGATGTGAGCACATTAAGTGCTAATGTTTAAATGAATACATATATTTAGCATCACTGAACATACATGTAATATGATCAGCAAGCGTGAAATAAATATAGAATTTATTTCCATAGCAGTTGAATATCACCAATAGATGGATCATTTTTACGGCTCAGCCTCACTTCACACCATTATTGCACAGATAGTATTAGGCTGCTTCGACAGATTTTTCAGCCAATTATTATCCATATAATATCTAGGATCTGTGAATAGACAATTTATACCCTCACCAGCTGCTGGTAAATGTATGAGTGCTTTGAATATTGGGTCCACTCAATAAATCACTCCATCCTCTCTGGCCTAGTGGTTAGGGTAGTGGACTTTGGTCCTGAGGAACTGAGTTCAATTCCCAACTCAGGCACAGGCAGCTCCTTATGACTCTGGGCAAGTCACTTAACCCTCCATTGCCCCAGGTATAAATAAGTACCTGTATACAATATGTAAGCTGCATTGAGCCTGCCATGAGTGGGAAAGCGCAGGGTACAAATGTAACAAAAAAAAACATAACTTTTCAGCACTGCTGTTTGGGTGCAGCCATTTTGGCACCCATGACTTTTGGGCACCCAAGAAGGCAGCCTCTAAAAAACCTCTCCTCCTCCCCTGCACTCACCAGGATCTGAGCCAAAGGCTGTCTGTGCTGACAGAGGCACAGTAGTGCAGGTGGGGTGGTCCTCAGAACATAAAGGAGATCATAGCTGTCCCAGGTGGTGCTTCTGAGGGAGGACATTGACTCTTCCAAGGTTTAATTGACAGGAGATGGCGGGAGCATGCTTAGCCCATTTTCTGGCCTGAAGCCAGTAAACAGAGCTTACTGCCATATTAAGTCACCCAAAACAACAGCAAACACTTATTAGAAATATGGACTGCCTATGCATGGCTTGGCATGGACCAATAGTTTGCTTTGTATCAAGATGAACCAATAGTTTGAGTGTATCAAGATGGCGACTATGGCTTCAGCCTCTTCACGGCTCACGTTGCAGTCAGTGTGGGGGAGGAGACAGGACAAGACACCTCCCGTTTGGGTGCCTAAAAATTCAACACCAATATGTATAGGCGCCTACACAGCAGTGCCTATACTGTGGCACCCAAACAGCCATGCCCAAAAGTCCTACTTTGCTTGGGGGGGGGGGGAACCTGTTTACAGCCCTGCCCACCTCCTTCAGCACAGCCAGAACCTCATCCATGTCCCCCTCAAAAGCAGCTTCTAGAATGCGTTTCTTCCTCTGCGCCGCCTCCTGCTTCTTCTTCCTCTCCTCCTCCTCTTTCTTCCTCTGCAGCTCTGCAGCTTCCTGTTCCTTTTTTACCATCATGACAAAGGCCTGCAGGAGTCAACGGCAAGCATCAAAGAGCAGATACAGAACTCAGCACAAATCGCCACTTCCTATGGTTATAATGATTCCTTCCACAGAGGCTAGAGCCCTCTGCATGCCTGTATGTGGGTCTCTCACATAGGGTTATAGAATAGAGCTTAGACCTTCAAAATGTCTATAAATAGCACCCCTCAAATGGGGTTATAGGATAGAACTTAGAACCCTCTGTGCTTATCCCAGGTTTTACCCCTCACTCGCCCCAAATAAGGATCCTCGGTGCTTATTCCAGGCTTTACCCCTCACTCCCCCACAGCTAAGGATCCTCTGTGCTTATCCCAGACTTGACCCCTCACTTCCCCACAGCTAAGGATCTTCTGTGCTCGCCCCAGGCTTTACCCTCACTCCTCCACAGATAAGGATCCTCCATGCTTATCCCAAGCTTTACCCCTCAATCCCCCTCCCTCCAGCTAAGGATCCTCTGTTCTTATCCCAGACTTTATCCCTCAACACGCTCACAGCCAAGAATCCTCTGTGTTTATCCCATGCTGTTAAAAACTCTATTATTGTGTCTGGTTTCACCCCTCTATGGGAGATCGTTCCATGCATCCACCGCCATTTTTGTGAAGAATTATTTTATAATTTTACTCATGGTTCTGTCTCCTCTGAAGCAAAACAGTAGACAACCTACAAAACAGTAGATAACTGTAGTATGCAAGCAGACAGTACAAACAGCAACAGTGACCCAAGGAAGGACGAGACGGCAAAGATTCACTCAAATGTAACTTTAATGGAAACTAGACCCAACCTGGCCAAGTTTCAGATAACCTTCGTCAGGGGTCCCTGCCTCTCTGCATTTGAACTGATTCTTCTTCAGCACAGGAACTGCAGTATACATTGGTTACTTATGCATTTACCAGTGAATATATTTGGAAACCAGTGTGACCTGACGAAGCTTATCCAAAACTTGGCCAGGTTGGTTCTAGTTTCCATTAAAGTTACATTTGAGTGAACCTTTTCTGTCTTGTCCTTCCTTGGATCACTGCTGCTGTTTGTACTATCTGTCTCTTCTGAGCTTCATACCATGACCTCTTGTACTGGACCTTTCTTTCCTCTGATTAAGGTTTGAGTCTTGGGCATTATTTATACTTTTGAGGTATTTGAATATCTCTATTGCATCTCTTCTAGGCTATCCACATTTACATCACTTTACTCTTTGTACACCTGCCTCTTTCTGGAGTCGATCCATTAACTCCTCGTATCCCTGCTTCTCCTTCTGGAGCTTTGCCCTCATTTTTCGAGCCAAGGTCTGGCGGAATGCACACTGGATTGTCAAAGCAGCTTTGTGCTCGAGATCTGAGGAGAGAAAGGAGGTCAAAGTATTGGACAGAGGACATGGGAAGGGGATGAGGGAGAGACAATGAAAAAAGTTAAAAATTGTAAAAAGGGTGGGAAAAGACAGCATTAAGTCATAGAATTGCTAATGTGTGCACTTTCACAGCATCATTTATTTCACTGAAATGTACAAGTTTAGCCACACAATGAACTGTTCTTCAAACACACTGCATATGTGTAGAGGCACTCAGGGCTCCTTTTACTAAGCAGCAGCTTACCGCTTGCTATACAGGAAGTACCACCGGGCTACCAAAGCAGCCAGGTGGTACTTCCCACCCCTAGTGCGATGTCATTTCTGGCACTACAAAAATGTATTTATTTTTGTAGCGCCGGAGTGTACCTGACAGTAATCACTGCTTGGTTACCACCGGGTTAATGCGGGAGCCCTTACCGCCACCTCAATGGATGAAGGTAAGGGCTCCCCCCCCTGAAATGGCCATGCAGCAAGTGCTTTACTTGCCCGGTCATTTCCTGTCAGAAAGCGAGACTTCCCTTTTACCAGCTGCAGTAAAAGTGGACCTCGGCGCGCATGTAAAACATGTGCTGATGCCAGCACCGGCCCCCTTTTGCCGCAGCTTGGTAAAGGGGCTCTTAGTCTGCTTTCTAAATGCTCAGCAGAGACCTCTAGTGGCTCTATCAGAGAAGTGTTTTGTGACTTTTTGACTTGAGAATACAAAGAGTCCCTAATCAGGAGTAGCCTAATGGTTAGTGCAGTGGACTTTGATCCTGGGGAACTGAGTTCAATTCCCACTGCAGCTCCTTGTGACTCTGGGTAAGTCACTTAACCCTCCATTGTCCCTGCTACAAAATAAGTACCTGAATATACATAAACCACTTTGAATGTAGTTGCAAAAACCTCAGAAAGGCGGTATATCAAGTCCCATTTCCCTTTCCCTTTACTCCTTCATCAAACTATCGACTTCTACACCTAAAATTTTAGAACAAGACTCAAACTGAAAAGAATCTGCAGCAATTTTAAAACCTCAGAGAAACTCAGAATTACATGGGTCCAACCAGAAAAATTTAGTCTTTTCCCGATTTAGTTTAAGATAATTATTCAGGGTCCATTGCTTGATCAACTGAACATAGTTAATGATGCTCATCAAAGTATTAGACCAATCCTGAGAAACTGGCAATAAGAGTTATATCATCAGCATATATAAAACAAGATATCTTAAGTTGTCCCAGAAGTCTGCTTAAAGGTTGTAGCAAAACATTAAGGGCCCTGTTTACTAAGGTGTGCTAGTGTTTTTTAGTGCGTGCTAAAAATTAGTGTGCGCTAACTATATAGAAAGGAATATTATGGGCATCTACATGGTTAGCGAATGCTAAAAATTCTAATGCACCTCTAGTGTGGCTTAGTAAATAAGGCCCTAAATAAGGAAGGGGATAAGGCCGAACCCTGGGGTACCCCACATTCAGGATTCCAACTATCTGACAAAATATCCTTCTTCTGTACTTTACAACTTTGTAAAGTTAAAAAGCCTTTAGATCAGGACAAACTCTTCCGCGCATGCCTAACTCATTCAATCTAGTTATTAAAAGATTATGATCAACAAGATCAAATGCACAGGAAAGACTGAATTAAATAACTATAGTGTTTTGACCCTGGTCTAATATCGCTGTACCTTGCGCGATTAAAGCCCCTATCACAGTTTCTGTACTATGATTTTTACAGAAAGCAGACTGAGATAGGTGTAAGATATCATGATCAATAAGATAATTATCCAGTAACGTAACAACATAGCCTGCTACTAATTTTGTAAATAATAGAATTGAAGAGACTGGGCGATAATTAGCCACAGCTTTTAAATTACCTCTAGGATTCTTCTGAATAGGGGGCAAGACTATCTCACCCCAAACAGAAGGAAAATACTGTTTGCCAGGCATTCATTGAACCCCCCTCTCACCAACTCTCTTCAACCTAATGATGATACCTTTAGCAAAACTTCTAGCCAATCAAAACCTCAACCCCTACATATACGCAGACGATGTCACAATTTACATCCCGTTCATGATGTAAACGAAATCACCAACGAGATCAACCAAAGCCTCTAAATCATGCACTCCTGGGCGGATGCATTCCAGCTAAAACTCAACGCAGAAAAAACACAATGTCTTGTTCTCACCTCGTAACACAACACAAACAATTACTCCACCATAACCACACCATACTGTTCTCTTCCCGTCTCACAAAATCTGAAAATTCTTGGAGTTACCATCGATCGAAACCTCACACTCGATGCCCACGTGAAGAATACGACGAAAAAGATGTTCCACTCTATGTGGAAACTCAAAAGAGTAAAACCTTTCTTCCCAAGACACATCTTCCGTACCCTGGTACAGTCAATGGTAATAAGTCATCTAGACTACTGTAACGCACTGTACGCTGGCTGCAAAGAACAGACTATCAAAAAACTCCAGACAGCCCAGAACACCGCTGCCAGACTCATATTTGGAAAAACTAAATATGAAAGTGCAAAACCCCTAAGAGAGAAACTTCACTGGCTCCCACTCAAGGAACGCATTGCATTCAAGATCTGCACGATTGTACACAAAATCATTCATGCAAATGTCCCAATCTACATGCTAAACCTCGTGGACCTGCCTCTCAGAAACGCCATAAGATCATCCCGCAAATTTCTCAATCTGCACTTCCCCAGCTGTAAAGGACTAAAATACAAGCTGACACACACCACCACCTTCTGTTACATGAGCACGCAGTTGTGGAATGCACTGCCTACAGCCTTGAAAACTATTCACGAAATAACTAACGTTCGCAAATCTTTGAAGACATATCTCTTCAACAAGGCCTACAAAGAGAACCCATAGCCTTACAAACTACCTCACTAACCACCCAGCTATGAAAGTCCACTTTCTATACTATCCTGCCTAACACCTTCCTTCTCTCTTCCTTTACTTAATTTTTGTACACTACCAATTGTATCTGATATCCTGGAATGACTACGTCATAACAAATCTCTGTAAGCCACATTGAGCCTGCAAATAGGTGGGAAAATGTGGGATACAAATGCAATAAATAAATAAACCAAGCAGTAAGCATTTGAAGTAAATGTATACTCATATCACTCAATATATGCCGGACAAACATCTTAGATTACAACTAGGTTTAGTAAACCTAGATAATAAAGATTTAGTATCATAAGTGGTCATGGACTCAAAACTGTCCCAAATATGATCCCTAGTGTCTTGTTATCCTTATACAAAACTTTTTGTACCTTAATCGCTGGAGATCCTAGAACCCAAAAGACTCAAAACTGACCAAACCTGGGAATCTTTTCAACCACTAACAGCTGAGGGTGTAAGATCAACTGCTCTCTGGATCAATGCCCAAAACATCTACTCAAATCCATCCCTATGGAAGCAGTAAAACTGGTTACTCGATGATCTCAATGAGCTGTTAAAAACTGTCTCTCTCCCTTCTGGTATGGGCAAAATTGTTCTCACTCCACTACTGAAGGGATATGGGCTAGATGTAACATTGCCTGCAAACTACCGTCCAGTGGCAAGCATACCCCTTTTTACATTAGTAAACAACTCTCTTTTTATCTGGAAAAATGTTCTGTTTTACACTGGTCACAATTTGGCTTCAGATCGTCACATAGTACGGAAACACTGCTGCCAGTTCTAACTACATATATCAAACAACACCTATACAAAGGCGACCAAGAGGTTCATTTTCAAAGCACTTAGCCTCCCAAAGTTCCATAGAAACCTATGGAACTTAGCCTCCCAAAGTGCTTTGAAAATATGCCTCCAAGTGATTTTTCTCCAATTCGAAATATCGGCGGCGTTCGATGCAATTGACTACACATTGCTACTCGAACCCCTGGATCAAACAGGAATAACATGGATTGTGCTCAAATGGTTCAGTGAATTCCTTTCAAATCAACGCTATGTGTCAAGCAAAACAACTTTCCAACTACTGGTCTACTAACTGCGGGATCCCACAGGGATCTCCCCTCTCACCGTTCCTGTTCAACCTTTTTATGTCATCTCTTGCCTCAATATGCCTGGGACTTAACGAACTGTTATCCTACGCAGATGACATCCTGCTTCTCTTACCAGTAACAGCATCAAACGAAGATCCAACTCAGTCTGTAGCGAATGGTATGACTGCTGTTAGCACCTGGACCCTGACCAATAAACAAACTGAATGCGCAAAAAAACGGTCCTGTGGTTCAGAAATCAGGGAGTTCAGTTCCCATCATCAATATCTTTGTCCAATGGTAAAACCTTTACAGTTGAATCTGAAACCAGAGTATTAGGGGTCTTGCTTGATTCTTCACTCACCTTCTTTTCCCATATTAATCAGCTATGGAAGAAAACACTATTCAAAATGAGACAGCTACATCTAGTCAGACCATTCTTCGACCAAAAAGCCTTCGCACTACTAGTCCAAACTTTAGTCCTACCTCACTTGGATTACTGTAACGTTCTATTTCTTGGTATTAAGTTTCAATATCAGAAAAAATTGCAAATCATACTGAGCACAGCTGCTACACTTATATACAGATTGAACAGATATACTAGTGTTTCAACTCATCTAAAGGTTATCAATAGAAATCAAACAAAATAAAACATGGAAAAGAAAATAAGATGATACCTTTTTTATTGGACATAACTTAATACATTTCTTGATTAGCTTTCGAAGGTTGCCCTTCTTTGTCAGATCGGAAATAAGCAAATGTGGTAGCAGATAGTATATATAAGAGAAACATCAAAGCATTACTTTGACAGTCTGACAGAGTGGGAGGGTGGGGGTATGCATGGGGACATCAAAGCATTTCATTGATATTCTAACAAAATGGGTGTTGGTAGGTGAGAGGAGGGTAATAAACAGAGAAATAAACAGAGAAATACAGCTTTATGGTTTATAATGGGTTAGAAAACCCAGATCCTTATTAAGTCCTGTTTGTTGGGTGTCAAAATATTCAATCATTCTTATTTCAAAGGTCTTACGTTCCTGTATTGTTTTAAAATTACCTTTCAGTATTCTTACTGTGAAATCACTGGTGCAGTGTTCTGGTCTTGTGAAGTGTTGGCCCACAGGGGTGGGGGCTTGACTGGCACCGGCTATTTTCATGTGATGTCTGTGCAGACTGAATCTTGTCTTAAGCACCTGGCCTGTTTCTCCAATATAGCATCCTTCGTTACATTTTTTACACTGAATGATATATACCACATTGGAAGATGAGCATGTAAAATAGTCCTTTATGTTGAATATTTTTCCTTTGTGAATGACTGTGGGGTCTTGTGAAATGTTTTGGCATAGTTTGCAGCTGGCTGTGTTACATGGAAACGTGCCCTTTTCTTTTTCCGTCTGTGTTGGAAGTTTACTTCTGATCAGCTTATGTTTTAAATTTGGTGGCTGTTGGAAGGCCAGCACTTGTGGGGATGGGAATATCTCTTTCAGTAATTCATCCTCCTGGAGTATAGGTTGTAGATCTCTTATGATTTTCCTCAGTTTTTCCAGCTCTGGATTGTATGTCACTACAAGGGGAATTCTGTCTGTGGCTTTTTTTTCTTTGTACTGTAGCAGATTTTCCCTGGGTGTTTTGAGGGAGGAGGCAATATTCTTGGAGATTATTTTGGGGTTGTAGCCTTTCTGTTTGAAGGATGCAGTCAGGGTTTCAAGGTAACCTTTAAGAGTGGACTAACACGGCTACCACAACTCATCTAAACAAACTGCACTGGCTTCCCATAGCAGAAAGACTCAGGTTCAAAGCTGCTTGTTTAGTTTTTCAAATCTAACAGGGCTTCACCTCTGAACTGCTAAGACCGCTCCGCTATATCTGGTCCAGTCTAACAGACTGAAACAACAACTAATGCTAGCATCACCATTTCAAAAGACAATTCGAAATCAGAAGATTTTCAGCTCTCTATTCCCCGTACTTGGAGTCAAAATATGGAATTCTCTACCTATTCCCATCAGAACAGAAAACAGTTACCTCAACTTCAGGAACAGGCTAAAAACCTTTCTCTTCCCAAAGACTGCTTCATAATAATCCATCAAGATTTCTACTTCCTGGTATCATCCATTACCCTTTCTTTTAATGTTTTTTGTCTCATGCATTACACCATTGGTCTCTAATGTTTCTCATACCTCAAACTAACACTATCTGCTTTTGTCTCACCTAGAATGTAAACTGCACTGAACCCTGGAACAGGGATATTAGCGGTACACAAGAATTGAACTGAATTATCCTTCAGAAAAAATTGTGTTCTAATCTTAGCCATCTTATCGTTGAAGAACAGCTAAAGCTTCAGCCATTTGGCATCTCAATATACTGTGTGAAAAAAGATCATCAATATTAATAAGTCTATCCACCAAATTAAACAACATGTGTATTTAAGGTCGAGGAACTAACCATCTTTGAATAGAACGTTTTTCTTTCTAGTGATTATAAGTTTGTATAATGTAATCGTAGTTCTCCAAGCCTGACTAGACTCAGAGAAAAGGGATTTCCTCCAGATGCGTTCTCTCTTCCTACATTCTTGTTTCAAAGCCAACAATTCAGCATCAAACCATTTCACTGACCTTCTAGAAATTTTTGTTTTGGTTTTAACTGGAGCAATTTCATCCAAAATATCTGAAACATAAGAATTCCAGCCTACGAATACATTTTGTGGAGTCAAAAAACCCTCTGGAAATTCAATGCTGGTGGCCAGAATACGTCACCTGCATTGAATTTCCAGGTTCACCGGCGACAGCAGGAGTTACCCGGTATAATTCCTGCTGTCTCAATATTGGGGGCATAGTTTATAGTTTATTTGTGCTTACTAAACCGCCCAGTCTATCAGTATAAGAAATATCCAACAAGTATCCTTTCTCATGAGAGCTCTGAACAAATGGCCAAGTAAATCCCCCCAAAAATCTAAAACTTCACTAGCTCTAATATCCAACCTATCTTCCAAGTGCATATTTATATCTCCAACTAATAGGGTAGTCTGATATTGCATAGTGTTTTCAGTCACAAATTCCTGAAAAATATCTCTTGTCCATTTACTAGTGGGATAATAAACCACAATACATCCCAGTGTCCCTAAAAATACGGAGTCATCTATAGAACAATTATTTCAAGTGATGGGATGGAGATTTTATCTAACAAATGTACTGAGAAAAAATTCTTATAAAGTACTTTTATACCTTCTCCCTTTTGCCCTGCCTAGGGACATGCAATAACATATAGCTGACAGGACACATGGCTCTCAAATTAGGATAATCCAAAATCGAGAACCGTGTCTCCATCAGAAACATTAAACCAGGTTGTACATCTTCAATCAAGTCCCTCATAACATCCACTTTATTTACTGCTGACCTGGCATTAATATACAAACTGGGAACTGGTGTAAATGATCTCTCCTTGGCTATTATAGATTTCAGATGAATTAGATTTCTACAGTTAGCCTTCAAACTGGTGGTGGGTGGGGGGGGGGGGGAATAACTTTTAAAAATGTTATCATATCTTCTCCTTCTAATAACAGTAGTAATATGTCTAGACATATTCTGAGAACAATCAAATTTGAAAAATTAGGAGTGCCCTAAAATAAAGCCTGTGAATTACCTCTATTAGAAATAAGTACAGGGATCACCCAGTTAATATCAACAGACCCTACTATTTGATTAAAAACCCCCACAATAAGAAAAAAAGCAGCCTAGAACAAAACATTTTAACTAAAATCTAGTCTCAGTATGAATAAAATTAAAAACAATAAGATACTCAATCAACCAACACTTTAAAAATCAAAGTTGCCCCTTAAAGTTGCCCACAAAGGGGCATAACACGCCTCTTTCGGCAGCGCCCCTGAGGTGGCACACCCCAGGAGCTGGCACGTTTTTACCCCTGAATAACATCAGGTACTAATGATGTCACAAGATAGGCAGGGCTCAATGCCACACCGCTAAAACTTCACCGAATGCCACCAGCAGGTTAAAGCAGAGATTTTACACAGCTCATGCAGCAAAATGGTAAAACTAAGCAGCTAAGTCCAAGCAGGAAATAGCAGGCATGCAGGAACTAATGGGCTTTTGCCCCCGAATAGTGTCAGGTATTAATGATGTCACAAGATGCTCAATGCTGCACCTCAAAAGCTTCCCCAAGTGCCTCCAGCAGGTTAAAACAGAGATTTAACACTGCTCATGCAGCAAGATGGTAAAACTAAGCAGCAAACTCCAAGTCGAAGTTTCCTACCTAGGGAAACTATTGAGGGAAAAACTGAAGCACAAAATAGCATTGAAGTGACCACAACAAAATAGCACATCTCTGTGGAAATATAAGGATTGAGGTGGTCCTATGGCGAGCAGGAAGAATTGCATATGCAAAGCTGAATATTCTCAAACGTTCTCTATCCACTGCTGTGATGGAGCCCATGAGGGAGAATTTCACTGTCCTGCTTGTCCTCGGAGAACTTGGGCTTCTAATTCAAAGGGGGAGGAGAGAAGACCTCAGCAGTGGGAAAGAGTATCGAGGGGTTGGAAGTCTGATCCACAGCTGAACCCCAGGGCACCAGATGCCACAACAGGAGAAGAAAGGAGGAATCATCAAGAAGGGTCCTGTCCAAAGCTGCAACTATGAGTTGTTCCACATAAACAAAGGGGAGAAGAATGGAAGGCCAGAAGCAGCAGTGTGAGTACATGCTTGGAAACCTGTGTGATAGGAGGTAGGAACCAAATTCTAGGTGCATCCTGCTTGCCTAGTCCAGAGAGATGGAGCATGTGATGAGAACTACTGTAAGTCCCAAAAAGAGGGAGGGGACTTAGCTAAGAAAAGAGTGACTGCACAGACTGAGAAGAGACAGAGCATGAGGTGAACAGCACTGAAAGTATCTGAAGAAGAGGAGATTGGGGCTGCCAGCAGTCCATACAGTTTGAGAGGTATTTACAGAGGCACACTGAGAGTGCAAAACTTGTCCAGAGGAGAAAAGATACAGAGATGAAGAAGAGCAGAAGAGACACCACACCACAACAGAGATCAAAGGACCCTAATTCTGTTGAGCACATTTGAGACTTTTTGATATCACTTTACCTTGCTTTTATGGACTATGTGCCTTATAGTTCTCATTGCTCTGCTTTTTACTTTTTTTACACAAATTTGTCCAGTCTGGCTTGAATGTGCCTGACGAAAGACTGTCCAGAAAATATAGAGCCAGCCATCAAGGATTATTCATACTTGTTCATATGTTTGGGAAGAGAATGATTTTTTTTTTACTTATTTGACAGTTTTTTAAATTTCCATATGTAGATATAAATATAATGAAATCAAAACTGGAATATCATTAAAACAGCTTCAAAAGGAAAGTTGAATATGAAGTGTTAACATACATGGTTGTAGCATGCGATGTTGTTTGTAAGCACTGTGTTTCGAAAACAATAAATATGATTATTTAAAAAAAAAAAAACAGCTTCAAAATTATTGTAGCTGGTGGAAGCAGCACCACTAAAGGCTCTATTTTGTGCTCATTTTTCTACACAATACAGTAATATATGGCCAAATTTCAGTGAGGATATCCTGTTTATTGATGGGTTCATCTTAACTGTTGTTGTAATCTGCCTTGGGAAGCCTAGTATTATAAAGACTAGAAGTAAAATTAAACTGTTCTTTCATTGGAGCACATGGAATCACATTTTCAAATCATCTCTATTGTACAAATGGATTATTCTGTTTCAAGCATGTTTCAGAGACAAGTGGTTTTCGTAAGTCAAAATAATGAAAATAAATATTTTCTATCATGCAGATCTTTCATTTGTTTAAGTAAATGGGCTATAAACCCCTAATACAGTTCATTGGTTTTCTTATATTTTGTCCTTGTGATGACTTATACTGTGCTAAAACTGGAAATACAGTGAGACAGAATAATAGAATTCAGTAACATCCAAAACGTATTAATTAACATTATAACTTTGTTCACTATCTATCTGGGTAATAACTGAGAAAATGCTGTTGAAAATGACTTCAAGAAGAGATAAATATATATCACAGAACTGGAAAATGTTGGCACATTTAGATGGAGTCTGGACTTCTGCATGAAGGTAGCTCTGCCCTCGTTATTTAATATCTTTCTTTTAAACAGTAGTAATAAACAATGTTAAATGCATTCTTATAATATACCACTGCATTCTGTAAAACAAAAGGCATAAGTTCCCACAAACCATCTTTCTCTTTTGATCTAAGCACATGGAAAAAAGATATTAAATGCTTCCACGTTTCAACCTAATTCATGTTTACTGTGAGATATAACTGCCATAAATAAGTAAATAAATAAATAGGTAGGTAGAAACTCTGAATGTTGAGCACTTGATTCTCATAACATGATGTCTGTTTTAGTAACCCTTTACCAGGAGAAAAAAATATTTGCACAAATATAACATATTTGCACTGATTATGATTTATAACAAATTACTACTCTACCTACAGTTATGAAAAGTTATTCTGTTCTTATACTTCCTCAGTCTACGT
Source organism: Microcaecilia unicolor (assembly GCF_901765095.1). Taxonomy (NCBI): domain Eukaryota; kingdom Metazoa; phylum Chordata; class Amphibia; order Gymnophiona; family Siphonopidae; genus Microcaecilia; species Microcaecilia unicolor. The sequence continues at coordinate 623,384,575 of NC_044031.1, forward strand.
CCGTATGCTGCACAAACTGGCATGTTTGAAAATATAAGTGAGATTAAATAAAAATGCTACCAACAATAAAGAACAAGGTGGATGCAGCAGCTTATAGGTTTGTTTGCTTTGTTTTGAGTGTATGCAGATTGACGGCTGCACAGGGAAGGGGAAACACCGACTAACCTAAGTGGCTTCAACTTTTTGACATCATGCCATCTCCTGTTCTGAATCAAACTTTCTTGCTCAGCCCCAACTGATTGAGGGACCAGTAAGGGAAACAGCTCTGTTTTTATGATAATGATCATTATTTATTTACAATGATTAACTGTGTATTAAGAGATTCACCCAAGGCGGTGTATAGCAATAAAACTTGCAATTTTGTTCACAGTATAAATAGTAAAATTAACAAAAATAAGCAAGAATACAGTTAATGAGGTGGACTTGATGGCAAATTGAATTCTAGTAACAGGGCTAACGTAATACAGAACCAGAAATATAAACATTTAACAGCACTGTAAAACAATCATATAGCAGAAATATTGCAGAAACAGAATATGAATACCATAATAGGCAGCATGAAAGAACATAATTATTTATTTATTTGTTACATTTGTATCCCACATTTTCCCACCTATTTGCAGGCTCAATGTGGCCGTAATAGCGTTCGCCAACTCTGGTGGATAACAAATACAAGGTGTTGGTGTGGTCAAATAAGGTTCATGAGTTTCAGACACAATGGGGCCATAATGGGGTTAGAAGAGAGGAAGGGTTGTAGGTGTCCATAACGAGCTGTGGTGATGCTGTGTTGCAGAGTTCAGGCACCTAAGTTGGATCAGTAGGATATGCCTTTTTAAATAGGTGGGTCTTTAGTGATTTCCTAAAGTTTAGATGGCTGTAGGTTGTTTCATGGTTTATGGCAGTGCATTCCTTAGTTGCGTGCTTACATAGGAGAAGCTAGATGCATAAGTTGTTTTGTATTTGAGTCCTTTACAGTTCGGGTAGTGGAGGTTTAAGTATGTTCGTGATGATCCGATTGTATTTCTGATTGGTAGGTCTATGAGGTCTGTCATGTATCCTGGAGTTTGGCCATAGATAGTTTTGTGGACCAGGCTGCAGATTTTGAAGGCAATGCAGTTTTTCTCAGAGGGGTTTGGCACTTTCGAATCGTGTTTTATCAAATATCAGCCTGGCTGCTGTGTTTTGAGCGGTCTGAAGTTTCTTTGTGAGTTGTTCTCTGCATCCTGCATAAATTCCATTGCAGTAGTCTGCATGGCTTAGTACCATTGTTTGTATTAGATTGCGAAATGTTTCCCTCGGGAAGAATGGTTTCACACGCTTGAGTTTCCACATAGAGTGAAACATTTTCTTAGTTGTGGAGTTCACTTGGCTCTCAAGTGTAAGGTTACAATCGATTGTAACGCTGAGTATTTTCAGGCTGTCTGAGATAGGGAGGGTGTAGTCTGGGGTGTTTATAGTTGAGGGTTTGTTCGTATTGTGTTGAGATGAGAGGATGAGACAGTGTGTTTTTTCAGTATTGAGTTTCAGTTGAAATGTATTTGCCCATAAGGTCACGGTGTTTAAGCTGAGCTTGATTTCATTGGTGATTTCTGTCGGGTCATGTCTAAATGGAATGTATATTAAGACGTCGTCTGCGTAGATGTATGGGTTGAGGCCTTGGTTGGATAAGGACTTGGCTAGAGGAGTCATCATTATGTTGAAGAGTATTAGTGATAGTGGTGATCCTTGAGATACGCCACAGTCTGCCTTCCGTGGTGGTGACATGTTTGAATTTGACTTCACTTGGTATGTTCTGGTTGATAGAAAACCCTTGATCCAGCTGAGTATGTTTCCACTGATACCGAAGTACTCTAGGAGATTTAGTAGTATATTGTGGTTTACCATGTCGAATGCACTTGACATGTCGATTTGGAGGAGAAGTATGCTTTTGCCTATAGCTATTTCCTGCTTGAATTTGGCCAGGAGAGTGATTAGTACAGTTTCAGTCTATGGAGGGGGCAGAATCCTGATTGTGATTCATGTAATATTGAGAACTTGTTTAGGTAGTCATTAAGTTGTTTGGTTACCATGCTTTCCATCAGTTTGACTATTAGTGGGATAGATGCAACTAGACGGTAATTGGTAAGTTTGTTTGTTTTTTGGGGGGGATCTTTTGGTATTGGGGTGAGTAGGATGTTGCCATATTCCTTAGGGAAGAGACCTTGTTGAAGCATGTAGTTTAGGTGGGATGTGAGGTCTGCTATGAAGCGGTCGGGGGCGGATTTAAGTAGATAGCTGGGGCAGACATCCAGTTTGCAGTGGGTGTTGGAGAACCTTTGAGTCACATGGGCTATTGTTTCTGCGGTGAGGAGAGCAAAGTTTGACCAGGTTCGGTCCATTGGATATTCTCCAAAGGTTGGGTCCAAGCCATTGATGAAGTATTCGATGTCGGTTTTGTCCTGAGGAAGTGTATTGCGTAGATTTACTATTTTTTCATTGAAGTATTTAGCAAGTTTGTCTGCAGATGGGATGTCTCTATTGGTTGTGGTGACTGAGGTGGTGTCTAGTAGTTTATTTACGAGTTGGTAGAGTTTCTTTATGTCTTTGTAGTCTGGTCCTACTTTGGTTTTGTAATAAGACCTTTTGGCTTGTTTTATTGCATATTTGTATTTTCTTTGTGTTTGTTTCCATGAGTTGAGTGTGTAATCATCTTTTATTTTTCTCCATGCTCGTTCTAGTTTCTTGGATTGTGTTTTTAGTTTTTTCAATTCATCGTTGAACCACGGTATCGAGATTTGTCTACGTGCTGTTCTTGTTCTTAAGGGTGCTATTTCGTCTAGTGTGCTTCTGCATCTTTTGTTCCAGTCAGAGAGGTAGTGTATGGAGTCTGTTTGTGCTGACCAGTCGTTGTTGTATATTTGATGCCAGAATGCTTTAGGGTCTATTTGGCCTCTTGTACTATAGGTTTTGTGTTCTTGTGTACGGTATGAACCCTTTTTCCGCCAATTTAGGGATAGGTTTAGCTTGTAGTGATCGGTCTAAGGTGTTTCTGTCCATCTGATATCTGTTATTGATAGGTTGTGATCTGTGGACAGTTTGTGTGAGAAGAGGTCGAGTGTATGCCCTTTGACGTGGGTAGCTTGCGTGTGTGGCCATTTAAGACCACATGAGAGGAGGAATTCCTTGCATTCTTGTGTATTGTTGGAGTTTGGATCTTCTAGGTGAAGGTTTATGTCTCCTAGCACTATTATGTTTGAGTTAGTTACGCAAGTATTTGCGATGAAGTCCGTGAAATTTGATTGGCTTTCGTTCCAGTTACCGGGTGGTCTGTAAAACAAGACACAGTTCAGACGATCAAGCAGGGATTTATTGTGGATTCTAATTGAGGCAATCTCAAGTTGGGTTGTAATGGACTCAGCAGAGGTTTTGGTGGTGCACTCGGAGCGCTAGATTAGTGCTATACCTCCACCTCTCTTTTCCTTTCTGGTCTAGTGAGTGATTTTGTATCCTGGAGGGCAGAGGTCCAGGATTATGGGATCCTTTTGATCGTGGATCCAGGTTTCATTTATGAAGATTAGATCGAGGTTTTCTGATGCAATCTAGTCTCTTATTGTTGTTGTTTTGTTTACCACGGATCTGGCGTTGATGTATCCCACTTGGATTTTTTGGTATAAGGTTTCTATGTTTGGTATCATGTGGATTTTGGTTAGTTGTCGTTTCTTGGTAAGTGTGTGTTTGTTGTGAAATTTCTTTCTGTTTTGGTGATGTTGTCCGCATGTTGGTATTCTTCCTTTATTTTGGTTAATACCAGTTTGGTGAGGTGTGGAGTGTCTGATCTGTCTTTGGTGATTCTGTAGGATGGATATGATATTGTTTTCTGTGAGTGGAATGGATGGTGTTTGATGAATGAATGATAAAGAGCAGATTGCTAGGAGCAGTTTGACTGTATTCATTTTGGTATCGGTGTAGTCTAGGCTGCTAGTAGCCTGTGTCCAGTGGGGGGGGGGGGGGGGGGGGGGGTATAGTTCTAGGGTGAGGTTTTTATTTAAGAAGACTCTTGTCTATTATTTGCTTCGACTGTGGAGAGTCGGTATCAGTGGAGGAGGTATTGGCACACTAGAGCGCATCTGAGTCTCTTACTTATCTGAAATTTGTTTCGTAAATGGATATAGATAGTTTACTCACTGTCAGATGTTCAGGGGTGTTGTCCCGGGACTCAGAGACTCCGTAATTCTGGGTGCTGTGGTGATGGTTGGAGGTAGGTATCTGAGAGAGGCCGTGGTACTGTTGAGAGAGGCAATGATTGTTCAGGTGGGGTTATTCAAGCTGGAGAAACTGGAGGGTGTAGCATCTCGGGGTCGCCGTTTGCCTCATCCCTACGTCCAAGAGTCAGCCACGTGGAATGCGCATGGTTTTGCTTTTCAAACTCAGAGATGAAATCCCAGGGGTGGTGGAACTATTAGGCATAAACTGTGTTGTTCCTGACTTTACTTGTTTTGGACTGACCTGGGTGCTGCTGGTCTGTACATCTACTGTAATTAGGCTGTAAAGAAGGGCTTTCCTCGGATGCCTGCAGTGCCGGCAGACTCCTGAAGTCGGCTGGGTCGCTCTCCCAGTGGTCACGGTCCACTCGCAAATCAGCGGTAGTGGCTGGTTTGTGGAACGCAGGATAGCGTTTTCTGGCCACGAGTCGTTCAGGCCCCACGCTGCACGCCCCAATAGTCATTGCTGCAGCTGGTCCAACCCTGCTCCACTCTGCAAACCTTTACCGCTCCGAGACCTCGCTCTTCGGCCGCGTGTTCAGTGCTCCTGTCTCTTTTCTTCGGTCCGCCGCCACGCCCCAAGAGTCGCCGCCGGTCGTGGCATAAGAACATAAGAGTAGCCAAACTGGGTCAGACCAATGGTCTATGTAACCCAGTATCCTGTTTTCTGAACAGTGCCCAAGCCAGGTCACAAGTACCTGGCAGAAACCCAAATCATGGAAACTACAAATCCCAGGGCAAGCAGTTGCTTCCCATGTCTGCCTCAATAGCAGACTATGGACTTTTCCTCCAGGAATTTGTCCAAACCTTTTTTAAACCCAGATACGCTAACCACTGTTACCACATCCTCCAGCAAAGAATTCCAGACCTTAACAATTCATTGAGTGAAAAAATATTTCCTCCTATTTGTTTTAAAAGTATTTCCATGTAACTTCCTCGAGTGTCCCCTAATCTTTGTACTTTTGGAACGAGTAAAAAATCGATTTACTTCTACTCATTCTATACTAATCAGGATTTTTTAGACCTCAATCATATCTCCCCTCATCCGTCTCTTTTCCAAACTGAAGAGACCTAACCTCTTTAGCCTTTCCTCATTCGAGAGGAGTTCCACTCCCTTTATCATTTTGGTCACTCTTCTTTGAACCTTTTCTAATTCTGAAATATCTTTTTTGAGATATGGCAACCAGAACTGAATGGAATACTCAAGGTGCGGATGCACCATGGAGTGCTATAAAGGCATTATAGTGTTTTCGGTCTTATTCATCATCCCTTTCCTATTAATTCCTAGCATCCTATTTGCTTTTTTGCCACCGCCGAACACTGAGCAGAACATTTCAGCGTATTATCTACGATGACACCCAGATCTTTTTCTTGAACGCTCACCCCCAAGGTGGACCCTAGCATCAGGTAACTATGATTCAGATTATTCTTTCCAATGTGCATCACCTTGCATTTGTCCACATTAAATTTCATCTGCCATTTGGACACCCAGTCTTCCAATTTCCTAAGGTCTTCCTGCAATATTTCACAGTCCACACGTTTTAAGAACCTTGAATAGTTTTGTATCATCTGCAAATTTGATCACCTCACTCGTCATTCTGATTTCCATATCATTTATAAATATGTTAAATAGCACCGGTCCCAGTACAGATCCCTGCGGCACTCCACTGTTCACCCTCCTCCATTGAGAGAAATGACCATTTAACCCTACCTTCTGTTTTCTGTCCAATAACCAATTCCTAATCCACCTTGCCTCCTATCCATGGGCGTAGTTTGACTTTTTCATTTGGGGGGGCAAAGGATGGGGTGGGGCATATTAGAATATTCATTTGCATATATATATATATATATGCAAATGAATATGCTAATACGGAGGAAGGAAGGGAGAAAGAGCTGGCTTTTTTGGGAATAACCATAATGAGTATGTATGAGATCTCATACATATGCATTATGGTTATTACCAAAAAGGTCAGCTCCTTCTCCCTTCCTTCCTTCTTTCCTCCTTACCCAGCACTCCCTCTTCCTCTCCAGTAGTATTTCCCCACCCCCTTTCCCATACCATACCATGCCAGTGTAGACCTTAGAAATGCATAAGCTCTATATGTAGATCCTTCAAGAGGTAGTGTGTCATGATTTAGGCTCTAAAACCCTTTCTGATGTTTTGGTGCCACCTCAGTAAGACCAACACACATTCTCTCCACTGGACTTGGGAAAAATCCACAATTCCAGGAATAACATGTATAGAATGTTTGTACGTTTGGGAAGCTTGCCAGGTGCCCTTGGCCTAGATTGGCCGCTGTCGTGGACAGGATGCTGGGCTCGATGGACCCTTGGTCTTTTCCCAGTGTGGCATTACTTATGTACTTATGCATTCTACCAACTGAGCTTCTACTTGAAGCCATGGACCTGGTGGCCGGTAAACTAAAATTATCCCCACTAAACCCTGTAATGCATCATCTATAAGCTTACACACCATTATTTCCAATCCTGGTACTACTATAGCTTCTATTAATTTTAAGTTTATAACACTTTTTTAAACAATTCCCAGTCCTTCCCCTTTTTTCTGAATTCTAGGGTTATAAACCAATTTATAACCTGCAGGGCACAGATTAACTAACAAGGGGCCTCCTTTATCTGATAACCAAGTCTCAGTAATTAAAGCAATGCCCACATCTAAATCCTCAATCAAATCCTTCAAAATTAAATTCTTATTACATATTGACCTTGCATTAAAATAGCAACATGGCATAAGCTGAATTTCCTCATTCTTATCTCATTTGTAATTCTGAACTAGATTTACCCTACTCAGGAAAGAAGGTCTTGTTATCTTCTTCCTACCCTTATATGATTGATTTCTAACAAATACTCTTTCATTTCAGCTTTTAAATTTGTTTCCTTAAATAAAACGTTATTACTATTATTATCATTCAGCCATTGCCTACGTAGATTAAAAAGGACAGAAGGTAAATAACTAAAATCCACGTTTGCTCCACAATTTTCATTGTACCCCTTACCCCCACACCAACAAGCAGAAAGCAATAAAATTATCAACAAAATTCTAATTTTTAACCCTAATTTCAACCCCATAATCACTAAAGATTTAAGCAAACTATATGCTTGAACACTATATAATATTCCTGATTCACTACCAATGTACAATAGAATACCTTAGTTAAACAACCCGCTAATTTTACAATTAAGGTACCACTTAGGCCCCGAGTGGCAGTGTGCTGCTAGACGCTGTGCTTAAGAGCGCACTCAAGGTAGCAGGATCAATAGAGACGCTTAAGAAGACGCTGCACTTAAGAGCGCATTCCAGGTGATGTCAGAGAGGGGGCAGAGTGAACTCCCACGCTCAACCCTCTCTGAACAAGACGAATACAATTACTTTGGAAGTTGTAACAGCAGCGCTTTAAGCAGTACTTCAGCAAGGATGACAACAGTGCTTCTGGCAGCGCTCTGGTAGCAGGATAAATATCCAGTTACATTCTGAATACCACACTTAACTGGAAAAGTGTTATCTGGCTATGTGCAACTGGATATTCAATGCCTGTCCCGGACATGGCCTGACATTGAAAATCCAGGGATGCTGTCACCAGTGGCCAAAAAAACCACTGGCAGCTGAATACTGACCCCTGTATTGCCAAGAGCTAATTACTGCCTGATGGAGATGCCCTAATTAATCCTTCTAGCCTTCTAATTAATTCTCTCCCATCCTCCTTAGCTCCCAACCATCCCTGGCCTGGCCTTTGATTTATAGTTAAACTCCCAACAGAGGCTTCCTTTGACTACTAGCTGTGCTCTACACTGATGTTATGGTAAACACTAAAACAGCAACTTTAAATGTTAGCGTGCACACACACACACACACACACTACAGAGTGTGCATAGTCCAGAGAGAAGCACTGCAAATTTCCCTCACACTGAGCCATCACAGCAACATGAGATCCACATACACACACACATACAGACACTATCCCATCACAGAACAGAAATGATAAGTAGTAGTAGTAGTAGAACAGGTATTTTACGAGATACATATATAAATACACACAGTGCCACATGACAAAGCAGATGCAGCATGGAAAGCAACACTGCAAGCTTTGCTCACATTGCTCAGCCAATATCTCTCATGTAATTGTGAACGCCTCTCTTTAAGGGAATGGTGTTCAGCCTCTACCTGACCTTTTTGTGGGATATCTATTTGAGTACCTAGTAATGACAAGACAGTTTGCATGGCATCCTGCAATGTGCTTTAAAAACAATTAAGCCTTGTACTCTCATTCTGCTGTGGCTCTAGCCTGTTGCCACCTCTTACCGCTGCCTGCATGGCCAGGGCCACCGTTCTCTTTCTTCTTTGTGAGTTTCCCTCCTGCTTTCTGATTTGCGGGGGGTTTCTCGTTCACTGGCTGACCTGAAGGTAAGGTGAGAAAATGCTGAGAGTTAGAAATATCACACTGCAGAAAGGCCTGGTAGTTTTACATGCCTGTGTCTATAGGATGCTGCCCCTCTCCCTTGACAGCACTCCCTCACAGTGTCAGAGCCACCTTAAAACTTATAGTCTTGCCCGGGGGAAAGTGACACAAGAGGGGTGGAGCCAGGAGTAGGGTTACCATATTTTGTCCCCCAAAAAGGAGGACACATGCCCCGCCCCCACCACACACCCCGTCCTGCCCCCTATCACACCCATCCCGCCCCCTTTCATGCCCTCGCTCCGCCCCTGTCACATTTTCCCCTCCCCCCTGTCACACACCCCGTCACCCCCCTTCCCTGTCAGCCCCCTCCCCTTACTACTGCCCTGGTGGTCTAGTGACCTCTTCGGGGCAGGAAAGAGCCCCCTCTTTCCTGCCCGGAGCGCTGCCCTGCATGCATCCTTCCTGTTGCTGATCTCAGCGCCGATTCAAAATGGCCGCCGAGAGTTGAAGTCTCGCGAGGTCACTTCAACTTTCGGCGGCCATTTTGAATCGGCACCGAGATCAGCAACAGGAAGGATGCATGCAGGGCAGCGCTCCGGGCAGGAAAGAGGGGCCTCTTTCCTGCCCTGAAGGCGGAAGAGGTCACTAGACCACCAGGGCAGTAGTAAGTAAGGGGAGGGGAGGCTAGCAATCTGCCCGTTTGTCCGCCCACCAGCCTGCCCATTTGTCCAGAAATCCGGACAAACGGGCAGATTGGCAAAACCCACCCGGTTGCCCGGACATGTCCTCAAAAGAGGACATGTCCGGGTAAATTCGGACATATGGTAACCCTAGCCAGGAGGGCATGGTCTACAAAGTATATAAGCTAAGACTATATCTAGGTTAAGGAGGCCCAAAGGGAAGTAACACCCCACAGCATTCGCTTCCGCCACCTATATGTGAACTGCAACTGCGACAGTCAGGTAGATCAAGCTCCACTTGGAACCTTGAAGATTTTGCATTTTTGACCTGAGTAATTGCTAGAGACTACACTGGTAACTTTGAGGAACCAGGCCAGGGACAAGTAAAATGTGCTGCTGTACTGAGAGGCAGTAAGGTACACAGTGGCCCTGCAGGAGAAGGCCACACAAGGACATTGTTACATTTAACTGAGCTCTGGGCCCACCCTTGTTCATGTTACTACATATGGTTCTGACGGTGGGATATAAGCGCTTAACCTGCCAGAAGAAGCCAGAATCCTTAGCCTCCGAGGCTCTGAGCCTTGTAGGACTACCATGCAGAAACAATGGGTTAAGGGAACCAGCCCTGCCCTAGTTAGGAGCTGGAAAAGTATAGTTAGTGCTGAACAGGCAGGCTTTTATTTCCCTCACAGAAGGTACATTTTTACGCACTCAGGTTATAGGTAAAACATGGAAAGACTGCTCCAGGCATTAGTGGAAGGCCAGCAACAGCTACAACTAGTGGTGCAGAGGCAATGGGAGCATCAACAGGTTTCCCAGAGATCTCTGGAATCTCAACAGAACTCCCTTGTTCAAATGATGCAAGCACTACAGGCACCAAGGCTACAGATTCCAGTCTCAGTATTACCGAAGATGTTACCAGAAGATGACCCAGATTATTTCCTGACAAATTTTGAGAGAACTGCCCACCTGGCTGGTTAGTTGGAAGCATCATAGACAGCTTGCTTGGGGAATTTACTGACCGGTAGCAGACAAACTGCTTTTCAAGACATTACCTCCAAAGGGATGGCCACCTACGCGAAACTGAAGGCCGCAGTTGTGGAGAGGGCAGACTGTACCCCAGAGGCCTACCGGCAGCGATTACAGAAGGGGTCTCTACCAGTTGAGGAGAATTTCTGAAGTTTCTTCTACTGGTTTATTTATATGGGACATGCAGGTCATGAACCATAAAATAACTTTACAACAGTAACTGAGAATTTTGAGCAATACTAAGCCTCTGTGAACAGGCTATGAACAGGTTAAGAATCACTGAGAAGTTAAATCAAAAGAAATTACACAGAATGTGAGTCTCATGTCAGCTTGCCATTTCTGTTGAGGAGACAGGCAGATATGGAGTCATAACAAAGATATGTGTGGCAAGAGAATACTGTAATGTAAGGGGAAATTTGCTGCTCACCATGGAAGCAGATAATGAAGGAGATTTAACTTTTGTTGCTGGGAAGATGGTTTTTGCAAAGTAGGATAACTTTACTGACCTTACTTATGATAGGCTCAGCCTACTCCTCGGATTCAACTTATAACCTGCAGTTTTTCCTACCAGCATATCTATGGACCATTTTAGACTCATTTACCCTTTCCCTATTAATTACTTTCCCTGTTTCTACTATTCTATCTAATTTGATTGTAACCATATCATCTCTGATCTGGCAATAGCCATTCAGCGCATTGTAAGCCACTTTGAGCCTGCAAAATTGTGGGAAAAACGTGGGGTATAAATGTGCTAAATAAGCAAATATGTTAGGAAGAGCTTTGCTTCTGTAAGATAGAATTTACTAGAATATGCTGACTTTGTATTTCCAATACTAGCCTATGGGAGAAAAAGGTATAAAAGGAGAATCCTGGATAGAGGCAATCAGAGAGTTAATGTCAGAGGTCACATTTGTGTCCCAGTTGCTGTCTCATATGAGAATGAATTAATTATATTACTTATTCTAATTACTACTACTATTACTTATCATGTCTATAGCGCTACTAGACGTACTAGACAGTCCCTACTCAACAGAGCTTACAATCTAATTAGGACAGTCAAACAGGACAAACAAGAGATAAGGGAATATTAAAGTGAGGATGAGAAAATAAGGGTTCTGAACAAGTGAACAAGTTAGGAGTTAAAAGCAGCATCAAAAAGGTATTGTATTCCTGATTGGTAAGTGTAATAAACAATTACTCATTATTCTCATATTACTGTGGCCTTCTGTGTCTTTCTGCCTCTTCACCTGGTGGCATTAGGATCATAGTTCATGGAGTCCTGGACATTCCAGGTTACAGGTAACTAGTACCTTTATACCTGGGAGAGGGCAGAAAGATAAACAGGTTCAAAGAGCTAGCCTGGAGATGGCTCCTACCAGACAGCAAGACTGACCTGGAGATAACAAACCTAGTCCTCCTTGAACTATTTCTTGAGGAACTACCTTCATCAAAGACACAGTGGGTACAACACTGCCCTAAGTTGACACCGAAGAACGCTTTGGAAGCAGCTGAAGCTTTTTATCAAGCAAACCGAATTTGGACTGGACAAGGATTCCAAGGTGTGTTTTGAGTCCTGCAGAATTTCTATTTGATTCAAGGAGAAATAAGGACTTACCTGCTAATTTTCTTTCCTTTAGGCTTTCCAGACCAGTCAACATTATGCTTGGGTTATGCACGCCTACCAGCAGACGGAGACTGAGAACACCTAAACTCTGAGTAGTATAACCCTCCTTTGCAGATGCCAGGCAGCCAGTATGACAGTCCCAAAGCAGAAAAGACCACAGAAACATAAAAACTCCGCTGTTCTCCAGACACCAAACTGAAAGGGACTATATCGTGCTAGGCAATCTCTTTGTTTTCTTTTTTCTTTGTTAAAAACAACCAGAGCAACCATAGCTATCCAAAAAAAGAACTATATACACAACCAGACTTCTTCAACTACCACTCTCTAGACCTCCACATGTGCACACCACACCAACAACAGACTGCTACAGACCGCCTCACTAGCCTCCTGCACACCTAGAATCTGCCATGTGCCAGAAACCAAGGGAGGGTTCTGGTCCAGACTAGAAAGCCTAAAATGAAGAAAATTAGCAAGTAAGCCCTAATTTCTCCTTCCTTGTTAGCTGTTCCAGACCAGTCCAGACATTATACGTGGGAAGTACCAGAGCTGTAAAAATCATAGGTGGGACCCAAGGAGCCCTAAAGACAGAATGCCTGCACCGAAAGCTGCATCCTGCCATGCCTGCACATCAATCCGATTGTGACTTGTAAATTTATGAAAGGAAGACCAGACTGTTGCTCAACAGATATCCTGTGGTGTAAGCAAACTATTCACCGACCTTGAATGGATTGAGCATTGTGCTCCAAAGGAACCTGTCGGCCCCTGAGAAGGTAGGCCAAAAAAATAGTTTCCTTCAACCATATTGTCAGTGTCACCTGGAAGCTGCCACACCCTTCTTGCAGTCTCCGATAAGACAAACAATCTGAACAGCACATCTCCTTCGTCCTCTGCCCTCTGAAAATAATCTAGCAAAACCTGTCATACATCAAAGTGACTAAAGTTCAGCAAATAAAAGGATAAGAGAGTATGTAAATCTCAAAAAAATATAGAAACCTCCCTCATATAATCTGCAAAGTACTATTACAACACTATATTCCTGTGGAGTGCAAAAATGTAAGAAAGGGAAAAAGCCTCTGCACCCACACCTCCACCCACAAACATTTACAGGGTAAAGAGGATTTAAGTTGGGGGTCAAAATCTCTTCATGCAGCATAAAAAAACCCTTTCATAATAAATCTTGCTAAAACTCCACAGAAAGTTAAAATTTTAAATGGATCCCACCCAAAATCGTGGTGAAAGAAAAAAATGACACTTAGCTTTGATTCAGTTGAAGACACAAACGTGCATGTAAAGTCAGTCACACCGACTGTGGCCAGAGTTTCGCTACCGTGGGCTGTCTCAAGGCGTGCATGACCAATCAGTAAATCAGAGCACAATTCCACCGGGATCCTACATCAAGGTGAGCCATCTGACATTGCTCTTTGTCCCTGGAAAGGTCCCCAAGAACCAGAAGAGAGAGTGACTCACATGAAAAGGCGACACCACTTTAGACTGAAAGGAAGGAACCGTCCGCAACAACATCTCTACAGAAAACAACAAAAATGGCCACCCTGCAAGACAACGCTTGGAGCTCCAACAACCTCCTAGCAGACATAATGGCAACCACATTACCCGCCTTCAAGGTAAGATCTTTCAGCATACAAGAAGACAATGGCTTAAACAGCACTGGCACTAGAGCAGAAAAAAAATTCAATCCCATGAAAGAACTAATGGTCAGCAAGGAGGCCAAAAGAAGCTTGACATCCTCAACAAAACACATGACATCCAGTGAGGAAACTGAACTGGACCCCGAAAACAGGCCAACACTGCCAACTGCACCTTCAAGGAGACCAGGAGAGGCCCTTTTCAAAGTCAGTCAGGAGAAGCTCTAAATCTGGGGCAACGGACACACAAAAGACAAATACATCTATCCTGACACCATCCTCAAAGACCCGCAAAATGCGGACATATGCCAAGGGTGTACATCTTTTACGAGACTGCAACATGGACTATCATCACTGGAATGAATCCCTTCTTTCGTGGCCACACCCTCTCAAGAGCCCAGCCATAAGAGAGAACAGAGACAGATCCGACATGCTGACTGGACCATGAAGCAAAAACCACTCCATCCTCTGAAGGCATAAGGGATCCGCCGCCAACTGACTGATAAGGGCCTCATGTCGTGGCCTCCAGGGTCAATCCAGTGCCACTAGGACCACGAAACCCGGATGGCTCTCTATGTGCTGAAGCCCTTGACCCACCAGCATCCAGGGTGAAAAACTTACAGGAGGCCTTAGTCAGCCTTCACCTGAGCAGTGGCTAACATTGCCATCAGGTCCATATTGGAAGTCCCCACATGCAAACTATCTGATCAAAGGATGCACATTTTAAACTCCACTCTGCTGGGTCTATGGTGATCCTACTGAGAACATCTGCCTGAATGTTTTCCATGCCTGCCACATGCATCGCCAAGAGATCTCCGAGATGGATCTCTGCCCAGGCGAACAGCTCAGCAGCTTCCTTCGCCACCTGAACACTCCTCATTCCGCCCTGGCAGTTGACATAGGTCACCACTATGGCATTGTCAGAGAGAACTCTCATCGTCCAACCTTGTAGGACCAGTCTGCACATTTACCATCTGCTGCATCTACATAGGAGGATTACACTACTCAAATTTTACCATCTGCTGCTTCTACACAGGAGGGATATACTACGCAAAGTTTAGGTGTTCTCAGTTTCCTTCTGCTGGTAGGCGTGCATAACTCAAGTGTAATGTCTGGACCAGTCTGGAACAGCCAACAAGAAAGGCCCTCTTTAACATATAATGCTACCCCTCCACCAATTACACATCCCAATCTGGCTTCTGTGCCAATCACAGCACCGAAACAGTTCTTATAACACTCACGACCAAATTTAAACAAATTATTGCAAACGGGAGCAATGTTCTTCTTTTACAATTCAACATATCCAGTGCGTTCGACATGGTTGACCATGGCATCCTATTAAACATTCTTGAATATTTTGGAATTGGAGGTAATGTACTGAATTGGTTTCATAGTTTCCTAATGGCAAAGAACATACCGGGTAATATCTGAAATCAATCATATCATTGCCATGGAGACTAGAATGTGGTGTGCCCTCAAGGATCTCCGTTTCCCCCCGATCCTCTTTAATTTAATGATGTTACCACTAGCCAGATCTTTATCCAACCTAAACCTTAACCCTTATATTTATGCTGACGATGTGACGATATATATCCCATACAAAAATGACTTGTCTTGAAATTGCAGATAAAATTAATCTCAGTTTCCAAGTTATGAACTCATGGGCGGATGCATTCCAACTGAAGCACAATGCAGAAAAAACACAATGCCTTATATTATCATCGCAGTATAATAAAATCAACTATACCAATATAAATATACTAAATCACACTCTTCCTGTTGTGGACAACCTGAAACTCTTAGGTGTAACAATCGATCACAACCTTAATCTAGATAACCACGTGAAAAATGTTATTAAGAAAAAGTTTATTGCAATGTGGAGGCTTAGAAGAGTAAAACCTTTCTTCCCAAGAGAGACATTCCGCAAACTTGTGCAATCACTGGTCTTGAGTCATTTGGACTACTGCAATTCCTTATATGTGGGATGCAAGGTTCAAACCATTAAGAAACTCCAGACTGCCCGAAACAACCGCAGCCAGACTAATATTCGGAAGGGCGAAATATTATAGTGCTAAACCCCTTAGAGAAAAATTGCACTGGCTTCCATTAAAGGATCGGGTTACATTCAAAATATGCACCTTAGTTCATAAAATTATTTATGGAGATGCCCCATCTTACATGTCAGACCTTATAGATCTACCAGAGAGAAACAACAAAGTTCTCACATACTGTCTTAAACCTCCATTATCCCAATTGCAAAGGACTTAAATACAAATCAATACATACATCTAGCTTTTCATACATCTGTACACAACGATGGAATGAATTACCAACCACTATAAGAAAAACACACGACTTGATGACCTTCCGGAAACTATTGAAGACTTACTTGTTCAAAAATGGATCCCTCATAACGATCTGATCCCTAAACTACACCAGACACAATGTATATTGGAAACTCTTTCTTTTGCCTATTTATCTACACCCTAATTTCCGATAATCATACCCTGTCCTGATATCATTATGTTATGTTGTTATCCATTTATCTGAATTACTGACAATTATGCCTTGTCCTTATATCTTATGTTATGTTGTTATCCATTTACCCACTCCTTAATCAACATAATTTTCGTATGAACCTTAACAGCAATAATTCTGAAATTTTTCTCCGTTAACATGATTACCATAATGTTCCTATGCACCTTATCTGTTATATATACTCTGATTTTCGATTCCATCAATGTGATTGTAGTTGTATATATTGTTAGCCACATTGAGCCTTCAAATAGGTGGGAAAATGTGGGATATAAATGCAGCAAAATAAATAATATAATGCTACCCCTCCACCAATTTGGTCTTACCCTATCACTGCGATATAATATGTACTGTCTACTTCTGTCTTTGCCTCTGAGACAAGAGTAACCGTCTACAGGTCTCCTGGAGGGAGGACCCTTGCCCCCCATGCAGAACCCCAGGCAAGAAAACTTTTAGCTACTAAATAAGTATTGGACATAATAAATGTTTATTCAGTAGTCAAAGAAGCCTGAAATATCAACAAATAAAACCCAGTAGAGTATAATATGTAGCAAATAAAACAGAGTTTTCCCTGGGAGCTGTCAATATGTCCACTTGCTTATGTAGACACATTGAGGCTCGCTATCCTCAGTTCTATTTCCTCTTAAATACTTTTTTTCTTCTCCTTTCTTCATTATCTTAATTAGAATTACCCCTTCCTACCTAATGAATATGCATCTTTCCAGAATATTCTATTTCCTGTTATGGCGAATCCTGTTTCTAGCACGTTCCATCAGCTTCTATCCATTTATTCCCTCATTGCATTGACAGTCCTATAAAGCATAAGTTTTCATTTGATATGGGTTGGACCTATGTCCTTGTGTATGCATAGTCATTATAACTAGCCCCCTCCACCCTCTTGCTGAGCCTACAATTTTACCCACACCCACTTAATTCTCCTTCTAAGTGTTTATATGGATACTGCAGGTGTCCTTAGTCATAGGGAGTTTCTGGCTCTAGTTGCTGACAGCAACTTATCACAAGTTAGCATAGGCCAAATGTCAAACCACAGTCTTAGAAGGGTAGTTACCGGAAAGAATACAGTTTATAGCTATCTTGCAATTTCAGATCTGTTCCCAGCTCAAGAAAAGCAAAATAGCTATATTAAAATAAAAACTAGAAATATGTATGATTTGCACCCTTTCATGGCCTCTATGATATACAGTACCCTGGTATGACAGTGTCCTATTGGTTATCTTCTTCCACTAAGTCTCAGAGATGCCTATTATATCTATCCTTCCACTAAGTGTAATATATTCTAACTCCACCTATTTCTTATTTCAAACAATGTTATTCCTATTTACAAGTTGCTCAGCAGTTGACAGTGATAATTTGCAATCTTAAAAATGTCTGCTCTTTATTTATTTATTTACAGCATTTATATCCCACAATTTCCACCCACGGGCAGGACCAATGTGGCTTACAACAGTCTACATAAACACACAAGTCAGCAAACAAACAATCAATGTCTTAGAAGTATAAGAGAGGAGGGTAAAAAGCAAGGAAGGGAAAAAGAGAAAGAGCAGTGGTGATCAATATGACACCGGGGACAGAGACAGTTCAGAAGTTAGAGATGCTAGGCGGGAAAGACACCTGGTCTAATCTGGACTAACTGCAACCTTGCTATCAGAATGCTCTATCTTCCCTCTTTTGCTGGATATTTTTTAAAGATATCTGGTTCCGAAGTATGCGCTTTGAGCGATTGTCGGCTTTCCCCCAGTTTCTAGTTTAAAAGCTGCTCTATCTCTTTTTTAAAACGATTCCAGCAGCAGCCTGGTTCCATCCTGCTTAAGGTGGAGCCAATTTTTTTCGGAATAGGCTCCTCCTTTTCTAGAATGTTGTCTAGTTCCTACCAATCTAAAACTCTCCTCCCCTGAACCATTGTCTCATCACACAATGAGACTCCGAAGCTCCGTCTCTTGGGTCCTGTGCGTGGAATGGGAACACTTCTGAAAATGCTACCCTGGAGGTTCTGGATTTAGTTTTCTACCTAACAGCCTGAATTTGGTTTCGAGAACCTTTCTCCCACATTTTTCTATGTCATTGGTACCCACGTGTACCAAGACATCAAGCTCCTACCCAGCACCATCTAAAATCTATCTAGGCTTTTTGATCATCAACTCGTGCTTAACGCAGACAAAGCTGCCGCCTGCTGGTTTTCTGGCTCTACATCCCCTCCGTCCTCTCTTGTTACCCTTATTGGTATATCAGTCTCTTCAGTTTCCAAAACTGTTACCTAGGAGTAAAATCTTGATTCCTCTCTCTCATTTTTACCCCATATTTACACTTATGTAAACTCTGTTTCTTTACTTTCTGTTAGTTAAGGGCTATTCATCACATTTCGATCATGATAGTTTTCATTCGCTTTTTCTTTCCTTTTTTATGTCACGTCGGATTACCACAATATCATTTATGCAGGCTTACCTCATTTCACTTTAAAGAAATTACAAACCCTTCAGAACACTGCCAATAACATTACTTTATCACGCTTATTGTTCATATCATATTACACCGTTATGAAGCAAAGTCACTGGTTACCTGTGTGAATTTCGGATCACTTACAAATTGTGTTACTAACATTTAAGGTAAGGGTTACCATATATGGCTCCAGAAAAAGGAGGACAGATTGAGCCAGTCTGGGTTTTACTTCCATTGCTTTCAGTGGAAGCAAAAACCCGGAAATTCCTTAGGATAGGTACTCCTGATTATCTTTCCTGTCTCACTATTCTTTATTCACCGGTTAGGGTCCTTCATTCAGTAAATGATCATGTTTGGTTCTGCTGCCAGGTCCAAAACTTGCTCACCTTGATTCAGACAGACACTGTGCATTCTTTTCCTCTCCCCTTGCACAATGGAACAATCTTCCCATCCACTTCATAATGAATTATCACTTAAGACCTTTAAAGCAAATCTTAAGTCCTGGCTGTTTAGACAGGCTTTCAGGGAGACAGACTGACTGGGCTGCCAACCAGAACATAGACTTTTTTTAAATATTCCTTTATATCTTTATTTTCTTTTATATCTCTCTTTATTGTTTTTTCTTTTGCTTTCCTTTGTGAACTTCCCTCTCTTTCCTGTCCTTAAATGGAGTTCTTTTCTCTTTCAAATTGATTTTTAGTCTATACACCGTTCTGTTTTGCCTTGATAGCTTGAGCGATTTAGTAAATTTAAATAAACTATAAGCTAACTAAACTATGTGACACATGAGGTCTGCTACCTTTGCACCAGGCAGGCAAGTGACCTTTGCACCAGACAGGGGATCCTTATGTCCAGCAGCAACCCAGCCACCCAGCTATCTATATGCTTAATGATCGAATCTCCAACTAAAACAGTTGTCCTAATCCTTTTCTCCTGGGCAAAAGTCCCTGGAGACACATCCTTGCTGTGAGAGGATATTGCATCCCCTAGAGGGCAGGTCCTGGCTCTGCACAGTGATGCTGTCTCTTCAGGACACCTTTCTCTTCCATGGCAGCACAGAGGTTGCCAGGCTGGAGGTGAGACTTCTTTGTAGGCCTCCTCTATAAACCTCTCTGTCTGCCTCAGCTCCTCCAAGTCTGCTACTCTAGCTTCCAAGGATCAAATTTGTTCCCTAAGTGCTAGGAACTCTTTGCACTGAGTACACAGATATGACTTCTCACCAAATGGGAGATAATCAAACATGTGACACTCAGTGCAAAAGACTAGATAGCCCCCATCTCGCTGCTGGACTGCTGAAATTATTGATAATTTCTTAAGTTGATAATGGAATAGGAATATGTAAACTAAAGTTCCCTAAGATTGCTAGTTATATGCTAGTTTTTCTTACTATTATTTTTAATGTTATTAGTGGGTTTCCCTCTATGGACCTAAGTAGACTATTTCTAAGAGCTAATAACTGGCTGAGAGAAATGCCCTAATTAAATTTCTGACCTCCTAATTGGTTCAAAAGTCTACAAATCAGAGATCAGGCCAGGGATGGGTGGGAGTTACAGTGGGTGGGAGGGAACTAAAGTCACCCTGTAGTAGATTTCAACCTCTTCTTCTACCTCAGCCTTACTGCTTTTCTTCCTTTGAAGTCCACTCCATCCATCTATTCACTCCTCTGCCTCTCCGAGTAACAGGAATTTGTCGACTTCCTAATAAGTCCCTTTCTTCCTTTCTCATTGATTTTGACTCTGGTTTTCCTTCTTTCTTGAACCTTCATCTCCTTCCCTCTTTCATGAGGATTTTAACATTCATGCTAATAACCCCTTTGACTCATGCTTTCAGTTTCTCGCTTTACCATCCTCTTTCAATCTTCAACTGTGCTCCACTACCCCTACTCACCAGAATGGCCGCTATCTTGGTCTTATCTTCTTCTCCAACTGCTCACTCTCCAGTTCATGCACCTCAGCTTTTCCCCTCTCTGACCATCATCCATCATCTGATAACTTTCACACTCAAACAGCCTACCCCCAGTCCCGTCCAATCTCCACATTTAGGAATCTTCAAGCTATTGACTCTTCCACTCTATCCTCCAGTGTTTCAAACCTCTTTTCAACCACTATGTTATCCAAGTCAGTCAATGAGGCCGCCTCCTCCTATAATACTATTCTCTCCTCT